>NC_090648.1:489995293-490335293 GCF_040937935.1 Hyperolius riggenbachi
GATTGCTATTCAGCAAACATCAAAGTAAGAGAGATTTTTAACTTCAGTATTGCCTTTTTGGCTTCCTTCTAAACTGTTTAACACAGGAGAATAGAGGTTTAAATGAGCTTTTGCAGCCTGACAGTTACTCTTTAAAGTGGACCTGAACTCCTGCACAGGACAGAAGGAAAACCTAGAGAAATGCACCCTGTATATATTTAGAGAGTCTAGCCTGTCCAATTCCCCCTCATCTGTGACAGCTGTATCACCTCAGAAATCTCGGCAGAGCAGCTAACTTGTAAACACAGGGGCCCATATGCAATTCACCTTTTTTCCTTAGGTGATAATTTTCATATTATCTTTAAATTAACTTTTCAGTATTTTTTAATAGAAAAAGTACCCATAAGTTTGTGAAAAAAGTACCCTTTTTTTTTTTTTGCTTTCTGGAGGCTTAAAATGCATTTTATGACAAGGGCCCATATGCAATTAACTTTTTCTCCTGAGTTTTCTCCCAGGTGATATTTTTAAATTTGTCAATAAAATACCCTTTAAACCACCAGCAAGCAAAAAAAAAAATACTCAAAATAATTTTGATAGCACTTTGTCACTACTTTTTTGGTACTTTTTCCATTGCAAAGTCCTGAAAAGTTTGCCTAAATCGAAGTTGAAAAATTATCTCCTAGGAGAAAACTCAGGAGAAAACGTTAATTGCATTGGGGTCAGGATGTTAACCCTATGTCTGCTTCCATGAAAGCAGGAAGTAGACACACTGCAGATTTATTGCAGTACTTGTATCAGCTATAAAACAGAAATGTTTTTTTCTTTATAGGTTATTAGGCTGTTGCTTATCTTTTCAAGCAGAGAGGAAGTTCTGAGTGCGGGTCCATTTTAATCTGGATACCAGCTAAAACTGGGGAAATCCAGCCACAGCCAACATGTGATAGAATAAGAAGTTTTGCTGGTATTCCAAGAATCTCAGGACTAAGACACTCATTCGGATTCCGCAGATCGGAAATCAGATTTCTGTGGAAATGCAGCATTACCGCAACTCTGTCATTTTAGCCCAATCACAGAACTCAGAAGCATTGGACCAATCAGAGAGTGCCAAAAATTTTCCGAGAAAATCAGATTACCGCAGTAGTTTTATTCCAATCGCAAGACTCGGTTACTACTTAGCAGGGGCGTAGCAATAGGGGGTGCAGAGGTTGTGACCGCATCGGGGCCCTTGGGCCAGAGGGGACCTCCCTCAACTTCAGTATTATCTCTCTATTGGTTCTATGCTCATAATAATCACTTCTATAGATACTTTGAATAGTGGTAATCATTAACACACTGTTTCCCATCCCCCTCTTGCACCTCTGACACTGTAGTTGCCATTGGCAGGTTTTGGTGCGCCGTATCAATTGTTATGCATAGCGTGCTTGGGGGCCCCATTGTAAAACTTGCATCGGGCCCACAGCTCCTTAGCTACGCCACTGCTACCGAGTATTTCTGAGTCTTGAGATATGGGTTCAAATTTCCATGGTGATCCGGTTACCGCAGTAAAGTTCTGCAGTCTCTGATTGGTCCAATGCTTCCGAGTCGACTCAGAAGTATTTGGCCAATCAGAACATGCAAAACAATGACAAAAAAAAGACTCCTCGGAAATCAGAAATCTGCAAAATCGGTCATCCACACTGGTGGAAATTGGAATGTTCGACGGAATCAGAAATCAACATTTCCAACCATCCTACGGGAGCTTTTATAAAAGAAGAAAGACTGGGAGCACATTGGTCCAGCATTTCTGGACACACCGGATATAATCATACTTAGAAGTTCATACACAAAGGGGGGTGGGTTGCGCACACCACATCAGAGCCTGCGGGGAGAGGACCGTTCCTGCTCAGTATTCCCAGGTGCTGTAGAACAGGACTTGATGATTGCACTCCTTTTGGGTTTTTAGGGTCAAGCTAAACAACTACAACCTCCAAACTGAGGTATGTTAAACTTTATAAAGCACTTTGGAGGCACCCAGCAGGGCTGGATTTACCATAAGGCACTGTAGGCTTGTGACTGCAGGCGCCTGATGATGGAAAAGGCGGCTCACTCCCTTTCCCAAGTGCCTCCCTCCCTCCTTCCCTATGCAGAGTCCTGATGAGAGTGTAAATGAAAGGTTACTCACCCTGCTCACAGCATTCCCTTCAGTCGGAGGCACCTCTACTCAAGCTATTTAATACTGAGGTTGCTCTAGCTACCTAATACCAGGGGTGCTCGGATACCCCTTTTTAAAATCAGAATTGATTCGGATCCGGATACCCAGATATCCGGATCTGAATCGGATATCCGAATCCAAACTTTTTGGTATCCGAGTAAACTCGGATATCCGAACCCAATACCCGCCCGGATTCGGATATCCGGATAGAAAACCGGAAGTGACCTGAAAATGGCTTAAAATGCTTCCAAAAGTCTCTTCAAATGGCAAAAAACCCTTTCGGAAGGGTCTCTCTCTCTCTCTCCCCCTCTCTCTCTCTCTCTCTCCCCCTCTCACTCTCTCTCTCTCTCTCCCCCTCTCACTCTCCCTCTCTCTCTCTCTCTCTCTCTCTCCCCCTCTCACTCTCTCTCTCCCCCTCTCACTCTCTCTCTCTCTCTCTCTCCCCCTCTCACTCTCTCTCTCCCCTCTCTCTCTCTCTCTTCCTCTCTCTCTCTCTCTCTCTCTCTCCCCCTTTCACTCTCTCTCTCTCTCTCTCTCTCCCCCTCTCACTCTCCCTCTCTCTCTCTCTCTCCCCCTCTCACTCTCCCTCTCTCTCTCTCTCCCCCTCTCTCTCCCCCTCTCACTCTCTCTCTCCCCCTCTCACTCTCTCTCTCTCTCTCTCTTCCTCTCTCTCTCTCTCTCCCCCTCTCACTCTCTCTCTCCCCCTCTCACTCTCTCTCTCTCTCTCCCCCTCTCTCTCTCTCTCCCCCTCTCCCTCTCCCTCTCTCTCTCTCTCACTCTCTCTCTCCCCCCCTCTCTCTCTCCCCCTCTCACTCTCTCTCTCCCCCTCTCACTCTCTCTCTCTCTCTCTTCCTCTCTCTCTCTCCCCCTTTCACTCTCTCTCTCTCTCACTCTCTCTCTCCCCCTCTCACTCTCTCTCTCTCCCCCTCTCCCTTTCTCTCTCTCCCTCTCACTCTCCCTCTCTCTCCCCCCCTCCCCCTCTCACTCTCTCTCTCTCTCTCTCCCTTCGAAAGGATTTTTGCCATTGAAGGTGATTTTGGCTTCTGCTCGGATATCTGAACTAACTATCCGCCCGGATTTCAAATGGGAAATCCGAGTTTGCTTGGATAGTCTATTCGGATTTAAAAAAAAATTCGAATTGCTATTCAAGGTTCGGATAGTGGAAAAAGTTCGGATTATCTGGGTAGTTCGGATATCCGAAATCTTGCTGAGCACCACTGCCTAATACTTGGTGGCACCACTAGCTACTTAATACTGAGGTTCCTCTAGCTACCTAATATTTGGGTGCACCTCTAGCTACTTAATACTGAGGTTCCTCTAGCTACCTAATATTTGGGTGCACCTCTAGCTATTTAATACTGAGGTTCCTCTGGCTATCAAATATGTAGAAAGTGAATTCCGCACGATGTTGGTAGAGTCGAAATATCTTTATTAAATCAAACACATGACAAGCTAAAATCCATCACCATATGCTGACATGTTTCGGACGTTACACGCCCTTAATCATAGCATGGCCACCAAATACTTGAGGGCACCTCTAGCTACTTAATACTTAGGGCTCTTCTGGCTTCCTAATACTAATAGGCAGCTGTATCTACTTATGACAGTAAGGGAGAAGTGACAGCTTGGACCGCCAGCAACCTGTGGTGTGGTTCAGAGGGTGTTTGTAGATTCATGGAGGGCGAAGTCTAAGATACCATGACATCTGTGCCTATAGGTTCTTGTGAGGTAAATACGCGCCTGGTGCCAAAAGTTTAAAAATGAGAGGGAGCGTTGGTCAATGGTCACTGGAAGATAGATCGGGAGAAAAATTGCATCATGGAAATGGACCATTACCTCCCCTGAAGAACTAGGCCAGTGTTTACTTGAAGAAAAGTTCATTGAAGCACTAAAATCACCCCGTCCTACCACCTAAGGACGGCGGAAGGCCAAAACCGTTCGGGTTGAGAGCAGACAATCGTTGTCAACATGCATAGATTACTTGTTGTAGAAGGTGCATTTTAACCAATGTTTCCATCACTGCTATATTTCTATGTCGTCTGTGACTTCAGCTAAGCCACGAGGACGTAGATATAAGTGGTGTAGCTGAAGCAGTGCAGTGCATAATTGACATACACACCGTAGCATTATTTCAGAATCAAATATCTTCCCTTAAAGTGGTCTGAAAGTCAGCATTTCTACTTTGCTCTAAAAGATTCCTCACAGCTTGAAAGCTACTATCCCAGAGAAAAATTCTAGCAGAATATCACTGAAATGTTTAAACAAAGCATTTTCTCCTGCTTCAAATCCACATCCAAACTGTAAATAACAGTATTTTTGTTACTTGTTAAACACAAATGTACTGGAATGTAAACAAACACTCTGAAAAATAAACGTGTCTGCTTCAGGCACACACAATGTTCAGAATAGCTCATTAGAAGGTTTTAATATATAATAAAAAGCAGTTATAATAGAAAAAGAATAACATGCAATGGCAGATTTCAGGGCAAGAAAAACTACACTTTGGAAACTTGTAACTTGGAAACAGATAATATTACTTATGCACACAAGCAAATATGATAACTGTATGGGTAATAAAAAGTAGTACAACACATTTTTATTGAATGTTATGTTAGAGTTTCAGACCACTTTAAATTGAGACAGAAATGTAATTTAAGTTTTGTGAAATAGCCAAACAAAATGTGTTTTTGTTTTTTTTAACTACAATAGCTCAATTGGTAAAATTGAGAAAGAATGTGTTTTTTCAATTTTTTTCCTCTTTCTCCTATTAAATTCATAGAAAACAAAATTAATTGAGGGAAAAAATGCCATATGATGAAAGCCTAGTTAGTCTTGAAAATAACAATATATATTTCATTTAGGTGGCATAAGCAGGGATTAAGTTATTGCTGATTAAATAGGGACATGGCTAAAATGTCAAAACTGCTCTGGTCCATGAGTGGGGACACAAGGTCTGGATGCGAAGAGCAGGGTCCGAAGTTCCTTAGGGCCCGGGTGTTAGTGTTGGGCGAACATCTAGATGTTCGGGTTCGGGCCGAACAGGCCGAACATGGCCGCGATGTTCGGGTGTTCGACCCGATCTCCGAACATAATGGAAGTCAATGGGGACCCGAACTTTTGTGCTTTGTAAAGCCTCCTTACATGCTACATACCCCAAATTTACAGGGTATGTGCACCTTGGGAGTGGGTACAAGAGGAAATTTTTTTAGCAAAAAGAGCTTATAGTTTTTGAGAAAATCGATTTTAAAGTTTCAAAGGGAAAACTGTCTTTTAAATGCGGGAAATGTCTGTTTTCTTTGCACAGGTAACATGCTTTTTGTCGGCATGCAGTCATAAATGTAATACATATAAGAGGTTCCAGGAAAAGGGACCGGTAACGCTAACCCAGCAGCAGCACACGTGATGGAACAGGAGGAGGGTGGCGCAGGAGGAGAAGGCCACGCTTTGAGACACAACAACCCAGGCCTTGCATGAGGACAAGAAGCGTGCGGATAGCATGCTTTGTACCGCCATGCAGTCATAAATGTAATAAAGATAAGTGGTTCAATAAACAGGGACCACGCGGCAACGCTAACCCAGCAGCAGCAGACGTGATGGAACAGGAGGAGGCGCAGGAGGAGAAGGCCACGCTTTGTGAGACACAACAACCCAGGCCTTGCATGAGGACAAGAAGCGTGCGGATAGCATGCTTTGTACCGCCATGCAGTCATAAATGTAATAAAGATAAGTGGTTCAATAAACAGGGACCACGCGGCAACGCTAACCCAGCAGCAGCAGACGTGATGGAACAGGAGGAGGCGCAGGAGGAGAAGGCCACGCTTTGTGAGACACAACAACCCAGGCCTTGCATGAGGACAAGAAGCGTGCGGATAGCATGCTTTGTACCGCCATGCAGTCATAAATGTAATAAAGATAAGAGGTTCCATAAACAGGGACCGGCAACGCTAACCCAGCAGCAGCAGCAGCAGCACACGTGATGAAACAGGAGGAGGCGCAGGAGGAGAAGGCCACGCTTTGTGAGACACAACAACCCAGGCCTTGCATGAGGACAAAAAGCGTGCGGATAGCATGCTTTGTACCGCCATGCAGTCATAAATGTAATAAAGATAAGAGGTTCCATAAACAGGGACCGGCAACGCTAACCCAGCAGCAGCAGCAGCAGCACACGTGATGGAACAGGAGGAGGCGCAGGAGGAGAAGGCCACGCTTTGTGAGACACAACAACCCAGGCCTTGCATGAGGACAAAAAGCGTGCGGATAGCATGCTTTGTACCGCCATGCAGTCATAAATGTAATAAAGATAAGAGGTTCCATAAACAGGGACCGGCAACGCTAACCCAGCAGCAGCAGCAGCAGCACACGTGATGGAACAGGAGGAGGCGCAGGAGGAGAAGGCCACGCTTTGTGAGACACAACAACCCAGGCCTTGCATGAGGACAAAAAGCGTGCGGATAGCATGCTTTGTACCGCCATGCAGTCATAAATGTAATAAAGATAAGAGGTTCCATAAACAGGGACCGGCAACGCTAACCCAGCAGCAGCAGCACACGTGATGGAACAGGAGGAGGCGCAGGAGGAGAAGGCCACGCTTTGTGAGACACAACAACCCAGGCCTTGCATGAGGACAAAAAGCGTGCGGATAGCATGCTTTGTACCGCCATGCAGTCATAAATGTAATAAAGATAAGAGGTTCCATAAACAGGGACTGGCAACGCTAACCCAGCAGCAGCAGCAGCAGCACACGTGATGGAACAGGAGGAGGCGCAGGAGGAGAAGGCCACGCTTTGTGAGACACAACAACCCAGGCCTTGCATGAGGACAAAAAGCGTGCGGATAGCATGCTTTGTACCGCCATGCAGTCATAAATGTAATAAAGATAAGAGGTTCCATAAACAGGGACCGGCAACGCTAACCCAGCAGCAGCAGCAGCAGCACACGTGATGGAACAGGAGGAGGCGCAGGAGGAGAAGGCCACGCTTTGTGAGACACAACAACTCAGGCCTTGCATGAGGACAAAAAGCATGCGGATAGCATGCTTTGTACCGCCATGCATGCAGTCATAAATGTAATAAAGATAAGAGGTTCAATAAACAGGGACCGGGCGGCAACGCTAACCCAGCAGCAGCAGCACACGTGATGGAACAGGAGCAGGCGCAGGAGGAGAAGAAGGCCATGCTTTTTGAGACACAACAACCCAGGCCTTGCATGAGGACAAAAAGCGTGCGGATATAGCAGCAATGCCTTTTGCCGCCATGCAGTCATAAATGTAATACAGATGAGAGGTTCAATAAACAGGGACCGGAAACGCTAAACCATCCCAGATGTTCATTGGTCATGTTACTCCTCTATTGCGTACATTGCCAGTTCGTGCCAGGTGTCTAGCTTCATGCCCGGTTTCAGGTCCAGCGGTGCCAGCCACAAATCCGTCTGTTCCTTTATTCCCCTCCAAATTTCCTCCCCTGTGTGCTGCCTATCCCCAAGGCAGATCAGCTTCAGCAACGCTTGCTGACGCATGCCAACAGCTGTGCTGCACTGCTTCCACGATCCTACTGCTGCTGGTGCTGGGTTAGCGTTTCCGGATGAGGTACAGCTTTGAGATGCGTTGGAGGAGAAGGAGTCAGAGAGGTAGGTGCTGCTGTTGTTATCCAGTGGGAGGGACGGCGGTGCAGCTGTTTGCGGCGTGGGCAACACCCGCGCCGTAGCAGGTGAGGAATCGCTGCCAGGCTCCACAAGGTTCACCCAGTGCGCGGTAAGGGAGATGTATCGACCCTGGCCGAACGCACTCGTCCAGGTGTCAGTGGTGAGGTGAACCTTGCAGGCAACGGCATTCTTCAAGCTTCGGGTTATTTAGCTGACCACGTGCTCATGCAACTCAGGCACTGCAGAGCGCGCAAAGTGGTAGCGGCTGGGAACCACGTAACGTGGGATGGCCACTGACATCATGCCCTTGAAGCTGTTTGTCTCCACCACTCGATATGGCAGCATTTCGCAGGCCAGAAGCTTGGCTATGCTGGCTGGCTGTTACTGCCACGGCCCGGGGGTCATTTGCTGGCAATTTCCTCTTGCGCTCAAACATCTCAGAGACAGACAACTCAACCGTAGGGCTGCACACCGAAGGGCTGTTGGTTGTTGTGTTTGATGAACACTGGGAGACCTCAAGAGCACTAGTCCGGAAAGTGACAGTGTCAGCATCGTCTGATGTTTGTGAATGTTGTGAACCACGCAATGGCTGGGCTACTGCTGCTGCTGAGGCGGGTCTGGTGGTGAGTCTGGTGAACCCAAGGGAGGCAGTGTTGCTGGTGGTACCCTGTCCTGCCGCGTTTGCCCACAGAGTGGGATGTTTGGATAGAATGTGGCGGCTCATGCTGGTGGTGGAGAGGTTGTTAATACTTTTCCCCCTGCTCAGGCGGGTCTTGCACACCTTGCAAATCGCCATGGTAACATCCTCAGTGCAGTCTTCAAAGAAAGCCCAGACTTTGGAGCACCTGCCTTGCTGGCGATTTCTGTTTGCGCCTCTTTTGCCTCTCACTTGAACTTCCATGCTTGCGGTGCCTGAAATTGCGCGCCGCCTACCTTGTGGCACAAGGCGAACTCGTGCAGCAGTGGGTTCCTCAACAGACTCATCTGTGCTGCTGCTACGACGGCGATGTTCTCGTTCACAAACAAAATCTGGGTCTATGTCCACATTGTCCATACCCTCCTCTTCCATCTCCTCAAACTCGTCATATGTCATTGTGGGGGGCCGCCGCCGTGGAGTAGAGCTCCCCAGAACAACCTCTGCGCAGCTCACTCCAACGTCGTCTGGTTATCTGGCAGTTGTGTGCGTGGTGTCGCTGCCGGTTGTGTCAGCTTTGTGCCCACTGGCTCCTTGTAACTGGCTGAGGACTCGGACCTCGTGCGTGATGTGCTGGTGCTGCTTAACCCACTGCTGGACGCTTGAGAGGTCATCCAAGTAATTATCTGGTCCTGTTCTTTTGGATCTGTGAGGGTTGTTTTCCTGGACAACATGGGCGGTATTGAGTGGGTTTTCTTGGGTGCTCCCCTGTGGCCTGTACGTGAACCGTCAGGGGAAACACCTCTTCCCTTGCCCCTCCCTCTTTCACCGGATTTCTTCCTCATTTCACTTATCCTTAAAGTACACGCTGACTGGCAGCAGTACAGTGGCAGTACAGAAATGCTATACAGTGGTGGGTGAGCGGTGTACCACTATTGTCAGCAGCGACACAGAGCACAATGCTATACAGTGGCGGGTGAGCGGTGTACTACTGTTCCCAGCAGACACAGAGTGGAAGTAAACACAATGCTATATAGTGTGGCTGAGCCGTGTACACAGAGTGGCATTAAACACAATGCTATTTAGTCTGCTATATAGTCACCCCGAACAGGGTGATGTTCTGCAGAACCCGAACAGTGGCAAACACTGTTCGCCCAACACTACTGGGAGGGAACGCAGATTTTAGTACCTAAACACACGATACAACATGTTTTCCGGGGTCGGACTCTGAGGCACATACAGATGGTCCCGATCATCATCCTCATCATACAACTCTTCTCCTGAGTCTGACCCACCCACCACCTCTGCCACCCCAACATCCCCAGACACAGACCCCTCATCGTCCTCAACATTAACTTGGGATGCTGGCCTGAGCCAGACCTCCTCCTCCACATCAGGCCCCATCATCTCCTCAATGGCAGCCCTCATTAATCGCTCTGGCGACGGACCGATGGACACAACGTTCTCCTCCGGGGAGGGCTGCTGCTGACCACTGGCTGCTGGGGTGGATGTTATAGCTTGCGTGGGGCGTTGGCTGTTGCTGTTGTTGGGAGTGCTGCTCACAGCGGAGGTCTCTGGGGAACTCATGTTGAGCTCATATAGTGGTTGACGGTGAGTGGAGTATTACTGATCCCAGCAATATACACACTGACTGGCAGAGTACGCAATGCTATATAGTGTGGCTGAGCGGTGTACACAGAGTGGCAGTAAACACAATGCTATATAGTCTGGCTGAGCGAGCGGTGTACTACTGTTCCCAGCAGAATCAGAGTGGCAGTAAACAATGGTATATAGTCTGGCTGAGCAGTGTACACAGAGTGTCAGTACACAATGGTATATAGTCTGGCTGAGCGGTGTACACAGAGTGTCAGTAAACAATGGTATATAGTCTGGCTGAGCGGTGTACACAGAGTGTCAGTAAACAATGGTATATAGTCTGGCTGAGCGGTGTACACAGAGTGTCAGTAAACAATGGTATATAGTCTGGCTGAGCGGTGTACACAGAGTGTCAGTAAACAATGGTATATAGTCTGGCTGAGCGGTGTACACAGAGTGTCAGTAAACAATGCAATATAGTCTGGCTGAGCGGTGTACACAGAGTATATAGTCTGGCTGAGTGGTGTACACAGAGTGTCAGTAAACAATGGTATATAGTCTGGCTGAGCGGTGTACACAGAGTGTCAGTAAACAATGGTATATAGTCTGGCTGAGCGGTGTACACAGAGTGTCAGTAATCAATGGTATATAGTCTGGCTGAGCGGTGTACACAGAGTGGCAGTAAACACAATGCTATATATAGCGTGGCTGAGCGAGGTGCACAGTGGCAGTACACACAATGCTATATAGTCAGGCTAAGCCGTGTACACAGAGTGTCAGAAAACACAATGCTATATATAGCGTGGCTGAGCGAGGTGCACAGTGTCAGTACACACAATGCTATATAGTCAGGCTAAGCCGTGTACACCGAGTGTCAGAAAACACAATGCTATATATAGCGTGGCTGAGCGAGGTGCACAGTGGCAGTACACACAATGCTATATAGCCAGGCTAAGCCGTGTACACAGTGTCAGAACACACAATGCTATATATAGCGTGGCTGAGCGAGGTACACAGTGGCAGTAAACAATGCTATATATATAGTGTGGCTGAGCGAGCGGTGTACTACTGTTCCCAGCAGCGACACACAATAACTGGGGGGGACCCTGGCTAGCGTGGCTGGAGAGCGAACTACCCTGCCTGCCTACCCAAAGCTAAACCCACAGAGAAATGGCGGAGATATGACGTGGTTCGGGTATTTATTTACCCGAACCACGTGACCGTTCGGCCAATCAGAGCGCGTTCGGGCCCGAACCACGTGACCTGTTCGGCCAATCACAGCGCTAGCCGAACGTTCGGGGAACGTTCGGCCATGCGCTCTTAGTTTGGCCATGTGGCCGAACGGTTTGGCCGAGCACCGTCAGGTGTTCGGCCGAACTCGAACATCACCCGAACAGGGTGATGTTCTGCAGAACCCGAACAGTGGCGAACACTGTTCGCCCAACACTACCGGGTGTGAGTAATCACAGAACTCGGAAGCATTGGACCAATCAGAGATTGCAGAAATTTTCTGCAAAAATCGGATCACCGCGGTAATTTAAGCCCAATCACAAGACATTTTTCCAATTTCCGTTTATTTATTTATTTATTTATTTATTGCATTCTCTGATGCAAAAAATTACTAATAAAATACTACTTGGCAATTGGAAAAAGTGAAAATCGGAAAAACGTGGCAATGTCAGAGATCTGGATTTCTGCGGAATCATAAATGGACATTTCCGACCATCCTTATATGTTACCATTGTTAACTATTAAAGAAAAAACCTGTAACGAAAAAAAAAACCCTCTGGGGGATGCTTACCTCGGGAGGGGGTAGCCTCTGGATCCTAACGAAGCTTTCCCCGTCCTCCGGTGTGCCGGCAATCCAGCACTGCAACCCACCGAACAGCGGCGCCGCTAGAGCGCCTGCGCCGGATCGCGGTAGGTAAATATTGCGTGCGCCTGCGCACCCTTGTCAGCCTTTGCAGAGAGACTTTCGGGGGAGCCAGTGCTGGATTCCCCCAAGCTTCAGAAGAGGGGGAAGCCTCATTGGAATTTTGAGGCTCCCCCCTCACGAGGTAAGTACCCCCCCGAGGGTTTTTTTTTCGTAAGGGGCCCATACCCCTAACGATTTTCCCGCCGATATACAGGAGATTTGATCACTGTGATCGAATCTGCTGTGAAATCGTTGCGCAAACGCTGACAGAACGATCGATTTCCGTCCGAAATCAATCGTTCCCGTTGATCCATCTGTGCGGAAGATTTCGCTTGATCGCCGGCGGGTCGGGAGTGCGTCGATAGCAGAGTTCGAATGCCCAATGACCGACGCTAGCTGCAATACATTACCTGTTACGCCGGCGCAAGTCCCCGGGTCTCCGCTGTCTTTTTCTCCGTGCTCGGCTCCTCCAGCTTCACTGAACTTCCTGTCCCGGCAGGAAGTTTAAACAGTAGAGTGCCCTCTACTGTTTAAACTTCCTCGGCAGGAAGTAAAGTGAGGCTGGAGGAACCGAGCACGGAGAAGAAGACAACGGAGTCCAGGGGACATGCACCGGCCGGAGCAGGTAATGCATACGGGGTAAGGGGGCGGCGGCTTCACAGATTGTGATCGGTTTCATGCTGAAATCGATTCACAATCTGTTTGCAGTAAAGGCAGCCATACGATCCCTCTCTGATCAGATTCGATCAGAGAGGGATCTATCTGTTGGTCGGATCTGATGGCAAATCGACCAGTGTATGGCCACCTTTACAGAGTCTCTTTAACCTCCCTATCCATAAAAACATGCTGGGAACAGTATAAACGTGCATACACATCAATACTCTACTGCACTGTATACTAAACCCTTGCTTGACACATTTTGGCAAGTTACAGGAAAAAAAAAGTTTTAAAAATAAATTTTATCACTTTTTGCACAGAAATCCTCGGGAAATTGAATGCCAGGGAGGTTAAACTGTTGAATTGATATTACAAATACCAATACCTTTATTCTCTTCATTTGATCTGAGTGGCTATCCAGGGGATCCCTTCCAAGGCCCTGCAGAGTAGCCCCTTGTTTATCTAGACCAGGCATGGGCAAACTTGGCCCTCCAGCTGTTAAGAAACTACAAGTCCCATAATGCATTGCAGGAGTCTGACAGCCACAGTCATGACTCATAAAGGCAAATGCATTGTGGGACTTGTAGTTCCGTAACAGCTGGAGGGCCGAGTTTGCTCATGCCTGATCTAGACCCTCGCCTTCACCAGATCCCTGATTAAAGAGAGTCTGAAGCCATCCAAATGATCTATTTTTATTTACCACTCGTGTTCAGCATTATGAGCAAAGATGATTCGCTGCATCCCCGAAGGCAAAACAAGCTCTTTATTCCCCCCACAAATCCCAGGGAAAAATTCCATGACTCTCCAGGTCGTAGATATTGCTGCCCGGGGGAGGCAGAGCTTAGCGCTGTAGCTCTTCCTCCAGTCCAATCAATGTCCACTGATCGCTGCCTTTTCCCGCCCCTCTTAGTCTATTTTCATTGAGAGGGGCGGGGACAGGCGGCGATCATCAGTGATTGACTGCACTGGAGGCAGAGCTACTGCAATCAGCTCTGCCTCTACCAGGAAGTAACGGAGGATTTTGCCTCTGTGATTTCGGGGGAAAAAGACATCGTTCTGCCGCGGGAATGCGACAAACCATCTTTGCTGATATTGCTGAACAGGAGTGGTAAATAATAAAGAGCTAATTTGAATGGCTTCAGACTCTCTTTAAAGCCTTGTAAGACATTCCTCTGCGCAGAAAATACATTCGTGTCTGGGGATGACTCAGGCGTTGGGCTCTGTTCCCAGCCGGTGATTTGATGTTTGGAGCCATTAGGACGATCGGTTAATGTTTTGAATGGTGGGTGCCCGTGTGTTTCGGTAAGTTCCGGATCTCTCATTATCGAGATAATTGCGATAAATTGCAAACACACCAGATGAATAGGAGAGGGAGGAAAGGGAAAAAATGTAAATCTTGTTTCCAGGTGGTCTGCTCTATTTTTTATGGACACGTTATATTGGTGCTGCAATATAAATTAACCACTGAGACAATTCATTTTTACTCACTTTTTGCTGGTGGTCTGCTGGGCTGCAGCTGCCCTTGATTGGGAATAATATTCTCGATCAGGTATTTGTCGGTTTAGACAAACCACACATTAAAGAGACTCTGTTACAAACAAAAATCCCCTGGGGGGTACTCACCTCGGGAGGGGGAAGCCTCTGTAAGAAAAAAAATCCTCTGGGGGATACTCACCTCGGTAGCGGGAAGCCTCAGGGTCCCAATGAGGCTTCCCTCATCCCTGTAGCTGCAGGCAGTCCAGCGCTGGCTCCCCCGAAGCGTCCCGGAATCTCCCTCGACAAGCCTGACAAGCGCTGATTTATTTACCTTCCATGGCTCCAGCGAGGGCGCTGTTGCTGCTCTCAGCACGGAGATAGGTGGAAATAGCCGATCTCTGTTGGGTTCGCTCTACTACGCAGGCGCAGAAGACTTGCACCTGCGCAGTAGAACGGACCGACAACGATCGGCTATTTCCGCCTATACAGCCGATACTGCGCCTGCGCTGGAGCCGGTAAGGTAAATATTTACATCCCCGCTATTCAGAGGGGCACAGCGAGACCGCCGTGGGACACAGAAGGACGGGAGAAGCCTTGATCGGATCTGGAGGGTTCCCCCACCCGAGTCATAACATGAAGCCCGTCTAACCTCGCCTTCCTGTAAGCGAGTTATCAGAGGAGAGTGAGGAGCGGGAGGAGGGAGATGGGGAAAGTAACGCGACATCCAAAACCAAAAGGAACTCCAGAAGAAATGTCAATGCTTTTAACATCTGAACCTGATTCAAAATAAACACTCCGAACACTCCCAGCCCAATCAGTTATTTCGTGTTTGTTTAAAGGGAACACGAGGGAGTCAGACGAGAGGCTTTGATCATTCAGTGAGTTGGAAGTTGGGCTGATATCTTTCGTGGCTGACCTCCATCAGCCTATCACGCGATTCGTCTGAGGAGCGGGGTCTCCTGAAGACCAGGATTCTCTGGCAGAGAGGGTGCGCAAGACGCTCTCCCCCAGAACAAGCAAATTAAGACAATGGCTTTCTGGCCTTAATAGGACCTTTTCCAAAAAATAGCAGAAGGGGAAAAAATAAATCAATACAGTTAAAAGTGAGAACTTGTTAAAAATAGAAGATAGATCAAGAAATGTTAATATTCACAATGTAATTTGTTCATGTTATTTGATCCACCGTGAGCCTGGGGGTCATCAACTTTACTGCTGGCACACAAGGGAAAAAAAAAACAGGCAGCACCAACTTCCATTATCTTTAAACCCACCCACTAACAATGTGATAGGCTTAAAGGTTGATATACCGCATACACACATACATACAAACACACACTGTGCTTGCTTGGCAGTTAGAAATAGCTGTTATTTCCCACAATGCAATGAGGTTCACACAGGGGCGTCTCTAGCCATTTTGTCACTCCAGGCGAGAAATCCTGTGGCCCCCCCCCCCCCTCATGATTGCCCCCCAGCCCCATACCCCCCCACTCCTGTGGTGAACCCCACCCCCGAAAATCATAATGCAGCAGCGTTTCACCATAAAATACACTTATTGCGGCATGCACTCACAAACAACACACAGTATACACACACACACACACACACACACACACACACACACACGCACTATACACACGCACACACCGCACACAACATACACACTATACACAGTACACACCCGCACACACACACTACACTATACACACACACTATACACACACACACAGTACACACACATACACCGCACACAACATACACACTATACACAGTACACGCACACACACACACACTATACACACGCACACAGTACACACACATACACCGCACACAACATACACACTATACACAGTACACACACACACTACACTATACACACACACTATACACACGCACACACAGAGCACACTATACACAGCACACAGTACACATACACTATACACACACACTATGCTGCTACCAGGGGAGGACTGGGACCTTCTGGCCTGGGGGGAAACACAGACTAGAGGCCTGTTATTATGGCAGCCTCAGCCCAAATGATGTCACACACTCACCCCATGTCGTATATGCCAGTAATCACGTGGAGCGCCAATGCGGAAATACAGCAAGGACACCCTGTGAACAGTGTGACAGGAAAAGTACAGGCATCAGGGGGGCACAATACATTTTGAGGGACAACGGCCAGGATTTCCGTCTTGTCTATAATTCGTGGTTATCGCACTCCATGATTATCGCACCTGACAACCACATTGGCCCAAGATTTCCCAACATCTCTGATACATTTAACCAATTTCCACCCAAAATTTTTTATCCGATTTGCTAATATCAAAACGGTTGGTCGATCGGCTGTCAAGTCAACAAAAGTATGGCCACTGTAATTCCCTCAAGGCCAATCCCCCGACATACACCTACCTATGTCCTCCCCTTCACCACCATCTCTACTAATCCCGGTTTTCACTACCTTATAGTGTGTCTGAGCACTTATGCAGAGAAATAATGAGGAGAGAAAATCTGAAAGAGAGGGAAGAAGATATTTGCCTCACCAGGATTGCACTTTTATTTAGCTTTCCTGTATGACAAGAAGACACAGACACCCAGCACTAGGGAAAGAGGGAAACAGGTGAATGAAGAAGGCTGGTGCACACCAAGAGTGCTTCAGAGCGCTTTTCAAATTTTCAGCAATTTGAAAAGCGCCGGGCTAATGTTACCCTATGAGGGTGTTCCCACAGCAGTGTTGTGATCGCAAACATGCTGCAGGTAGCATTTATTGGAGCGATTCTTTCAAAAATCACTTCACAAAGTCGCATTCGCGAATTGCTAGCGATTGCGATTTTGTCGTGCACTAGCCCAGAGATAGGAGGAGTGGAGTGAGACTGAGAATAGCCTGAGATGGAGCAGAGAGCTTATCTGTATTGCAGTCCCACATTACACAGAGGCTAGTAGCTGGTAATAGGACTGCTGTCCCTGCTAGTCTCCCACACAAGTCAGAAAGCAGCCCTCCTGGAGTCTAGGGACTGTCAAAACTTTTCAACCTGTTTAACACCTTATCTGCACATGCAGTCATTTTAACAATGGGGAGAGACCAGACAGATATTTTCCATGGACCCTCCTCTGCATCATGCTGTGTATATTTACCAGCTTGCCTGCCCTCTAATTGCATTTTTATCAGCTAGCCTAGTGTTTTACAATACCTTACAACAACAAAACCTGAATACAGCAGACACAGGACCAACCCTAAATCACTGAATGAAAGGCGGCCTGGGGGGCAGTCAATGCCTGGTTGCTACAGTCTCTACTTTCATGCAGTTACCAGTTGCAGAGAGAGGGACTGAATGAATCTCAGGAGCTGATGCTGTACTCGGATCCCTGACTAGGATGAGTGCCTTCTCTCACTGACTCATTCATTACTGTGGTTCTTTGAATCATTGAGCTGAAGGAAATGAATGAATCAGTCAGTAAATCAGTCATGAGTCAGGCACTGCTGCTGCTGTGTAACCTGATACCTGAGTGAGTTGAGAGGCATTTCTCCTCTCACTACTCAGTTCAGCAGCGCCCTTCCCTCCTCCTGTCGCCCTTCCCTCCTCCTGTCGCTCTAGGCAAGAATTTATAGCTGCCTAATGGCTCAGACGCTTCTGGGTTCACAGGTTAGAAACTGTCACAGTCATGGCCCTGACATCACACTGTGGGAGGGGTTTCACCACATTATCAGCTATACTTCCCAGATAATCTATTGGAGGGAAGGTAAATATTTCTCATGGGAAAGGGAGTATCAGCTAGTGATTGGGATGAAGTTCAATCCTGAGTTACAGTTCCTCTTTATTACTATACTGTATATTTTATTTTTCTGCTTTTTCCAGTAATGCGAGTCCCTCTAGTACTAACTTCCAGGTGGTTAGATTTATATCATATCCTCCCACCATTAAGATCTGCTAGACCTAATATTTCGGGGTTTTCATTGGAATAGCAAGGATTGCAACTGCCACATTTTGATTTACCGTAATTGTTATTTTGACTTCCTATGTTGATTTCCGACTTTATACTGAGTTAAATCACTTCAGAGTATTTTGCAGTAAAAATCTAGGGTGCCAAGTTTCCCAGTTCATTGCCCTTCTAAACATGAAATCGTGATGATGCTATGTCACCAAGCTTGCAATGTATGTCAAGGTCACTGGTGGGAAAATGTTACTATAAAAAGAAAGAAAATGTTTTCAAACCTGGCAGGGGTGGGATTGTGGCAGTTTCAGGCTCATTAGGTTTAGTCTGATTTCATCAGTTAAGCAATAGTTACCAAAACTAGGGGAGTTAACTGAAATACGGGGTCACCATGATCCCCCATCTTATGGACCATGTGGAATGGTATTGCTCAAGAAGAGCTCCACACTCTCCGGGGAATGATGGGGTAATGGAGTTAACACTGCCTGGAATGGGGGCTCTACACTGTTTTTTGTTTAAGTTATTATTGTGTACTTTCACTGTCTACTACTATAACTTACCAAAAATTTAAAATCAGAATTCTGCAATTCTGTGGCTCTTGAAAGTTTATTCCTAAATTTTGAGGTTTTCCTATCTTTCCCAGTGGGGTAAAGCAGTACAGCAAAGTCCCTGGGGTCCAGCACCAGCGGGGATCGCCCAATGCCGGATACATGTGCTTGCCGCCGAAAAAGCACAAACCTCCCCCCTGAATACTTACCAAGCCCCCGGCAGTGGCTTATAGTCTAATTGCAGGTCCTGGAGGGCACCTTGTGGCACACAATGGGTCAGGTGACACACTGGCTTCCATGCACAACGCCAGAAATCCACTAGAAGCTGCAGGGAGACATCACTAGAGGTTTGATGAGTATTTTAAATGCCTCCAAAACCCCCTAAAAAGGTCCTCGTTATCCATCAGGCATTCAGGTTAGTTGAGAATTCCGGTCACCTGAGTTCTGGAAAACGGGGACTTTGCTTTACCAAGCTTATTTTTAGTAATTTCTTGGTTGCTGGGTTCTTTAAAGCAGGGCCGAGGGGGGGGGGAGGGTCAACTGCCCCAGGCCCCAGAGCTGGGGGGCCCCCCTAGCCTGTCCAATCTTCAATATTTAAAAATGTTTTTCAGCTGGCCAGGCTGCCGAGTCCCACGGCCATTAGCTGGGGAACAGTGACAGGCAGGGGAAGGAGGAAGGGCCCGCTGAGGGTTCCCACTTCGCCTGCCCATATGCAGAGTGATGCAAGCGGAAGCGACAGTACAACCTGTCAGCACCATTGGGAAGTTCTGCAAATCTTCTCCCCACCACGCAGATCCGTGTCTCCTCTCTGCTGCCCCCTAGTGGCGCCTCTCATTACTGCGCCACTGGAGATAGGGAACTGCGTGATGGGGAGAAGACTTGCAAAAGTTCCCGGCGGCGTTGACAGGTGAGTTGTGCTGTCGCTTCCACTTGCATCAATCTGCTTATCAGGTGGGGGGGGACACATCTGGCTATCTATACTAGAGGCAGACTAACTAATACTGTGGTGTACACTCAGGGGCGGCGCCAGGGGGGTGCTTGGGGGTGCTCGAGCACCCCCTAGAATTGTCCAAGCACCCCCAAAGCACCCCCTGGAGTGAACTGACTTCAGGCGTCTAAAAGACGCCAAGTCAGTTCACACACCGGCAGCACGGAGCAGCAGGCAGGGCTACGGTAAGATGGCCGCCTGGAGCCCTGTTCTGCAGACTTCGGGCGGCCATTTTCCCGTAGCCCTGCTCTCTGCATGCAGGCAGGAAGTCTCGTGGTGACGTCGGGAAGGAAGAGGATCGTGGGCGCGCGGGCGCTGCGCGCCACAATGAGGTCGGGACTCGGGACAGGAGGTCGGGAAAGAAGGTCTTCTGGCTGTAGGTGAGTAAATGGGTTTTTCTTTTCTTTTTCAGGTGATGCGGATTGTGCATATTGGGGTCATATCTGCTACGGATTGTGCATATTGGGGTCATATCTGCTACGGATTGTGCATATTGGGGTCATATCTGCTACGGATTGTGCATATTGGGGCGATATCTGCTACCGATTGTGCATATTGGGGTCATTTCTGCTACCGATTGTGCATATTGGGGTCATTTCTGCTACCGATTGTGCATATTGGGGTCATTTCTGCTACCGATTGTGCATATTGGGGTCATATCTGCTACCGATTGTGCATATTGGGGTCATATCTGCTACCGATTGTGCATATTGGGGCTATATCTGATAACGATTGTGCATATTGGGGCCATATCTGATAACGATTGTGCATATTGGGGCCATATCTGATAACGATTGTGCATATTGGGGCCATATCTGATAACGATTGTGCATATTGGGGCCATATCTGATAACGATTGTGCATATTGGGGCCATATCTGATAACGATTGTGCATATTGGGGCCATATCTGATAACGATTGTGCATATTGGGGCCATATCTGATAACGATTGTGCATATTGGGGCCATATCTGATAACGATTGTGCATATTGGGGCCATATCTGATAACGATTGTGCATATTGGGGCCATATCTGATAACGATTGTGCATATTGGGGCCATATCTGATAACGATTGTGCATATTGGGGTCATTGGACGTGTTTTTTGTTAAAATCTGCTCACATTACGTGTATTTTCTTGAGAAAACCTGCACAATTATGTGAATTTTCTGGGAAAAGGGTCACCAAAACTTGGGCCCTCTGTCTTTGCGTTGCACTTTTAAAGGGAACCCGAGGTGAGAATAATATTGAGGCTGCCATATTTATCTCCCTTTAAGCAATACCAGTTGCCTGGCTGCCGTGCTGGTCCTCTGCCTCTTATTCTTTCAACCATAGACCCTGAACAAGCATGCAGCAGGTCAGGGGTTTCTGACAATATTGTCAGAACTGACAAGATTAGCTGCATGGCTTGTTTCTGGTGTAATTCAGTTCACTACTACAGCCAAATAGATCAGCAGGGCTGCCAGGCAACTAGTATTGTTTAAAAGGAAATAAATATGGCAGCCACCATATCACTCTCACCCTGGGTTCACTTTAAATTACAGCTAGCCCCGCCCTCATCCGGTCATGACCACGCCCATTTTTTCGCCGCGGCGCGCTTCGCGCGCCGCAGGTTGTAGCCACACCCATTTTAGGCGCAGCGCGCTTCGCACGCCGCAGGTCGTCAGCTCCCCCGGAAATTGGTCCAGCACCTGCATAGCACCCCCTAAAAAAATTTCCTGGAGCCGCCACTGTGTACACTACAGCTGGTAATTTATGCTTGGGGGGTCTACCCAATCCTGGGGCTGGGGGGAACATCTGGCTATCTTTACTGCGGGCTACGTAGTCCTTGGGGGCACATCTGGCTATATATAGGGGGCTACATAAGCCTTGGGGGCACATCTGGCTTTACTGGGGGGGGGGGGGGGGGCTATCTATTCCTGGGGAACACATCTGGCTATCTATGCTGGGGGAGGGGGCTACCTAACCCGGGGGGAACATCCTGCTATCTATACCGGTAGAGGCTACCTAATACTGGGGGCAAGTCAGGCTATCTATACTGGGGAGAGGGGGGGGGGGGCTACCTATGCCAGTGCAGTGGTGGTTGCGGTCAGGGGAAGGGTGTCAGGAGGGACCCCAAGTTCCTTTTGCCCCGGGGCCCCATTGGAGCTAGAACTGGCCCTGCTTTAAAGGCATTACATGGGTAAGGTTTGACAATATCTCCTTGGAAAAAGCTCAGGAGAATAACTAACTGGATATGGGCCATAGTCACGTTTTATTTTTAGGGGACTTGGGACTGTTTGGTGCGGCACTTTGATGATGATACAGAAATATTCTGGCTTACGCTGAACAGAACTTTATGGCATTTGGCCCTGAATGGAGGGAGAATTGGGAGTAATAGTTTATTTTTATCACACACCTCAGTTATATGCTGTAGCTTGTGCTGCTATTGAGGGAACACAAGCTTGTATGTGAGACGCTGGCAGAGTCGGCCTTTTATTAGAACGCTGCGTGGCGAAAATCCATCAAACCCTCCCGTTTCCAGCAATTATACGTTTGGCATCAACTCGCTGAGCCATGCCAGACTCTTTACTACAGCGACCAGCCCAACTTTATTGGTCTTCCACAAAACCTCATGCCTCAGCACTTGGATAGCTGCTGAAAGAGCCATCCGCTGAGTTTACAAGAGAAATCTTGGATTTCCCTTTGGCTGAAGGAATTCTTTACACGGCCTTTTTGGAAAAGTCTTTCTCAGCCAAGTTCCTCTTAAAGTACGCCGTGAAGAGGAAAATACAAAGTATTTAAAAAAAAAAAAAAAAAACCCACCAGGCTGAATACATTGAAGTCTAGATGAGCGTTACTTAAAGGTCCTGTGCAGAACTAAACAACCAATCCATTCTTACAGCTATTTCATGTTTACAGTAAGGTGCCGTTTCACTCTGGGGCGGTGCAGTGCGGCAATTTTACTGCACCCCACTGCAGCCCAATGAAAGTCTACGGAACCGTTCATACAGACAGGGTGTGGCCAGGGCCGGATTTAGGCCAAGGCCACCTAGGCCATGGCCTAGGGCCCCACAGGAGCAAGGGCGCCAAAGCAGCAGCAAAGCAGGGCACCACAGGAGCAAGGGCACCAAAGCAGCACCAAAGTAGCAGGCTGAACTTATGCAGCATTTGCAAACTTGCAAATGCTGCAATGCAGGGAGGTCAGGCGAGTGCCTGACTGTGTTACTCTGCTGCTAGCCGCCTGTGCAGCAGCCACCTTGCTCTCTGTGCACGTTTGCATTGTGGCAGCAGCTATGGACTGTGGGCAGCATTGGAGACAGAAAGGAAGAGGAAGAGGAAGCTTCTGTACTGGAGAGGAGCTGAGAAATGAGTGACACTGATAGCTGCTGCGGTGTGAAGGTGAGCTGGCTACCTATACTTAAAGGAGCCCCGAGCAGCGCCTGAAATGAAAAGATTACACATACCTGGGGCTTCTTCCAGCTCACCGTAGGCGGCAAGTTCCCCCGGCGTCCTCCTGGCTCTTCTCTTTGTGCCTCCGCCGGCCCCCGTTACCGGCGACACCCGGGATGGGTGTCAGGTCGGCTCTTCCTGGTTAATGATGCATGGCATCATCACGCCGGCCGCTTTGAATCATCACGGCGGCCAGCGTGACAGGTCTGCGCATTTCAGGCACTGCTCGGGGTCCCTTTAAAGGGTGGAAGTGGGAAAAGGGGGCATTAAGGGAGTTATCAGGCTACCTACAGAGGTAGAGGAGGAAGGAGTCATCTGGCTACCTATACTGGGGGGAGGGGGTCATCAAGTTACCTATACTATGATAAATGGAATAATGCACAATCCCATGAAAATGTGCACACTATTAACCTTTGATGAAAACTGAAATAACACACAATCACATGGAAATGTATGCAATGTTCAACACTATGGCGTCAATTCACCAGAGAGGATTTACTAAGAGAAAAAAGGTAGGTAGTTTATCTCATGAGGTATTTTAACACTCTGGAGTCAATTCACCAGTGTGAAAGGATAGAGAGAAAAATGTTCGATAGCAGGGGATAATGGAGAGATATGCATGAGGAAAGTGTGAGAAAGCAGAGAGTTAGGTAATCGGTATTAATGATTTACATGGGATACTTTTCCTCTCTGTAAGCTTGAAAGTGAAGCATTGTGGGTAGGAGGCGGAGTTTTACCACTACGTGACCAGAGTATTCCCGCCTTTTACTGCCGGATCATATCATAAATCAGATCACGAGTGAGTCTGAACTTCTTCACCACCTCTGTCTCAGTAAAATTATCAAGAACTGTTCTCTCACGAAAAATACGAGGGGCGATTAAACAGACCCTCCTCCTGCGCCTTCGTCTCCTCATAATAGAAGCAAGCTCTAAGGCCTAGTGCACACCAGAGCGGTTCGGCTGGGTTTTGCGATCCGCTTGCGGGTGCGGATCCGCTTGGGTAACGTATTTCAATGGGCTGGTGCACACCAGAGCGGGAGGCGTTTTGCAGAAACGCATACTCCCGGGCTGCTGCAGATTTTGGATTGCGGAGGCGTTTCTGCCTCAATGTTAAGTATAGGAAACACGTAAACCACTCTTAAAAACGGCACTTCAGAGCGGTTTGCCAGGCGGTTTTTGTTACAGTAGCTGTTCAGTAACAGCTTTACTGTAACAATACATGAAATCTACTACACCAAAAACGCTTCACAAAACCGCAAAATGCTAGCTGAAACGCTACAGAAAAATAAGAAAAAGCGTTATAAAATCTGCTAGCATTTTGCGGATCTGCTAGCGGTTTTTGGTGTGCACCGGGCCTAACAGAGTAAGCTCAAAAGGCTCCATCTTCCACAGCAGCAGCTGCTGTGTGAAAACCACGATATCTCCAGGTTCATTCAGGGGATAAAGGCAGGGAACACACTTGTCTTTCAGGCTTCTGCGCGCGTTTTTCTGCATACTTTTTCTGCACACCAAGTGTGTTTCCATGCAGGAAAATGCGGGCGTTTTTTCACAGCAGCTGATGTAGTTGATAGAGAAAACTGACAAAATGTGCAGAATCAGGATGCAGAATGTCGTTTTTTTTTCTGCGCGCGAACAACATATTAAGTGTGTACTAGCCCATTGATTAACATGAGCTCTCAGTTTTTCTGTGCATTAAACGCGCACGAAAACAGTCAAGTGTGTTCCCTGCCAAAGAGATGAAAAAATAATGAATGGCCACACCCCCTTTCTTCCCTGGTGAATTGTGATTTGGAGAAAAACTAACTACTAACTATCACTTATTTATCTCATACTTATCTCACATTTATCTCTTGCATTTCTCTCTGTCGATATTTTCCCCTATACTTCTGGAGAATTGCTATTTGGAGATATCACAGGAGGTAAATTACCTCCCAAGAGATAAATAGGTTGGTAACCTCTGGTGAATTGACGCCATTGGCTTAATACCGATTACCTAACTCTCTGCTTTCTCACACTTTCCTCATGCATATCTCTCCATTATCCCCTGCTATCGAACATTTTTCTCTCTATCCTTTCACACTGGTGAATTGACTCCAGAGTGTTAAAATACCTCATGAGATAAACTACCTACCTTTTTTCTCTTAGTAAATCCTCTCTGGTGAATTGACGCCAATCACATGGGAATGTGAGCAATATTAACCTTCATGATAACTGGAGTAAAGCAGAAGTGACGTAAACAATTTACTTTTGTTTTTACAGATTCTGTTCTTTTCTTCCGTTCTGTTCTTTTAGCCTTAGAAGCAGTGGTGTTCAGCAAGATTTCGGATATCCGAACTACCCAGATAATCCGAACTTTGAATAGCAATTCGGATATTTTTTGAAATCCATACAGCCTATCCGAGCAAATGCAGATTTCCCATCTGAAATCCAGGGCGGATAGTTAGTTCAGATATCCGAGCAGAAGCCAATGAGAGAGAGAGAGAGAGACACTTCCGAAAGGGGTTTTTGCCATTTGAAGAGACTTTTGGAAGCATTTTAAGCCATTTTCAGGTCACTTCCGGTTTTCTATCCGGATATCCGAATCTGGCCGGATATCCAGTATATTGGGTTCGGATATCCGAGTCTACTCGGATACCAAAAAGTTCGGATTTGGATATCTGATTCAGATCCGGATATCTGGGTATCCGGATCCGAATCAATTCGGATTTTAAGAAGGGGTATCCGAGCACCCCTGCTTAGACGTAGTAGTGTTACATACATAATTGGGCAAAGGCAGGCCCGGATTTACGTCACAGGAGCCTATAGGCACAGATGTCCTGGCACCTTAGACTCCGCCCTCCATGAACCCACAAACCCCCACCGAACCGCACCGCAAGTGTGCTGGCTGTCCCAACTGTCACTTCTCCCTTACTTACCCTGCCCATCATTGGGGATGCTCATTCGGATTCGGCGGAAATGTAATTTCCGCATTTCTGATCGGAAATTGCATTTCCTCATCGGAATGAAGAAATCAGTAATACAAGTGCAGTAGGCGGATTTTTGCCCGAAATCGCAGAAATTTCCGCCGAATTTAACATCGATTTTCTCAAAAACTATAAGGTCTTTTTGAAAACTTTTTTTTCATCTTGTTCACAAGATTCTATTTAATAAACACTGAAAATGGTGTTTCTAGGACTTATGGGGGCTTTGCTATTAACCGCTAAAGTCGGCTGATTTTTACTGTAATGTAAAATGCAGAAAATCCGCATTATCTGATATGCGGTAATTTTAAGCCAATAAGAAAACTCGGAATGAATAAACCAATCAGAGAATGGGGATTTAGGCGGAAATTTCCGCATTCTCTGATTGGTTTATTCATTCGGCATCTTCTGATTGGCTTAAAATTACCGCATATCGGATAATGCTAGTTTTCTGCATTTTACATTACAGTAAAAATCTGCCAACTTTAACGGTTAATAGCAAAGCCCCCTTAAGTCCTAGAAACACTAAATTTTCAAATTTATTAAACAGAATCTTGTGAACAGGATGAGAAAAAAAGTTTTCAAAAGACCTTATAGTTTTTGAGAAAATCGATGTTAAAGTTGTCAGAAATTTAAACGATTTCCAGCGGAAATCTACATCGGAATGCGGAAATTGGTAGCGGAAAGCGGAATCGGTAGCAGTAGCAGTAATTGGCAGTGGCGGAATGCGGATTTTCAGCGGAATCGGAAATTGGCATTTCCGACCATCCCTGCCCTCATAGGTAGCTACAGGTGTAAGTAGCTAGAGGTGCCCTCAACTGAAGGGAGATCTCGTCAGTGGAATTCCCGAAAGCTGGGTGAGTAACCTCTCATTTATGCTCTGCTCAGGACTCTTCATAGGGAAGGATGGAGAGAGGTGCTCAGGGAGGTGAGTGAGCCGCCTTTCCATCATCAGGCACCTCTAGGCACGTGCCTACAGTGCCTTATGATAAATCCGGCCTTGGCAAAGGGGGACATTTAAAGAGACGCTGAGGCTTCCCCCTCCCGAGGTGAGTACCCCCTTGGGGAACTTTTTGATGTTACAGGTTTTTTTTTAAATATAATTTCACTGTAATTGCATTAACCACTTGCCGACCACGCACTCATACCGCGCGTCGGCAAAGTGGCAGCTGCAGGACCAGCGACGCAGTTCTGCGTCGCCGGCTGCAGGCTAATTAATCAGGAAGCAGCCGCTCGCGCGAGCGGCTGCTTCCTGTCAATTCACGGCGGGGGGCTCCGTGAATAGCCTGCGGGCCGCCGATCGCGGCTCGCAGGCTAAATGTAAACACAAGCGGAAATAATCCGCTTTGTTTACATTGTACGGCGCTGCTGCGCAGCAGCGCCGTAAGGCAGATTGGCGATCCCCGGCCAATCAGCGACCGGGGATCGCCGCCATGTGACAGGGGACAGCCTGTCACTGGCTGCACAGGACGGATAGCGTCCTGTGCAGCCCAGATCACCAGGAGGGACAGGGAGGAGATGGAGGAGGGGAATCTCGCCGCAGAGGGGGGCTTTGAGGTGCCTCCCCCCGCAACACCCATCAGGCAGGAGCGATCAGACTCCCCCAGCACATCATCCCCCTAGTGGGGAAAAAAGGGGGGCGATCTGGTCGCTCTGCCTGCACCCTGATCTGTGCTGGGGGCTGTAGAGCCCACCCAGCACAGATCAGCTAAAACAGCGCTGGTCCTTAAGGGGGGGGTAAAGGGTGGGTCCTCAAGTGGTTAACCTAGAGGAACGATTTTTTTAACACATCCTGGAGATGATTCTGGTCAGTCTAGGTTGTCCTCTTATCACTGAGATACAAAACAAAAATCTCTTCTCCAAGCTCCACGGTCTTGGACGATGTTTACGGAGAGCGCGATGCCAGCGCGGGTTTCCTGCAATCCGTCATCCAGCGCATTGAACTGACAGGTCCCCTTTCCCATCTGGAAGAATAATCATTTTATTCACTTTCCCGTGTTGGCTCTGCAGCCAGCTTGGCCTTGCTGTTATTGTAGTTCTGAATTTAAGCTCCTCCAGTCTTTTCTAATAAAGTGAAACAAAGTAAAAGAAAGTCGATAATAGAGGAAGTGCGCTGAACTTGAAAAATGGCCTCTTTGGTTTCTGTAGCGGGAGGTTCGCAGTCCGTCGCTTTCAGTTCCTGTGAGAGTGTAATGAAGCAATGGAGATTCGTTGTTAAACATGGATTCCAGCCACCAATATTAAATTACCATTTCACTGGGATTATATCGTATACAGGGCCGGATTTGTACTCTTTACTGCCCAAGGCCACTGTCAGCAGCCGCCTTCCTTCAGTACAGATAGCCAGATAACCCTCCCTCCAGTATAGGTAGCCTGTTGACCCTTCCCCCCTTTCCTCTAGTATAAGAAGCAAGAGGAGCCCCCCCCCCCTTCCATATAGATAGCTTGATGACCCCCCTTCCTGCAGTATAGTTAGCCAGGTGACCCTTCCTTTCCCTCTAGTATAGCCTGCTGCCCAACCGCCCTTGATCCTGTGGTGCCCTAGGCCATGGCCTATGTGGCCTTGACTTAAAGGATACCCGATGTGACATGATGAGATAGACATGTGTATGTACAGTGCCTAGCACACAAATAACTATGCTGTGTTCCTTTTTTTCTTTCTCTGTCTGAAAGAGTTAAATATCAGGTATGTAAGTGGCTGACTCAGTCCTGACTCAGACAGGAAGTGACTACAGTGTGACCCTCACTGATAAGAAATTCCCCTTTTTATCTCTTCCTTGCTCTCAGAAGCCATTTTCTGCTAGGAAAGTGTTTTATAGTTGAAATTTCTTCTTCTGTGAGGGTCATATTGTAGTCACTTCCTGTCTGAGTCAGGACTGAGTCAGCCCTGATATTTAATTCTTTAGAACAGAGAAAGAAAAAAGGAACACAGCAGTTATTAGTGTGCTTGGCACTGTACATATCATGTCACATGTCACTTCGGTATCCTTTAAATCTGTCCCTGAGCCTAAGAGAGATATGCTTAGTGTGATTTGCCTTGTTAAAACAGAAGGGTATTTGCGATAATTCAAGTTTAGGTGAACATATGTGGTTACCCACAATGCACCGCTATTGAATATGCAAATTATATGCATACAGAGATAATTTGCATATTCAGTAGTGGTGCATTGTGGGTAAGCACAGATGTTCAATTAAAGCTTAATTATCACAAATACCTTCTGTTTTAAGAAAGCAGACCACACTGAGCATTGCTTTTTAGTAGGAGGGCTATTCGGTCTCTTTTGGTCCCCTATACTTTCCTAGTGGTTTTGGGACGCTCCGAGCTGCTTGGGTACTCTGTTGTATTTGGGCGCCAGATAAATAGCCGGTACTTGTACTTGCTACTGTGGATAAAACCTGCACATTTTATTTTACCATTTGTACCGCTTATTACAATGTTTAAATTATGTCACTCGTACAATGTATGGCGACAATATTTCCTTTAGAAATAAAGGTGCATTTTTTCAGTTTTGCCTCTGTGTAAAATATATCACTAATTATAAGCCTTTATTTGCAAAAATAACAGTAATATACCATCATGACATACACATTGAAAAAGTTGAGTCCCTAAGATAACTATTTATGGATATTTTTTTTTAAATGTCACCTTTTTTTAATGACAGGTATTTTATTCTGGTAGCTATTTGGGGGGGGGGGGGGGTAAGAGGCTAATTAATGGGGGATTTTATATATTTTTATTTAATTTTATGTATGTAAGTGAAATTTTACTATTTGGCCACTAGATGTCCCCCACCACTATATTCCTGTGTACTGTGAACAGTACACAGGAAATGTGGTGTGTGTGTTTTTACTTTTACTTTGTCAATGATTACTGATCACAGGCACTTTGATTGGTGAACATGTGCTCCTACTCACCAGTCAGTCTACTAACGGGCAGTGAAGAGAACACGCATAAGCGCACGTGGGGGGTGTATATATATATATATATATATATATATATATATATATATATATATATATACAGTGGTTTGAAATTTTCCACATTTTGTCACATTACTGCCACAAACATGAATCAATTTTATTGGAATTCCACATGAAAGACCAATACAAAGTGGTGCACACGTGAGAAGTGGAACGAAAATCATACATGATTCCAAACATTTCTACAAATAAATAACTGCAAAGTGGGGTGTGCGTAATTATTCAGCCCCCTTTGGTCTGAGTGCAGTCTGTTGCCCATAGACATTGCCTAAAGAGTGCTAATGACTAAATAGAGTGCACCTGTGTGTAATCTAATGTCAGTACAAATACAGCTGCTCTGTGAGGGCCTCAGAGGTTGTCTAAGATAATATTGGGAGCAACAACAGCATGAAGTCCAAAGGACACACCAAACAGGTCAGGGATAAAGTTATTAAAAATTTAAAGGAGGCTTAGGCTACAAAGAGACTTCCAAAGCCTTGTACATCCCACGGAGCACTGTTCAAGCGATCATTCAGAAATGGAAGGAGTATGGCACAACTGTAAACCTACCAAGACAAGGCCGTCCACCTAAACTCACAGGCCGAACAAGGCGAGCGCTGATCAGAAATGCAGTCAAGAGGCCCATGGTGACTCTGGACGAGCTGCAGAGATCTACAGCTCAGGTGGGAGACACTGTCCATAGGACAACTATTAGTCGTGCACTGCACAAAGTTGACCTGTATGGAAGAGTGGCAAGAAGAAAGCCAATGTTAACAGGAAAGCATAAGAAGTCCCATTTGCAGTTTGCCACAAGCCATGTGGGGGACAGAGAAACCATGTGGCAGAAGGTGCTTCTACAAGAAGGTGCAGTTTTTGGTGAGACCAAAATTGAAATTTTGGACAAAATGCAAAACGCTATGTGTGGTGGAAAACTAACACTGCACATCACTCTGAACACACCATCTCCACTGTCATATATGGTGGTGGCAGCATCATGCTCTGGGGGTGCTTCTCTTCAGCAGGGACAGGGAAGCTGGTCAGAGTTGATGGGAAGATGGATGGAGCCAAATACAGGGCAATCTTGGAAGAAAACCTCTTGGAGACTGCAAAAGGCTTGAGACTGGGGCGGAGGTTCACCTTCCAACAGGACAACGACCCTAAACATAAAGTCAGGGCAACAATGGAATGGTTTAAAACAAAACATATCTATGTGTTAGAATGGCCCAGTCAAAGTCCAGATCTAAATGCAATCGAGAATCTGTGGCAAGATCTGAAAACTGCTGTTTACAAACGCTGTCCATCTAATCTGACTGAGCTGGAGCTGTTTTGCAAAGAAGAATGGGCAAGGATTTCAGTCTCTAGATGTGCAAAGCTGGTAGAGACATACACTTCTCACATGTACACCACTTTGCATTGGTCTTTCACATGGAATTCCAATAAAATTGATTTATGTTTGTGGCAGTAATATGACAAACAAAATGTGGAAAACTTCAAGGGGGCCGAATACTTTTGCAAACCACTGTGTATACATATATATATATATATATATATATATATATACTAGCCCACCCGCGTCGTAGCATACGCCGCATCTATCTATATAATAGAGTACGCGCCTCAACCTTGAAGCAAGAAGAAGTAGGCTTTCCATGAGAAAATGTATGCGTGCTCAAACACCAAGTTTAACCCTAGCAAGTCTGGCTTTGCAAATCCGCCCTAATTGACTATTCATGAGGCAATGCTAATGCAAATATGCATTTGCTTTCGCATGCCAAACTATGCAGGGTCCAAAAACCAATACCGCAAAGCGATCGCCCTGGGGGAATTAGTTCATGCTACATAAGCACTATCCAGGAGCGCCACGGGTAGGCTTCCCAATGCCCCCATACAACCGGGGGGACCGTGGAGTCCCAGCACCCCGGATGGGGAGGCTAGGTGGCGCAGCCGCCCCCACCCCCCAAGTGTGGTCAACGCCGGGGAGAGCCGTCCGCACCCACCTCCCAATATTAAAAACAGGCACTTACCTTAACGTCCATTGCGTTCTGCTACATGCTCATTAATGTGGGGGCACCGCATTAGAAAGGAGTGAAGTATGGGTCACCCCGAGCTTTAGAGCTCAGGGCTGGCTCACATACAACACTCCAGAGGGGGGGGGGGGGAGGACAGGCGCAGACAACTCACTCCAGGGCTCACACCACCAGAGCAAGCCATCCACCACTTGCCTCCAAAGGATACAACTGCAAAAAATGCTTTCCATGAGAAAAATTATGCGTGCTCAAACACCAAGTTTAACCCTAGCAAGTCTGGCTTTCCAAATCTGGCCTAATTGGCTATTCATGAGGCAATGCTCATGCAAATATGCATTTGCTTTCACATGCCAAACTATGCAGGGTCAAAAAACCAATACCGCAAAGCGCTCTCTCGCTGCCTGGGAACCACAGCGCTACCCCGGAGGGGTAGGCTGGGTGGCGCAGCCGACCCCCCCAAGCGTGGCCAGCGCCGGGGAAAGCTGTCCGCACCCACATCCTAATATTAAAAACAGGCACTTACCTTAACGTCCATTGCGTTCTGCTACATGCGCATTAATTTTCTTATGGAAAGCATTTTGTGCAGTTTGTATCCTTTGGAGGCAGGTGGTGGATGGCTTGCTCCGGTGGTGTGAACCGTGGAGTGAGTTGTCTGCGCCTGTCCTCCCCTGTATGTGAGCCAGCCCTGAGCTCTAAAGCTCAGGGTGACCTATGCTTCTCTCCTTTCTCATGTGGTGCCCCCAAGTTAATGCGCATGTAGCAGAACGCAATGGACGTTAAGGTAAGTGCCTGTTTTTAATATTGGGAGGTGGGTGCAGACGGCTCTCTCCGGCGCTGGCCACACTTGGGGGGGTCGTCTGCGCCACCCTGCCTCCCCCTCCGGGGTGCCGCTGTGGTTTCCAGGCAGTGAGAGAGCCTGGGACCCTGCGGTCCCCCCGGTTGTATAAAAAGGGGGCATTCGGAATCCTCCCCGTGGCGCTCCTGGATAGTGCTAATGTAGCATGTAGCAGGGTGATCGCTTTGCGGTATTGGTTTGTGTATGCATTTGCATGAGCATTGCCTCATGAATAGCCAATTAGGCCAGATTTGCAAAGTCAGACTTGCTAGGGTAAGGCCTCTTTTCCATGGACTGTTGATAGGCAGTGAAATGCCTCTCAAACTCTCACAACTGCTCACTGCTGCCTGGTAACTGCTCACTGCTGCCTGGTAACTGCTTGCTGAGCACACAGCTCAATAGTCCGTGAAAAAGAGGCCTTAAACTTGGTGTTTGAGCACGCATACATTTTCTCATGCAAACTACTTCTTCTTCTGGCTTTAAGGTTGAGGCACTTACTCTAATATATATATATATATATATATATATATATATATATATATATATATATATATATATATATATATACATATATATATATATATATATATATATATATATATATATATATATCTGTACCTATTCCGAGAACAAGTTAAGATATAAAGTGCCAAGATCTTCCGCAGCACTTTACAGATTATATAGCCTTGTCACTAACTTTTACACTGAAAATCGTGGGCAGCGTGGCGCAGTGTTTAGCACTCTCACCTTGCACTGATGGGTCCCCGGTTTGAATCCCAACCAGGGCACTATCTGCAAGGAGTTTGTATGTTCTCCCATGTCTGCGTGAGTTTCCTCCCACATCCCAAAAACATACAGATAAGTTAATTGGCTTCCCCCTAAATTGACCCTAGACTACAATACATACACTACACGATACATACATAGACATAGGACTATGGTAGGGATTAGATTGTGAGCTCCTTTGAGGTACAGTTTGTGACAAGACAATATACTCTGTACAGAGCTGCGGTAGATGTCAGCGCTATACAAACACTAAAATAGTAATAATGATCGCAAACCCACTGCTAGGCGGTTGCGATTTTACACTGAGTGCGTTTCCATGGGATCCGTCGCTTTCATACTGCGGTTGCATACTGTACATATGTATACACAAATAAGGATTAAATGTCATCGTCCTGTAAATTATAATGTGCAGTATTTGGCGTCCCACGTTCTGCTCTCGTTATTAATCGCAGTAAAGGATGTGCCGTCTTAGTTTGCACGTCGCGTCTGCTCTCGCCGTTCCGCTAATCCTGTTTTTCGGCCTCTGACATCTGGGAAGGTTTAAATCGACTTCTCGCAGGTTTTTCCTGCTTTGAAAGAAAGTCTCCTGCGCAGACGGTCCAGGAACAAGCGGCCAGAACCGTTTCACTTTCCAGACAGATGGCCGCACTAGAGGAGGGTCCCCCTGGCCTCGGCATCCCAAACGCCAACCGCGTTCCCTTTCCTTGAAAGCGTTCAGAGTGCAAACATCAGAGCGATGTGACACTCCCGGGATCTGGACAAAAGAAAAACGTGACCTGGCCCCGCTGTACGTCCTGACCGCACTGTGGATCAGTTTACAGCGTTCTCTCGTGTGAAAGGGATGCTTGCCTCACCATGATGAGAAATACAGCATGTCACGTCCAGGATATATTATAATTGCTTTTCCAGGTGCCACTGTCTAATTTAACAAAAGCCAATGTAGAGCGGATATTTAAAGTGAACTCGAGGGGAAAATAAACTGATGAGATAATCAATTGTATTTATCCTCCTACTCCTAAAAATTATTTTTTTTTAGATATCCCATGATTTTATTTTATATTTAAAGTGAACCTCCAGACTAAAAATCGACTCAGCAGCACTGAAAAGGCTTGGTGTTTCTTGAACAGTTTCACAGCATCAGAACTTTGTTTTTCTTACCCAAGCCTCATTTTTAGCTGCACAGAAGAAAACTGCCCGGGCATTTTTCCCCGGATGCTGTGCAAAGCATGATGGGATTTCTGATGTTGTTGTTCTCCTGGGGGTAGAATAGTGCTGTACACAAGACCCTGCTGAGCACTGAATAGGGACTGTCTACAAATCTTTGCAAAACTTTGTATGATTATGATTCCTCATCAGTAGCTGAGCAGAGGCTGTCATTAGAACAATTGTGCACAGCGCAGGAAGCTTTTCTCTGTGTCATTAGTTGTCAGTCTCTCAGGACAAGGAAAAGAAACTCTCCCCCCCATGGGGCCCTCTGCGGCTTCTGGGCCCCCCTGCGGCTGCATCCCTTGCAGGGTCTATTGTTACACTCCTGTGTGTAACCGCGGGCCTGTACCCACATTGCAGAAACAATCGCTCATTGCGCAGAAGAAACGCCGTTCTTTAGGTAAATCATCATAGAAATCGTGTAGTGGGTATGGACCCGCCAAGGGCCCTTTTCCACTAGCGGCGATTGTGATGCTGAAACGCAAAATCGCAAACCGCTAGTGATTTTTAAATCGCTACTGTTTGCCAAATAACATAGGAATCACGGTAGGTAATTTCCACTACCGCAATTTGTTTTTTACTTAATCACGATCGGGTCGCGGAGCGATTTTTGCCGCAATTTTGCTATGCAGTGCATTGCATAGCAAAATCGTGATCCCAATCGCCAGGAGAATTTGGAACTTTGCTGAATCGCAATCGCTAGCGTTTAGCGCGAACACTAGCGGTTGCTAGTGGAAAAGGGCTAGGCTAGGTTCACTGTGGGAAGGAACGGAAAAGTAGCAGTGCACATTATATGACTACTGCATCGCATGCAGAGTAAAGCATGCAGTCAGTGAAAAAGTATGCTTCACTGTCACTGTCAACATGCCTGTTTTGCAGTAACGCACTGCATGCAGTGCCTTGGGATGCCGCACGCGTTAGATTGCACTGCACCGGATGCACCATCACCGTCACATAGGTGCTGTATTGCAGTGCGACGTTCTGCTTTGTATGCGTCCGCTAAGTCACACCACAATGCCCCATGGCAGAGCTGGGACAAGGTCCTCCAGCACCCAAGGCTGAGACACCAAAGTGTGCCCTTCTATCCCTCCCACCCACCCAGCCATCACACACTGATTGCTATTAGACTAAGAGGTGCCCCAGAGCCCCTAACACCTTAATATCTACTTATCTGGCTTGCAGCCAGTCACTGCCATGTATCTCCTTCTCTTATTTCTTTCTGCTTCAAACACAATAGGGGAATGATAGCTGAGCGAGTTGTGCGCCCCCTCCTACACTGCGCCCTGAGGCTGGAGCCTTTCTCGCCTCTGCCTCGGCTCGGCCCTGCTCCACAGTGAATGTAGCCCGTGTCTAATTCTCAGTATCTTATTTTCTAAAAGCTTATTTTCTGCTGTTTATATTTCGGGCCTCCTCGTTTTCCTCCAATTCTGTTTTGAAACAGATTTTGACTTTTTATGTTATATAAAAAGCGCGGTGTGCAGCCAGTCACACTTTATAAATAGCTGGGAACAGAAATTGACACATCTCACGAAAGACACAAAGTACGTCTGAACTTACATTTTGGGTGACAAAATATGAATATGGAGGAGCAACTGTATGATATGTTATCGGCTTGTCAAAAGGAGAATAACAGTCTGCTCATTAGCTCTGCGGAGAGACGCGGGGGGGGGGGGGGGGGGGGGGGGGTCTGGTAAGGGAGGGGAGGAACTCATCCAGCTTAAAGGGGGGGCTCCGGGAAAGTCACTAGATCGGAATAGGAATATTGTGTATGATTTATTATCCCTATGAGAAAAAAAACAAAAAAAAGTATTAATTGTCAATTGTGGTGCTGTTGTGATCAGCAAAGCGCCCACTATCCGCGTTTGGGTATACCCCCGGCATTCCGGTTTCCTCCCACATCAAAAGAGTAAGGCAGGAAATTACATCAGGATTAGCTTCAGTCACGGGGAATAAAAACAAATGTCTGGAAAAGTTTTCTCTTTATTTACTAGATAAAATTCACTGAAATCAAAACGTGGACAGTACAATACATGTGTTTTGTAAGGATAACAAGTACTTATTTACTTTTATGTGTGATTTTACCTGGGATAGTGTGATAGTGTGGCTGTCCCCCCTGCTTTAAAGGGTCCCAGCGCAGTAACAGATGGGCAAAGAAAGATCAGGGAAGTCTCTGGGCATTCCAGACCCCCCCCCCCCCCCCCAAGTAAAATATCTAACTATTTAAAAAAAATTGCAGGTGTCCTTTAAAGAAAATTGTGAGCATCTTGCAACTTGAACTTTTCTTTCATTTCTGATTGGCCCATTCCAGGCTGATTAGCATGAAATTTGCATGCAAGCCTGACTTCTTTGTTTCCTTTCCATTTCCATGGCAGCCTTACTACGGGGGTTAATCCCGCCCCCTAACCCCTACAGGACCTGTCTGTATAAATCTTTAGCCCTTCCCCTTCTCAGGTGCTTTTTTTTCTTCATCCTACCTCCAGGACTGTCATTTATTAACTCATATAAACTTTAATACTTTTTTTCCTTTTCCAAGCGTTTTTATTTTTGCCTACCTTGCTGTATAGGTAATACAGCATCCATGCAGCCAGCCTAAGCTGCGTGAGGCCCCGCTGTTTGAGCTTAAACAGCTCTAGGTGGTGGATTCCCCCTCTTTCTGGCCTGATCTTTCTGGGGGTGGTCTTCTTGGAGCGGAGTGCGCTGTAAACCGGCGCGAAGCGAGCGGGCGGCAGAGAAGGCCGGTGTGCGCTCCACCTTGGAGCGCAGGAAGCCCCCGTGTATCAACTTCCGGGTCGCATCCACTTCCGGGTCGCGGAGGAATACTATGTATAGACGGCAATGCTGTCAGCCAGCGCAGTCTGAGGGGGACGCGCTAGGAGACGGGCTGCTCGTGAGGGGATCACTCAACCTACTCTACAACCCTGCGTGACGCAGGTAGGTGTCTGGGGATAATTTACCACTGGATTGCAAAGCTGAGCATATTATTACACAGCCTAAGGTGGAAAATTTTTATTGCAGGACGGGGGTATTGGCTGTCTATTGGAGGACCAAGAAAGTACCAAATTTGACTACAACTGGTTAAAGAGACACTGTAACATCAAAAAGATCCCCTGGGGGGTACTCACCTCGGGTGGGGGAAGCCTCCGGATCCTAATGAGGCTTCCCACGCCGTCCTCTGTCCCACGGGGGTCTCGCCGCAGCCCTCCGAACAGCCGGCGACTGTGCCGACTGTCAGTTCAATATTTACCTTTGCTGGCTCCATCGGGGGCGCTGTGGCGACTTTCGGCACGGAAATAGACGGAAATACCCGATCTCCGTCGGGTCCGCTCTACTGCGCAGGCGCTGGAAACTTGCGCCTGCGCAGTAGAGCAAACCCGACGGAGATCGGGTATTTCCGCCTACTTCGGCGCCGACAGCCGTCAGAGCGCCTGCGCAGGAGCCAGGAAGGTAAATATTACGTCACCGCTGCACGGAGGGCTGCAGCGAGACCCCTGACGGATGGAGGACGGCGTGGGAAGCCTCATTAGGATCCGGAGGCTTCCCCCACCCGAGGTGAGTACCCCCCAGGGGCCGTTTTGTCGTTGCAGTTCCTCTTTAAAGGTACAACTCTCCCATTATGTGTTTTTATTATCCACCTATTTAACACGCTCCTCATGGCATTCCCTATTGTCTTTTAGCTCAGCTGAAGGAGAATGGAGGATGCTGCTGCTGCCGCCCGCGAAATAGATCAGGCAGATGACGATAGGTAGGCACGGTATATTGTTCTTGGCCTTTTTGAAACCATTATTTTAGGTAATCTGTGGTAGCATCTAACAGAAATATTTATTTCTGTTTTCTCTACTTCTACACAGCCCGGGTGAGCGAGTAGAAGATTCCGCAGCACATAGGAAAGATTCTTCCGCACGATCAAGCAGATCAGGAAAATCGCAATCTCACAAGAGGTCTACGTCGGACTCTTGTCCGCAGAGGACCACACCCTGTTGGGCATGTGGCCAAACCTGTATGCCAGGGAAACTTGTATGTGCGGACTGCTTCTACTCTATTCCTATGGAGGAGGAACCTGTTCAGGACTTACCCTCACTAGTGCGAGATATTGTACAGCAATCGCTGGCAGAGCACTCGGTGCCTCATAGTACACTGCAAGATTCCAGAGGAGCTGAAAGTTCTTCTGATTATGAGATTCAGGATGAAGCGGAAAATCTTACCGTGGGTTTCGATTTCTCTTTAGTAGACCCTTTTGTAAGATCGGTTAGAGTGGAAGGGGCAAGAGGAGCCCCCTACGAAGGTTAAACGATATTATCCACACCTTAAAAGAAAACCGGTGGCCTTCCCAGTAATGGAAGAGGTCACGGAGCTAATTCAGGAAGAATGGGCGAAAGTTGATAGGAAGATGTCCATGTCCAATAAGCTATGTAAGCTTTACCCTATGGAAGGAGATATTATCACTCAGTTGGATACCCCGCCAGCAGTAGACGCTTCAGTCATGCGCTTGGCAAAACATGTGACTTTACCATTAGAGGACGCTGTATCCTTTTGTGAGCCTTTGGAACGGAAAGTAGATTTTGATCTCAAGAAGATGTATTCTGCAGTGGGAGGTGCATGTAAACCGGCCATAGCCCTCACTTCTGTATCTCGTGCAATTAGAACATGGGCTGATAACCTGGATGGGGCAATTCAATCTAATGTGGATCGCAAAACCTTATTGAATGCTTTGGAAGAATTCAGGGTGGCGGCTGACTTCATTAGTGAAGCAGCATTTGACATAATCAGAGGAAACATTAGAGGCATAATTCATTTGGTTACAGCAAAGAGGGTGTTGTGGCTAAGGCCTTGGTCAGCCGATGGGAATTCAAAGACATCTTGGTGTAAGATACCCTATGACGGCAAAAACCTATTCGGCCCTAGGATGGATACAGCCATATCCAGGGTAACTGGGGGCAAATCGTGCCTTCTCCCCCAGGACAGAAGACAGAGGAGGTTCAGGCCTAATGATAAAAGATCGTTTTAGAACAGGTCAAGAGACTTCCGCCCTACAAGAAACAACCAATCCTTTCGGAAGAACTGGCAAGGAACGCAGTCCACGCTGGCAAAATTCAATAAGCATCGTAACAGCAACCCCAGCACTTCAACTGCCAAATCATTCTGAGATCAGGTCCGCCTCTCTGGACCCAGTAGGAGGACAGCTTCAGAGGTTTGTACATCTATGGACGGAAAGAATAAAGGACAACTGGGTAACCAGTACGTTGGCACAGGGTCATGCATGGACTTTCAAAGAGGATCCTCCGCATACACTTTTCATGGCTACGACAGTTCCAAATTCACCTCAGAAGGCACAGGTACTCAGAGAGTATATAGAGGAATTGCTTCTAAAAAGGGCGATTATACAGGTACCACCAGCAGAGAGATTCTAAGGGCTCTATTCTCCTCTATTTTTTGTAACGAAGAAATCGGGTCAGTTAAGACCCGTCTTAGACCCTGCATACTGAACGACCTTATACTGCAGGACAAGTTCCGAATGGAGTCGTTGCAGACTATTATTCCAACAATACAGTTGAGGGACTGGCTTCTGTCGGTGGACTTGGCCGACGCTTACTTGCATATTCCAATTCGAAGGTCATTTCAAAGGTATCTCAGGTTCGCTGTTGGAACTGCTCATTACCAATTCCAAGTATTGCCATTCGGCATTTGCACTGCTCCCAGAACCTTCACAAAGATCTTAGTAACACTAATAGGATTGCTGCGCCAGCAGGGGCTCCATATACACCATTATCTGGACGATATACTGCTAATAGCATCATCAAAGGAAAAACTGTATCAACACAGGTCAATTTTACTAGAGACACTCAGCCAATTCGGCTGGCTAGTAAACTGGGACAAGAGCCAGCTACAACCAACCCAGTCAATTATCTTCTTGGGGGCAAAGCTGGACACTCGAGAAAATGCGGTAGCATTGCCGGAGCAGAAGGTGGCAAGGGTAATATCGATGGTGGGGGACGTCAGGAGAATGATATACCTAACGGCAAGACAGTGTCTAGCAGTACTGGGAACCCTGACATCTGTAATTCCCAAGGTAAAGTGGGCACGTTGGAACATGAGACACTTGCAGAAATCGTTCCTTGACCAGTGGACCGGTGTCAATTATCATCAGCAAATACTGATCTTGCCACACATAAATCAAAAATTGACATGGTGGCTGTGCACACAGAATCTCATGAATCACTATCAACTGATCATGGAAATACCAATTTTAATAACCTCAGATGCCAGCCTCTGGGGCTGGGGTGCCCATACAGAATGCCACTACGCTCAGAGCAGATGGAAACGAGACGTAACACAGGTCCCAGCCAATATCTTGGAAATGAGAGCCGCGTTCGAAGCCCTCAAATATTTTGCCAGCTGGATCAGAGGCAGGAGAGTATTGCTGAGGATGGACAACACCACCGCCGTAGCATACATCCAGAATCAAGGTGGCACTCGCAGCCGGACGCTTCTCAGGGAATTGGAACCAATAATGGAATGGGATCAACTGAATCTGCTACATCTCCAAGCAGTGCACATACCGGGAGTGAAGAATCAGGTGGCAGACTCGCTAAGTCGCTCTTGGATAGACAACAAGGAATGGAGTTTCAAGGAAGAAGTATTCCAGAGCATCTGCAAAGCATGGGGAGTTCCCCAGGTCGACTTGATGGCCACCCCATGGAACACCAAGTGCCAGATTTTCTTCTCGAGGTGCAGATACCCGCAAGCGGCGGGTTGGGACGCTCTCTCGCTCCCTTGGAACTTTCAGATGGCATACATCTTCCCGCCAATCCCATTAATACACAGGGTTTTGAGGAAGGTTCAACAGGAACAAACAATAGTAATCATGATAGCCCCCTACTGACCACGCAGACCATGGTTCCTGTTGCTACAGAAATTATCTACCACGACACCGATTACTTTACCTTGTGTAAAAGACCTGTTAGCACAGAACCGGTTATTTCATCCTCACCCGCAAATACTCAATTTGATGGCGTGGAGGCTGAGAGGGGGAGACTACGGGAACTAGGCTGCTCAACTGAAGTAATCGACACTTTACTAAGGTCCAGGAAACCCACCACCAACAGTACATATCATAGGACTTGGAAACGTTTCCTGCTGTTTCTGGAGGAAAAAGCTTTAAATATTTCCACCATTAGAGTCAATAATATTCTGGATTTCCTACAAAGAGGGTTAAACTTGGGACTCGCTAACAGTACTATTAAAACGCAAATATCAGCAATATCAGCGCTCACGCATCACAGGTGGGCCGTAGAACCTCTGGTAGACCAGTTTATGCAAGCCGTTGTAAAGATTAGACCACCTAGAAGAAACTGGTACCCTCAGTGGGATTTACCCCTCGTACTTAAGGGTCTGGCCGGAACACCTTTTGAACCCTTGCAGGAATGTTCACTATTCAACCTCACTCTTAAAGTAGTATTCCTAACGGCTATTTCCTCGGCAAGGAGGGTGTCTGAATTGCAGGCGCTTAGTTGTGACCCACCGAATACACAGTTCTTTCCAGATCGGGTAACCCTCTGACCAGTGGACTAATTCATTCCTAAGGTGGCCACACAATTCCACTTCAACCAGGAGTGGAATCTACCATCCTTTTCAGACATCAATGTAGAATCTCCTAACGCTCTAGATATCCCATTGCTTCTGAAGAACCATATAGAACGCACAAGTGAGTTCCGCCTAACTAGACGGTTGTTCGTGATCGCTAATGTTTATAAAAGGGGTCACCCGGCAACGACCATGACCATAGCCACATGGTTGGTCAGGGCTATTAAAACTGCGTACAAAATCAGGGGGGTTACACCACCTCAGGAAGTCACAGCCCATTCTACTCGGTCAATCGCTTCCTCTGCATTAGTGAAGGTGTCTCCAGAAGTTATCTGCAGGGCTGCAAACTGGACGTCAGAGAATACGTTCATATCACACTATAGAGTACATCCAGGAGAACTATCAACGGTGGAGTTTGGTAGGGGAGTCTTATCTGCCATTAAAGATACTAGACTCCGTTAACTGTAGTACAAATTTCAAGCATATATTATGATGTAATGTACAATTTATGTTCTGTTGCTTATGTTACGGATTAAACTATTTCTGTTTGATGCATAACTTGCCCTCCCTTTTATTCTAATCTATAAAAATCCCCGTAGTAAGGCTGCCATGGAAATGGAAAGGAAAACGGAAAATTGTATACTTACCTTCGGTAATTTTCCTTTCCTTTCGAGGTCCATGGCAGCCTACGGAGGTCCCACCCTATTTTAGTTCAGTCAGTTTAGGGACTAGTAAAAAAGCACCTGAGAGGGGGAAGGGCTAAAGATTTATACAGACAGGTCCTGTAGGGGTTAGGGGGCGGGATTAACCCCCGTAGTAAGGCTGCCATGGACCTCGAAAGGAAAATTACCAAAGGTAAGTATACAATTTTCCGTTATTTCGTTGACTGTCTCTAGGGAGGAGTAAAACAAATCAGCCAATCACAGCTCATCTCACACCGACCCGCCCACAGCAGCACACTGAGGTTGGACGCTTTGTTGCGTCTTGCTGCAGTTTTCACTTGATGATTGTTTCTGGTTCTGCTTTCACAGAACGGGCTTGTGAGATCACCATTAATTATAATGTGATTTTGCATCTATTTTTCCTCTAAAGCGACTTGAATGGAGACCCGAGGGTGGCGGGGCTGCTGGACGCACCGCTCGAGTCACAGAAATCCTGGCAGATAGTTGCTTGGGCTGGCAGAGGCTCTGGGAACGTGTACCAGCCTAATGAGCAATTACACGGCTGTCTCGTGGCCAAATGGCCGGGCTCCATAAACAGACACGGCGGAGCCCGGCGCATGGAGGTGACGTCCTCATTCTTCATTTCCTTCAGTTCCCTACTGGGCTCTCTCCGCAAGAAAGACTGAAGAGCTCCCCTGGCCTGCTGCGGAGTGATTACATCCAATCAGTCAGTATCCTTAAAGGGGCACTATGGTGAAAAAAATTGTAAAATGTAAAATATGTGCAAACATAAACCAATAAGAAGTATGTTTTTTTCCAGAGTAAAATGAGCCATAAATTACTTTTCTCCTATTTGCTGGCACTTACAGTAGGTAATAGAAATCTGACAGAAGCAACAGATTTTGGACTAGTCCATCTCTTCATGGGGAGATTCTCAGGGATTTATTTTCAAAAGCACTTAGAGAATGGCATTTGCTCTGTCCAACTGCCAAAAACTGTGTAGCGAGCAGAGAAGCTGGCCAGCATCATTGTTTAAAGAGAAACTCCGACCTAGAATTAAACTTTATCCCAATCAGTAGCTGATACCCCCTTTTACATGAGAAATCTATTCCTTTTCACAAACAGACTATCAGGGGGCGCTGTATGACTGATATTGTGGTGAAACCCCACCCACAAGAAGCTCTGAGGACCGTGGTACTCCAGGCAGTTTCCTGTCTGTGAACCTTGTTGCATTGTGGGAAATAGCTGTTTACAGCTGTTTGCAACTGCCAAAAAAGCATGCAGCAGATACATCACCTGCCAACAGTAAAAATGTCACTGACTAAATCATTTATACATAATTATTGTAAAAATGAAGCACTTTTTTATTACATTATTTTCACTGGAGTTCCTCTTTAAATCCATTTTAGGGAATATCTTTATAAAGAAAAAAAGCCTTGCTGAGAATCCCCTATGAAGAGATGGACTAGTCCAAAACCTGTCGCTTCTACCTACTGTAAGTGGCAGCAACATAGGAGAAAAGTAATTCATGGCTCATTTTACTCTGGAAAAAAACGTACTTCTTATTTTTTACATTTTACAATTTTTCGCCATAGTGCCCCTTTAAAGGACACTTGAAGTGAGAGGGATATGTAGGCTGGCATATTTATTTCCATGCAGATTGCCTGGCTGTCCTTCTAATTCATAAAATGCACACAGGTGAACAATACAGGCAGGGCAGGCAGGGCACCGGGCACTCGCACCGTCCAGGTCCCCACTCTGCAAATCACATCGAAGGGGGGGCTGGCAGGAGCAGCACAGACAGCCCCCCAGTGCTCACACCAGACAATCCACTACTGCCCCACAAGGAGATTCCCCACAAATCCTTCTCCCCAATCAGGGCCGGTGAGCAGCACTGTGAGCAGCTCTGATTCTAATTATAAAGCAGAATGTATGCAGTTCAGAATGGGGACACTCAGAACTTGTAGGAAGCTACATACAATTTGCTTCAAAGCAAACGTGAAGCGAAAATAAAAAAAAAAAAAACTTATGATATAGTGAATTGTAGTAGCAAAGAAAAGAGTCTCATATTTGCCACACGCAGGGCCGGGCCGAGGCCGAGGCTGGAGAGGCTCCAGCCTCAGGGCGCAGTGTAGGAGGGGACGCACAATTCATTCAGCTGTCATTCCCAATTGTGTTTGAAGCAGAAATAAATAAGAAAAGGTGATACATGGCAGTGACTGCAAGCCAGATAACTAGATATTAAAGAGACTCCGTAACAAAAATTGCATCCTGTTTTTTATCATCCTACAAGTTCAAAAAGCTATTCTAATGTGTTCTGGCTTACTGCAGCACTTTCTGCTATCACAGTCTCTGTAATAAATCAATGTATCTTTCCCCTGTCAGACTTGTCGGCCTGTGTCTGGAAGGCTGCCAAGTTCTTCAGTGTTGTGGTTCTGCTATGCACTCCCCCCTCCAGGCCCCTCTATGCACACTGCCTGTGTGTTATTTAGGATTAGAGCAGCGTCTCTCTTCTCTCTTATCTTTTACAAGCTGGATAAATCGTCCTCTGAGATGGCTGGGCTTTCACATACTGAAGAATTACAGACAAGGGCAAAGCTGTTTGCAGAAAGAAACAAGCAGCCTGAAACTTCAGTTCATGAGAACTGCAGGGAGAAAGAAACACACAAATGATCTCTTGAGATTAAAAAGGAATGCTGTATACAGCCTGCTTGTGTATGGATGTATTTTCTATGTGTGGACATACTGTACATCAACCTACTTCCTGTTTTGGTGGCCATTTTGTTTGTTTATAAACAAACTTTTTAAAACTGTTTTTAACCACTTTTAATGCGGCGAGGAACGGCGAAATTGTGTCAGAGGGTAATAGGAGATGTCCCCTAACACACTGGTATGTTTACTTTTGTGCGATTTTAACAATACAGATTCTCTTTAAGGTGTTGGGGTCCCTGGGGCACCTATTAGTCTGAAAGCAATCAGTGTGTGACGGCCGGGGTGGGAGGGATGGAGGGGCGCACTTTGCTGTCTCAGCCTTGGGTGCTGAAGGACCTTGTCCCGGCTCTGGCCACAGGCCACTGCTGCTGTGCTGATACCACCTATACAGTATTTAGTGTTTCCCTTTAAAAAATAATGATGCTACATGCCTCATTTACTCTAAAAAACGTTTTGAACGCAATTTAAAGGCTTTTTCTATCCAGATATACGAATTTGCCCGGATACCCAGGATACTGAGGTCAGATATCCAATTCAGATTCAGATTGGAACATTTTGAACTCGGATATCTGACCCGGATCGGATATCTGGGGATCCGGATCCAATCCGGATTTTGAAAAGGGGAATCCGAGGAGCACTGTTTAGAATGTATGTTTTTGGCCCCGGAGTACCGCTTTAAGAGCCGCAACCCCCCCCCCCCCCCCCCCACACTTTCACACCTCCGGCAGGACCGACAGCATCATCTTTCTGTAAGCTAAACCAGAGCCAGCGGACAGCTCAGCTCACCCACAAGCCGCCTCCAACCAATAAAAGCATATATAAATATTATTTCTCTGGTTCTGGAGAAAGTCATTTTCCTGGCTGCGTGTTGCGCGCTTGCACAGTACATTCTGTAATGCTGGATGGGGTAGAAAAGGATTTATTTTCTTTAAAGTGCTGCCTGTTGATCACACATAATAGCCAATGGATGTGTTGTCTCATATCCGCTCTAAGCCTTCCCCTTCTGAAGCCGCTATTTGCAAAACGAAAAGAAAAATGACATTGATTTATTCTCCACGGTGTCACCTCTGAGTGCTCGGTAGCATCTCGCCTTCCTGGCTTTAAAGGTACAGAATAAGCAGCTGTGGAAGGTGATCCTTAAAACTATCACGAAAATCTTAAAATTAAAAATACATGTAAACACATACAAATAAGTAATTTCTTCCTGTGTAAAATGAGCTGTAAATTACTTTTATCTTACGTAGCTGTCACTTACAGTTGGTAGTAGAAATCTGACAGAACTGACAGGTTTTGGACTAGCCCATCTCCTAATGGGGGATTCTTTTTTTTTGGTTAGTTCCAAAAGCACTTAGTGAGTGGCAGTTGCTCAGTCCAACTGCCAAATAGTGTGAAGCAAGCAGGGAGGCTGGCCAGCATCTTTGTATAAATCCCTTTCAGGGAATTTCTTTTATCCTCTATAGTAATCTCTCTGTGTCACTGCGTGTGCTGTCTCTGTGTAGCGTTGTCCGTGCTGAACTGCTGTGCGCATGTGCACAGCACAGACCCAGCCTCACAGAGACAGGAGGACGGGACCAGGGAGCCGAGCGGGCGGACGGGTGTGCGGTGGGTGCGTGTGCGGCAGCGGGTGAGCAGCGGCTCAGCAGGCGGCCGGGTGCGCGCGCGCCTACGGTTGTGCAGCGGATGGCCAGGTGTGCGGCGGGTATGCATGCTTCAGTTGCGCGTAGTGGCGGGTGAGCGGGCAGCCGGGTGTGCGGCTGGTTCAACGGGCAGCCGGGTGTGTGGCGGGTCAGCAGGCGGCCAGGTGTGCGGCGGCGGGTGGCGCGCGGGTGCGCGGCAACACAGAGCTACAGCCCGTTTTTAAACGGGCTTAGGTCAACTAGTAAAGAATAAAAGCCTTGCTGAGAATCCCCCATGAAGAGATTGACCCGTTCAAAACATGTCGGTTCTGTCAGATTTCTATTACCTACTGCAACATAGGAGAAAAGTAATTTATGGCTCATTTGGCTCTGAAAGAAACATACTTCTTTTTTGTATAAGTTTACATGTATTTTAAATTTTACAATTTTTTCGCGAAGGGAACCTGAAGTGAGAGAGATATGGAGGCTGGCATATTTATTTCCTGTTAAACAATACCAGTTGCCTGGCAGTCCTGCTGATCTCTTTTGGTGCAGTAGTGCCTGAATCACACAACTGAAACAAGCATGCAGCTAAATAGGGGAAAGGGGTATGAGTATACTGGCTAGGTAAAACCAATAAGGGCCCGTTTCCACTTGTGCGGTGCGAATCGCCGCGGTAAAAATTCGCATGCGGATGCAAATTTCGCATGCAAGTGTATGCGAATTTTCGTGCGAATTCGCATGAAAATTCGCATACCAAAGCCGCAGGCGATTTCCCTATTAAGTACATTAGCGGCGATTCGCATGCATTCCACATGCAGGCGAATTCTGAGGGCTCGTTTCCACCATAGCGAATCCGCATGCGGCGACGAGATGCGGATTCGCTTGTTACACTGAAGTGGCCGGGGCTGTTTCCACATGTGCGGCGTGTGGGAGCGATTTGGCGGCGGGCCAAATCTGCACGACGGGACCCACAGAATTCGCCTGGGTCGGGAATCCGTGCGAATTGCCGCTAATGTATTTAATAGTAAAAACGCATGCGTTTGTTACATGCGTTTTTACCCGCGATTTCGCGTGCGATTTCGCACCTTTTTCAATGTTATTTTGCCCTGGCAGTGTCATGGTTAATTTCGCATGGCACCCTGCCATGCGAAATCGCACGCGAAATCGCGGGTAAAAACGCATGTGGAAACGCATCCGCTTGCGTTTTTACAAGCGTCGGAATGCCGGCGAAATCGCGTCGCAACAGTGGAAACGAGCCCTGAGGGCTCTGCCGTGCAGAAAAATCCTGCACAGAAAAACGCTCAGGAAAACTGACAAGTGGAAACAGGCCCATCCACTTGTATTGGCTGTGCGAATCTGCATGCAGGAAACGCATGCAGATTCGCGATAGTGGAAACGGGCCCTCAAAGTTTTTAAACCGCTTATCTCCAAGAAAGGACCTGAGATAAGTAAAAAATGTTTATTATAATATCACACTTGGGAATAATGCATTTTTTGGATCTTTGTCCTCTTTTTCAGATCAATAAACAACAGATCTGTTGTGCAGAGTATCACGAGCGTTTGGGGGGAGTCAGGACGTCCCATGGTCCAAAGGTGTCCCCCACACTGAGGCGTATCTAGAGGGGTACATGCATGGCTCATGCCATGGCCGCCACAGCACCATGGGCGCAATGCCTGCCCCTGTCCCTCACCGTAACTCAGATAAGTTTAATTCTGTTATCTTTGGAACATGGCTACAGAGAGGGAATAGGAAGAGATATTTCCCATAAAAGTAACTTCAGCAATATCCCGAGCCGAAAACACAGGCAACCATAACACTTCCACTGTTTTTAGAGGGGAAGGGGGCTCTGACTGAGGGGGGGGGGGGGGGCGCAATTTCAGTGTTTGCCATAGGTGCTATATTACCCAGATACGCCCCTGCCCCCACAACTGACCCCTCTGTCCTCCTTTGCCCCGTGTCCTCCTGTCTCTCTTCTCCTGTGTTGCATCTGACCCCAGGCAAATTATATACTTTCCATCGATCGGGTAAATCCAAATGATGAGGCAGGAGTTGATCAGGACGTCCAAGAAGCCGTTCATTGCTCCTTCCATGTCACTACGGCCCGTATCACCTATCAGGCACCGTGTGGCCAATCAGTGCAGGAGCACTGTAACATCACAAGCCAATCCCGGTCACCTGCTCTTTTGACTGGAGCCTATGATGTCCAAGGTGGGACCATGGCTCTGTGATTGGGCCAGTCACTGCACTCACTCCGTAGCAGCGAGAGCAGTGATTGGCCCCATGATGGAGCCATGGTCATTTTTTTACCCTGGTTTTTGTCCTTTAAACCTAGGTGTGTCTTATAGTCCGGAGCGTCTTATGGTCCCAAAATAAGGGTAACTGTGTGTGTGTACATGTATATAGGGATGAGCGTAATGACCTAATTACGAATTTCCGAAATTTCGCGAAATTACTACAATTACGATTTTAACAGTAATCGGAATTTCGTAATTTTCGCAAATTACGCAATTACGATTTTTAGTATTTTAAAGTTTGTATCCCTCTAGATGCCTAAAATGAATAGCACAGCCAGCCAGCCCTCCTCCTCCTCCTCTCTCTCTCTCTCTCTCTCTCTCTCTCTCTCTCTCTCTCTCTCTCTCTCTCTCTCTCTCGAGATCTGTAGTATTTCAAAACCATACTCACATTCATGACATGTCCAGGGATCAAACCCAGGCCAACCACATGGAAGACAGCTATGCTCACCACCATACCACCAAACACACACTAAATAGACTGCTAACCTAAATCTTACTTGTAGACAGTCATATGAGACACATGCTGGGTGCAGGGCTTTGTGATTGGACCATGGACCATGCGATAGAGTGAGGTGCAAAAATGAAATCATGCCTAGCAGAGGATGGTTTCACAATGCTAAATGCTAGGCTGGCTGTGGTGCAATTGGTTAGTGCATCTGGCTGGTAACAGCAAGGTTACAGGTTCAATTCCATCCAGGCATGTCTTTTCCTTTTGCGTTCAACAGTTGTCCAAACAGAGCCAACAGAGCCCCAGATAGCCATGTAGAGTTAGGTCACAGCTAGCCTGGCTGTGGTGCAATTGGTTAGTGTGTCTGGCTGGTAACAGCAAGGTTACAGGTTCGATTCCATCCAGGCATGTCTTTTCCTTTTGCGTTCAACAGTTGTCCAAACAGAGCCAACAGAGCCCCAGATAGCCATGTAGAGTTAGGTCACAGCTAGCCTGGCTGTGGTGCAATTGGTTAGTGTGTCTGGCTGGTAACAGCAAGGTTACAGGTTCGATTCCATCCAGGCATGTCTTTTCCTTTTGCGTTCAACAGTTGTCCAAACAGAGCCAACAGAGCCCCAGATAGCCATGTAGAGTTAGGTCACAGCTAGCCTGGCTGTGGTGCAATTGGTTAGTGTGTCTGGCTGGTAACAGCAAGGTTACAGGTTCGATTCCATCCAGGCATGTCTTTTCCTTTTGAGTTCAACAGTTGTCCAAACACCGAGCACAAAGTTTTGCATGCGTAAAGTTTTACGCACGCAAAATACCCCATGGGGTTCAATGGCGCAGCGCGCGCACGCAAAAGGAAAAGACATGCCTGGATGGAATTGAACCTGTAACCTTGCTGTTACCAGCCAGACACACTAACCAATTGCACCACAGCCAGGCTAGCTGTGACCTAACTCTACATGGCTATCTGGGGCTCTGTTGGCTCTGTTTGGACAACTGTTGAACGCAAAAGGAAAAGACATGCCTGGATGGAATTGAACCTGTAACCTTGCTGTTACCAGCCAGACACACTAACCAATTGCACCACAGCCAGGCTAGCTGTGACCTAACTCTACATGGCTATCTGGGGCTCTGTTGGCTCTGTTTGGACAACTGTTGAACGCAAAAGGAAAAGACATGCCTGGATGGAATTGAACCTGTAACCTTGCTGTTACCAGCCAGATGCACTAACCAATTGCACCACAGCCAGCCTAGCATTTAGCATTGTGAAACCATCCTCTGCTAGGCATGATTTCATTTTTGCACCTCACTCTATCGCATGGTCCATGGTCCAATCACAAAGCCCTGCACCCAGCATGTGTCTCATATGACTGTCTACAAGTAAGATTTAGGTTAGCAGTCTATTTAGTGTGTGTTTGGTGGTATGGTGGTGAGCATAGCTGTCTTCCATGTGGTTGGCCTGGGTTTGATCCCTGGACATGTCATGAATGTGAGTATGGTTTTGAAATACTACAGATCTAGAGAGAGAGAGAGAGAGAGAGAGAGAGAGAGAGAGAGAGAGAGAGAGAGAGAGAGAGAGAGAGAGAGAGAGAGAGAGAGAGAGAGAGAGAGAGGGGAGAGAGAGGGAGGGAGGAGGAGGAGGAGGAGGAGGAGGAGGAGGAGGAGGAGGAGGAGGAGGAGGAGGAGGAGGGCGAGGAGGAGGAGGAGGGCTGGCTGGCTGGCTGGCTGGCTGTGCTATTCATTTTAGGCATCTAGAGGGATACAAACCCTTACAAACGTGAAAAAGTAAAATTTCGGTTGGACACACGAAATTCGTAATTATGGGAGTGAAATTTCGATTACGAAATTGTAAATTACGATTTGAAAATTAATTACGAAATTACGAATTTGGGTCGTAATGTTAAATTTCGCATTCGTAATAAAAGCAGTTCGAAATTTCGAAAATTTCAGCTCATCTCTACATGTATATATGGCACAAGTTAGCATTTCAGAGAGCTCTATCCAGTGACATTCGTTCTCATTTGGCTGGCAATTAGATTGTTGCCCTGCATGCTGGGAAATCTCCATTTAATCTGTAACTGATAAATACCTATGATTTTCTTAAGGTGAACCTGAACTGAAAATAAAAGTAAAAATAAGCATACACACGTCATACTTGCCTCCCTTGTAGTCTGCTCATCAATCTCTTTCTCCTCTCCTGCGACCTGTTTGTCCACTGTAATCGATGGAATTATCGGTCACCATAACAGCTTCCTGGTCAGCATACTGTTAAACTGTTATAGACTATACACTTGAGCCAAAGGGAAACATGGACATTACCTTGCACTTGCACTTCAGTTGTAACCGACAGCTGCTGATATATAACTGACAGCAACTGGTATATTTCAGTTCTGACAAAATATTGTCAGAACTGGAAGGGATCACTGTAAGAAGAAAATGGTGAGCTTTTGAGAGGAACTGATGGCGAGGTTAGTATGTAATATTCATTTGCAGCTACATCATGTGTTTATTTCAAATAATTTTACTCAGGTCAGGTTTCTAAAGAGAGTCTGAAGACAATTTAAAAACGTGTTTTTACCTGTTATTTAGGTTAAGGAATATGGCCAGTGCTAAAACGCCTGACTTTAAAAGTCATGGATTTTTGCCCAAGGATTTGGGGGGTATAAAACCCTTGTTCTGCCGGATGCCGCGGGGATGCAGCGTTTTAGCACTGGCCATATTCCTTAACCTAAATAACAAGTAAAAACATGTTTTTAAATTGGCTGTTTTTAAATTGGCTTCAGACTCTCCTTAAATACTCTTTCATAAGGTGGTCCCACATGATACAAAAAATAGTTTTTTTTTATTCACACATGAAATCTGATGGGCTATCCCCTTCACCACCCTTTTTTTTTTAAATGCTCGATCAAGAGTATTGGAAATTTCTGTACATTTATTTTTAGAAAATGTAATGGTCTAGGGATAGATTGGTAATAATTTTTTTTTATTTATAGACCTGGGCAAATTTTTTCAGATTTTTTCAACATTTGTTTCCATAAGGGCCCGTTTCCACTAGTGCGGTGCGAATCGCTGGGATTCCACCGCTGACAAAATCGCATGCGGATGCGATTCCGCATGCGATTTTTGCCGCGATTTCGCATAGGCAGGCTATCAGCGATTTTAACCATGTCACTGCCTGGCTCAATGTACATTAGTTTTAGTGCGAATTCGCACGCGAAATCGCGGCAAAAAACGCATGTGCGATTTCCCCTATTAAATACATTGCCTGCGAATCGCCTGCATTCCACACGCAGGCGAATTCTGCAGGCCCTACCGTGCAGAAAAATCCTGCACAGAAAAACGCACCAAAAAACTGACAAGTGGAAACAGTCTCATCCACTTGTATTGGTTATGCGAATCCGCATGCAGACAACGCATGCGGATTCGCTCTAGTGGAAACGGGCCCTAAAGGGGGAAGAATTGAACACAAGTGTGTGATACACTGGTCAGATTTTGTTTAAAGTTACAATCAGTCAGAAAAAAATGATTGTAATTCTCGAATTGAAACGAAATATTAAAAAAAATTGTATTGTGTGGTCACCTCACAGGTGCCCCTTAAAGCGGATCTGAGATGAAAAACTAACTATAACAAGTAACTTGTCTATATATCTATATATATATAAAATCGGATGTATGTGTGTGTGTGTGTGTGTGTGCCGCGATCACGCAAAAACGGCTTGACCGATTTGAACGAAACTTAGTACACAGATCCCTTACTACCTGGGATGATATGTTCTGGGGGTCTCGCGGCCCCCCTGCACACCCGGGCGGAGCTACAAACAGCAAATCAGATTTCACCCATTCAAGTCAATGGAAAAAAAAATGTAAAAGGCTGCCATTCTCACAGTAATCAAGCCAGAGTCCCCACACATGGCACAGTGTGTCACTTGGTGACCAAGGTTACAAATCCAGGAAAAGTGGGCGGAGCATAAAACAGCCAATCAAATTTCAGCCATTCATTTTAAATGGGAAAATGTAAACTGCAGCCATTCTTAGACTGTTAATCGCAGCGTTCTCAAACTTGCCACACTTGGTCACTGGGTGAATGTGATTAAGATTCAAGAAAATGGGTGGAGCCTACAACAGCCAATCAAAATTCACCTATTGATTTTCAAGGGGAATATTAAAACTGATGCTATTCTTACACTTGAAACTTGCTACAGTCGGTCATTGGGTGACTGGGGTCCAAATTCACTTAAGGGACGGGGCCACATACAGCCAATCAGATTTCCTTGGTGGATAAACTGCTTCCATTCACACATTTTTGATGCCAGGAACCTGAAAGCTCACAAACTTGGTCACTGGGTGACTGTGTGTCAAGGTTACAAAAAGTGGGCGGAGCCAAAACTACTTTTATTGGGAAAATATAAACTGCAGCCATTCTTACACCGTTAATGGCAGGGTTCTCAAACTTTGCACAGTTGGTCATTGGCTGACAGATTAAGATTTTGGAAGGTGGGTGGAGCCTACAACAGCCAATAAAAATTCACCTTTTCATTTTCAAAGGGAATATTTAAGCTGCTACCATTCTCTTATACTGTTAAAAGCAGATGCCTCAAACCTGGTACAGTTGGTCACTGGGTGACTAAAGTCTAAATTCAGGAAGGGGGCGGAGCCAAAAACAGCCAGATTTGTTTATTTTTCAATGGGAATATACAAAGTATTGATACCAAGGACCCCAAAGCTGATAAACTTGATAATTGAGTGACAGTATGTCAAGGTTAGAAAAAGTGGGCGGTGCCAACAACTTCATTTTTTACATGGCAGGGTTCCCAAACTTTACACAATTGCCCACTGGGTGACTGGGATGAATATTCAGAAATGTGGGTGGAGCCTACAACAGCCAATCAAAATGTACCTATTGATTTTCAATGGGAATATTCACATTGCTACCATTCTTACACTGTTAGTGGCAGAGGCCTCAAACCTGATACAGTCAGTCATTGGGTGACTGGGGTCCAAATTCACTAAAAAGGTAGAGCCACAAACAGCCAATCAGATTTGTTAGATTGATTTCAGCCATTCTGTTATTGGTTCTCAAACGTGACACAATTGGCCACTGGGTGACTGGGATAAATATTCAGAAAGTGTGTGGAGCCTACAACAGCCAATCAAAATTCACCTTTTGATTTTCAAGGGGAATATTTACATTGCTGCCATTCATGCACTCTTAATGACAGAGGCCTAACATCTGCTACAGTCAGTCACTGGGAGACTGGGGTTTAAATTCTGAAGGCAGCGGCCAAAAACAGCCAATCAGATTTGTTTAATTTCAATGGTAAAATGCAACTTATTGATGCCAAAGACCCCAAAGCTCATAAACTTGGTCATTAAGTGACTGTATGTCAAGATTAGAAATAGTGGGCGGAGCCAAAACCAACTAACTTTTTACATGGGGAAATGTAAACTGCAGCTTTTCTTACACTGTTAATGGCAGGGTTCTCAAACTTCACACAGTTGGCCACTGGGTGACTAGGATTAATATTCGGAAAAGTAGGTGGAGCCTACAAGAGCCAATCAAAATTCACCTATTGATTTTCAAGGGGAATATTGAAACTGCAGCCATTCTCACACTGTTAATAGCAGAGGCCTCAAACCTGCTACAGTTGGTCGTTAAGTGTCTGGGGTTCAAATTCACCAAAGGGGCGGAGCCAAAAACAGCCAGATTTCTTTGCTGGATAAACTGCTTCCATTAGCACAATTTTGATGCCAGGAACCCAAAAGCTCACAAACTTGGTCATTGAGTAGTGACTGTGTGTCAAGGTTACAAAAAGTGGGTGGAGTTAAAAACAGATTTTTCTGGGAAATTGTAAACTGCAGCCCTTCTTCACTGTTAATGGCAGGGTTCTCAAACTTAGCATAGCTGGTTACTGGGTGACTGGCATTAATATTCATAAAAGTGGGTGGAGCCTAAAAATGCCAATCAAAAATCACATGTCACTTTTCAAGGAGAATATTAAAATTGCTGCCATTCTTGCACTGTTAATGGCACAAGCCTCAAACCTGGTACAGTTGGTAATTGGGTCACTGAGGTTCAAATTCAGAAAAGGGGACAGAGCCACAAACAGTGAATCAGATTTGTTTAATTTCAGGGGAAAATACAAATTATTGATGCCAAGGACCCCAAAACTCACAAACTTGGGCATTGAGTAGTGACTTTGTGTCCAGGTTACAAAAAGTGGGCGGAGCCAAAAACTAATTTCACTGGGCAAGTGTAAACTGCAGCCCTTCTTACACTGACTGTTTATTTCAGGGTTCCCAAACTTTGCCCAGATGGTCACTGAGTGACTGAGATTAATATTCAGGGAAGTGGGTGGAGCCTATAATAGCCAATCAAAATTCACCTGTTGATTTTCAAGTGGAATATTTCAATTGCTGCCATTTTTACACTGTTAATAGCAGATGCCTCAAACCTGCTACAGTTTGTCATTGGGTGACTGGGGTTCAAATGCTGGAGAAGGGCGGAGCCACAGACAGCCTTTCTGATTTGTTTAATTTCTATGGGAATATACAAATTATTGATGCCAAGGACCCCAAAGTTCATAAACTTGGTCATTAAGTGTTTTTGTGTTAGGGTTAGAAAGTGGGCGGAGCCAACACCAGTCAAATACATACCCGGGCAACGCCGGATCATCAGTAGGTGGAGACAAATACAAATTTCACTGGGAAAATGTAAACTGCAGCCATTCTTACACTGTTAATGGGAGGGTTTTTAAACTTTGCACAGTTGGTCGCTGGGTGACTGGGATTAATATTCAAAAAAAGTGGGTGGAGCCTACAAAAGTGAATCAAACTTCACCTATTGCTTTTCAAGGGGAATATTTAATCGTTACCATTCTTGAACTGTTAATGGCACAGGCCTCAAACCTGGTACAGTTGGTTATTGGGTGACTGGGGTTCAAATTCAGAAAAGGGGGTGGAGCCACACAAAGTCAATCAGATTTCTTTCACTTCAATGCAGATTATTAATACCAAATACCGCAAAGCTCACAAACTTGGTCAGTGAGTAATTGTGTGTTAGGGTTAGAAAAAGTAGGCGGAGCCAACACCAGCCAAATACATACCCGGGCAATGCCGGGCAATCAGCTAGTCTTATCTAAAGTTTAGATAGTTTACACAGCAAATCTAGCTGCAAACAGCTTTAATAGACTAGGATTATGTCTTCCTGTGATACAATAAGAGCGGCCATGTTGTTTGTAAACATTACACAGAGGCAGCAGGCAGGCTTATCTGCATCTTGAGCAAAAAAAACGAATCCCCCTCCTCCTCCCCTCTGCCTCTGAAATCTCTGACTAGTAACACCTCCACCTCCTCCTGCCCAGACTGAGTTCCCATGAGCCCTTGCTACAGTGCCAAGGCTCCCTGAAAACCTGTGGGCGTGGCTTGTTTCGTTTATAGGGAATTAGAGTATTAAAACAAAAACAAAAAAGTATTTGGCTTGAGGAATGCCCTATAAACAATAGGAAAGGAACACAATTATGCAATGAGTAAAAGTTCAACTCGGATCCACTTTAAAGGACTTACGATGCGAGGTATGGGAAAAAAAAAAAGTTAAGTACCTGTTTCACATTACAATCCTCCTAGGACACCATCCACACCCTCCGTTTCACTTTCTTTAGCTTTATTTCCTTGCAGCAGGTTTCAGAGCAGACCCCGACCCTCCCAAGGGTCGCCTTCTCAAAGCTGGAATAAGATTGCCGCTTTAAATCTTGCACTTGCGCAGGTCGCATAGCTGTGAATTTGGCTGCGCAGGTCTAGAGCTCTGTCCACCCCGCGTCCTCACTCCCGGCAGTCTCGTGACGTTATGCAGGCTGGCTCACATGACTACTAGCAGTGCATGTGAGGCCACGCCCCCTGAGCAGAGACGAGACGTGCTGAGCGAGCAAGGACGTGGGCATTACTTTTATTGCTATATACTGTAATGGCAATGTAAGTAATCCGTATTAAAAAGGTATTTTTTCTCTTGCCACGCTATTTTTTTACAATCTAAAACATTTGCCATCAAATAAATTCCATTTTAAAGAGAATCTGTATTGTTAAAATCGCTCAAAAGTAAACATACCAGTGCGTTAGGGGACATCTCCTATTACCCTCTGTCACAATTTTGCCGCTCCTCGCCGCATTAAAAGTGGTTAAAAACAGTTTTAAAAAGTTTGTTTATAAACAAACAAAATGGCCACCAAAACAGGAAGTAGGTTGATGTACAGTATGTCCACACATAGAAAATACATCCATACACAAGCAGGCTGTATACAGCATTCCTTTTGAATCTCAAGAGATCATTTGTGTGTTTCTTCCCCCCCCTGCAGTTCTCATGCACTGAAGTTTCAGGCTGCTCTTTTCTTCCTGCAAACAGCTTTGCCCTTGTTTGTAATTCCTCAGTATGTGAAAGCCCAGCCAGCTCAGAGGACGATTTATCCAGCTGATAAGAGAAGCTTCTCTCTTATCTAAATAACACACAGGCAGTGTGCATAGAGGGGCCAGGAAGGGTGAGTTCATAGCAGAACCACAACACTGAAGAACTTGGCAGCCTTCCAGACACAGGCCGACAAGTCTGACAGGGGAAAGATACATTGATTTATTACAGAGACTGTCATAGTAGAAAGTGCTGCAGTTAGCCAGAACACATTAGAATAGCTTTTGGAACTTGTAGGATGATAAAAAACAGGATGCAATTTTTGTTACGGAGTATCTTTAATATGGATTACTTATAGAATAAAGCTAAAGAAAGTGAAAGGGAGGGCGCGGATGGTGTCCTAGGAGGATTGTAATGTGAAACAGGTACTTAACTTTTTTTCCCCATACTTTGCATCTTAAGTCCTTTAATGGTACGTTTCCTTCAGATTCGATCTTTTGACGCAATTTCTATGTTTGAATTGCATAGAAAACTGTGAAGTGTGTAGCGCAAATTGATATGAAATGATTCTTTGGTCGATTGGAAAAGGAAAAAAAATTGCATTTTAGGATCCAATCGGAATGTAAAACCTTCTTAAATCGTTCTATTAATGGGAACAATTGACAATTGCCTTCCAAATAATTTTGATCATTCAAATGGCGTCAAAAGATCGAATCCGGAGGAAATTGTACAGTTAATGGGCACCTGTATACGGAACACAAAATAAACAGTACGCAGCTCACATTCACAAACGAGACAACATTTTTTCGTATTCTATCAAAATGAATATTTAATCAAATTCGAAAGATGACAATTGCGACTCCAGTAGAAACATCTTTATGTTATTTTTTTATTTATTTTTTTTACTGAACATTTCAAACAAAACTATTGAAAAGACCTCATGGAACTCTGAGTAAGGAAAAACTTTGGCCCTAAGTGCACCCCACAAATTAGGTTACCCCCAACGGTGCAGTCCGTGCAGATGTTCCACCATTTTCCGTCTTGTGAAATTCTGGAAGGAATGCTTCACGATTCTGCGGTATTCCAGTGCTAATATAAATATTATAAACGTCAGCTGAACCTGTATGACTTTTTAACCAAGTGTAAGTACGTTAAGGCCCTTATAAAATTCACTTTTTAACTTCAGTGAAATTTTTGCACCTTATCGACAAGATGCCTTTTAAGACACCAGCAAGCAAAAAAAAATCTTTTTATTTTTAATATTTTTTTTATCAGACAGTGACCTGACCTCAGAATTGTGAGAACACCACCTTTGAGCTGGGTGGGGCATAGCTGGCATGGGGGATGGATTAGCATCGGTGGGTGTGGTTAAGGCATGGATGATGCATGGTCAGAAGGGGTGGAGGCAAGGCAAGGGAAGTAGGTGGTGAGGCCAGACACGGGGGGCTGAGCAGAGCATCTTTAGTGGTACCAGCCTGCGCTACTGAGCCTTGTCATCACATTGTCACTGTCTACTTCTCTCTGTGATTTTTCTAACACAATTAAATTATTGCCCATGGATGATACACATGGAGGAGGGAGCTGCATATGGAATGGGAGGGGGCTGCTGTACAGGGATGATACACATGGAGGAGGGGGCTGCATATGGAATGGGAGGGGCTGCTGTACATGGATGATACACATGGAAGAGGGGGCTGCACATGGAATGGGAGGGGCTGCTGTACATGGATGATACACATGGAGGAGGGGGCTGCATATGGAATGGGAGGGGCTGCTGTACATGGATGATACACATGGAAGAGGGGGCTGCATATGGGAGGGGCTGCTGTATAGGGATGATACACATGGAGGAGGGGGCTGCATATGGAATGGGAGGGGCTGCAGTACAGGGATGATACACATGGAGGAGGGGGCTGCATATGGAATGGGAGGGGCTGCTGTACATGGATGATACACATGGAGGAGGGGGCTGCACATGGAATGGGAGGGGCTGCTGTACATGGATGATACACATGGAAGAGGGGGCTGCACGTGGAATGGGAGGGGGCTGCAGTACATGAATGATGCACATGGAGGAGGGGGCTGTACATGGAATGGGAGGGGCTGCTGTACAGGGATGATACACATGGAAGAGGGAGCTGCACATGGAATGGGAGGGGGCTGCTGTACATGGCTGTTACACACAGGAGAGGGGGCTGCACATGGAATGGGAGGGGCTGCTGTACATGGATGTTACACACGGAAGAGGGGGCTGCACATGGAATGGGAGGGGGGCTGCTGTACATGGATGTTACATATGGAAGAGGTGGCTGCACATGGATGATACACATTGAGGAGGGGGCTGTACATGGAATGGGAGGGGGCTGCTGTATATGGATGATATACATGGAAGAGGGGGCTGCCCATGGAATGGGAGGGGGCTGCTGTACATGGATGATACACATAGAAGAGGGGGCTGCACATGGAATGGGAGGGTCACTGCTGCACATGAAAGGGGAGCCACAACATACTTGGCCTAGGAGCACAAAACGTATAAATCCGGCCTTGGGCGCACCTCAACTCAAACACCCAGCTGGGATTCATAAATGCCTGTTCTGCATGAATGGGCCTAGTGATTTATCTCACCAGCCACTACTGGACAGCCGCTCAATTTGGCAAACAATAAAGTGATTGAGGAGTAGTCGTTGCATACCAGCTATACTACTCGATTTTGAGAAATCGGCAGACATCGGATCAATAAACAATTGAATTGCTGCCTAATGGCTGAATTGTGGAGATTTTGCATCTTAGAAATATGCAAATAGACCAAACGCAGTACTACACTGGCCTCTGGGCGGAGATACTGAGCTCTGGCTCGTTGGCAACCACCCACTGCTCTCTAGGACTCCCATGATGCTTTTCAGGAAATCTGACACCATTGTGGTAAACTCAGTCGCCACTAATTACGGGTGTCAGAGGTATGGAGGTTTGGGCCACCCTATAGGGGAAACCTATTTGTGTATTTTTGTTAAAGTTACTGGGATGCAACCCCTTTCCTCCCAAAAAAACCCAAATACCTAAGGAGAGGGAAGGCTCTGGGTCCTATAGAGCCTTCCCGCTAATATCACGGTTCGCGCGTTCCAGTGCTGTCTCCCGCATTTGAATACCACACCGCGGGAGGCTTTGGAAGTCTTCAGGAGCCGGAGTTCTCTCAAAGACGGGCATGTTTGAGCGGGAAAGAGCGCGCTACCCCAGGTGCAGTATGGAACCGCCCGTCTTCAGGCTCCCAAAGACTTTTGAAGCCTCCTGCAGCGGCAGAGAGCAGTATTCGACCAATCGGTTGAATACTGCTACTGGGAAGCCAGTGCTGAAACGCTGGGACGGTGAGAGGATGAACAGGAAGGCTCCATAGGACTCAGTGCCTTCCTTTTCCTTAGATAAGTATTTGTTTGTTTGGCTTTTTTGTTGCTTTCCATGTACTTTAATAATAGCAGGCAAGGTCTTTAGGATGGCTGATGTTCTTCAGTCCTCTGCTGCTCAGGCCAACGTGAATCCATCAGATCTTATGTGACGCCCTCTCGCTGTGCACCCCTCAATAAATCCCCCCTTCCCCCCAGTTGTGGTTTCTTGTGCGTAAAAAAACAAAACAAAATCTCATTTGCTGTACCCAGAAGCGTATCGGATGGCAATGAGTCATAATACACAAGCGGCACTAATATATCTAATCATTTCCATGAAAATAGATGTCTATAAATGGCAAGTCGTATTCACTAGGAACACTTATGTATTAGAACAATATCAACTTTTCCTACATTATATTATAAGCATTTATCTAAGTCACCATTGCGGCTACTACCAAGTGATGCGTCCTGTGACATCATAGCCTTACAGAACTCCTCCCACACGTCTAAAGAAGTAGTCCATCAAATGCAAAACGTGCTAAGTAAAGGTGGCCATACACACCTCGTTCTTCCCGTTCGATCCCCTGCTGCAGATTCTTTCACTCCGGCTGTACGCATGGCTGGATTTCTGGCAAGGCCACATAGGCCATGGCCTAGGGCACCAGATAAACAAGGGGCGGCCTGCACACAGTGGGCATTATTTGCAGGGCATTATTTGCAAGTGTCCAAACAAATGAAAGTGGTCAGGATAACTGCACTATTAGTACCAGCTGGCATCTGCCTGTGCTGTGCTACAGGCAGCTGCAGTCCGTTAACCAAACGTTTGTGAACAGTGTGTGGCTAGCAAAAAGCCAGATCTTGTCCAATAACATAGCAGCAGCTCCAGGCAGTTACAGAACGCCGGGTCTCACACACTTGGTGTGGGGGATGAAAGGACCAGGGGCAGCACCAGCAAATAGTACAGAATACAGAAGGCAGCGTCTCACAGTACCCATTTCTTAATTATTGATTGGCCAGCGCTGTTACCCTGGAGACAGCAGTTGGTACAGGACTCACTTTTACGTGTTGCTGACCCCACCCAATGTCCAATTGTGAGCCACTTTTGACTATGTGTGTGTGGTGGACGGCTCCCACCACGCCCATCACCTGTAGATCGCTTGATTGACCAGTTCCCCCGTGTGACATGATTGATTCACTTCACGTTGCCATGGAGACCTCGGCACTAGCCCCAATAGTGGACACCATCGGCCCAAAATTTTTTGGATGGGTGTGTGTGGAGAGAGGTGGTAGGATACGGTTTCGGTTGGGGCGGCTGGTAATAGTCGGCCTTGGGCGGTAAGAATTACAAATCCGGCCCTGGCTGTACGATCAACCATTCGTTTCGATCACCTTATATCAAATCGAGGGATAATAGAATTTGTTCCAGTATGCCTGATCGACGAAAAGTGGCCGATATCACGTTGAATTGACCAACCTAGTCGTTCAAGCAGGATGGGCGTTATTGGTTAGTCGCAAAGGAATTGGCTTTTGCTTTCCAAGCATGGAGGCACGTCGTCGATCAGATCGATTAGTGAAGTTGAATCACACGGGATATCGATTTTAGTGTGTGGGCCACTAGTTGATTGACTTTTGATCAACCACACTGAAGGTTATCACCCAGTAAAGTCAATCGCTTAATCGATTGAATCAAAATCGCTAGATGTGTGGCTACTTTATTGGGCGATCAACAACAGTGTGGTCGATCAAAAGTCGATCGTCCAGGCTTACACGCTGCAAGAAAGATCTTATGCAATTCGCTAAATCGATGTGAACGATGTTTCTTCATGCTCTGATTCCTTTACAAGTAACCGATATCTTCCATCCTGTCCGATTGAGTAAATTGCTAGATTCAACCAGATATCGGTCAATTTCCATCAATCCGATAAAATAATTAAACTGATTGTTTGATCGTACAGGAAAATTGAGTAATGCTATATTGGTTTTGCCCAAAAATCGATTGAATGTATAGAAAGGTCAGGATAGAAAAACTAGGTCGATTGGGGGTGGGGCTGGAGCTGAGGATGATTAATAGGTCAACGCTTTGAAGTGCACCGAGAAGTGCAGCGCTTTGGTTTGATCAATTTTCAATAGATTCCCTGCTGGAATTTATTTAAATGGACATGCTGTGTGTGGTAAGAATCGATTCCTTCCTTTCGGAAAGGAATCGATCATTTTGGAGCAATAGGTCCCCCCTACCCTACATTGCAACAATCTACAGTAAAACATATCCTCACTTGAAGAAAAAAAAAATCAGTAAATGCCACAATTTCAGGCATGTGCAGTGTGGTCATGTGACCCATGCTGCTCTCTCTTTGTGTCCAGTGATTGGCTGGCTCCCTCCTGGCATTACTCAGGACAACACACCCCACTGCTGGTTGTGCTAACTCCTCCCACTTATTACAATGGGTTATGGGACAACTCCCCTTCTGAATTCCTGATTGGCACGGATGATGGTTGGCAGCTGAGCCACACCTCCCACTCCCAAGAGATAGAGCAACACCAACCAAGAAGATCAGGGGTGAGAGTCTTAGCATCATGTGATGAGTCATGTGACCACAATACTAAACCGCAAACTGATGGCCAATGTTTTCTTCCCACAAAAGATATATCTGATTGCCGTTACGGAAATCTGGAATATCATCCTCAAATAAACACATGACTGGATTAAAACATTTTTTTGCCCCTTCAAGGCTTCTTTTTTTACACACATATGTTCACATTTGCTTGGACTACTTCTTTAAATTGTCCCGACCATGAGAGAAACATGGAGGAGGCCTCCGATGACCAGAGATGGTCAATGACAAGCTTATCATTCTGAAAATGTAATGCAAATTGTATGCAGTTTGGATTTGGGCCAATCAAATACAGGATTTCTGGAAAGGCCACCAAAGTCCGGGTCTTGGGCGGCAGCTGGCCGAGGGGCGGCTGGTCATGGAAGAGGGATTACTGCATATGGAAGAAGAGGATGCAAATGGAATACAATGGTTGCAAATAAGGAGCAACAATGGGGGCTGCTGCCCAAAGGACCTGTATAGAAGTGAAGGAGGCTGCTGTACATGAATGCTACATATGGGAGAGGGGGCTGCACATGGAATAGGAGAGGGGGCTGCACATGGAAGGGGAGCTGCAAGAAAGATGGCCTAGGGGCCGAAAAAGTATAAATCCAACCTTGCGCAAATGCCCTTCCTACTGATTTGGAGTGGCCTAAATTCTAAGCTGCATATATAATCGACATTAGAGATGGTCAAGAAGATACTAAATTTTCTTGTAGGCTATTCAAGTGCAGATTGTGTGCAATTTGGAATTGGGCCAATCAAAAGCACGTCCTGACGATTTGAAAGAACATCTCACTGACCATCGCTGGTCTCCATGTTTCAGTCATAACCAATTCCCTCCCACACGACTTTAATCTACACCGGGGACGCATGGCCCCATAATACACAACTTCTCTGTAGACAGTAGAGGCCAGCCCATACGTTTTGTCACACACAGACTAGATACTTAACAACAGATGAACACAGAAGGCGGACGGGCGTTCCCTATCCACCATTGCTTTATTGATTGGTCCCTGTATTCTTCTTCTTCGCCAGACTGTCCTTGTCACTTGTCCAACAAGCTACATGGTCCATTTTCTCCTCGCAGTCAAACCCGCCAGTTTCGATTTTTTTTTTCTTAAAAAATAATAATCTTCTCACGCTAGAAATAAAAATATTGCTTACAAACAGCTAGAAAGTACGCGTGGATCGGCTCAAATGTTCCTCTCGCCACAACGGCTTGACGGCGGTTCCAGAGATGTCAATCCACTTCAGTCCTTCTCCTGCCATGATTGGCCTTCTCCTGGCGCTCTCTTCACCCGGCAGATAATCTTCTAATGTTTTTTAGGCACTGGAGTTAATCTACAAAGGAAATGAAGAGGTCGTTAGAGGTCTATCGATTGCTGGGTACTGGTGGCTTTCAACAAAACACTCAGAGCAGCTCGGAGCAAACAGCAGAGCTTGTCGGGGAGAGAACAAAAAAACATCTTTTTTCACTGTAGTGAAAATAACGTCAATAAGAAAATTACTTTTTTCCTTTTCAATGTTCATTTATAAATTATTTAGTCAGTGTTTGCATATTGTAACATCATCTCCCTGATTTACATTCTGAAATGTATCATTTTTACTGCTGCCAGGTGTAGCTCTGTAGAATGTTTGTTTACAAGTTCCGAAGACAGTACAAAATATACCAGGTCTCTTAGAATGCACTAGGAGGAGAATTCCGCATAGCCAGGCCCGGATTTACATCACAGGAGCCTATAGGCACAGATGTCCTGGCACCTTCGCCCTCCATGAACCTACAAACACCAGCAGAACTGCACCACAAGTGTGCTGGCTGGCCAGCTGTCACTTCTCCCTTACTTCCCTTGCCTGTCATAGGTCGCTACAGTTGTCCCTTAATATTAGGTAGCCAGAAGTACCCTCAATATTAAGAAGCTACAGGTTCCCCAAGTATTAAGTAGCTAGAGGTGCCCCCGACTAAAGGGATGTCTTGTCAGTGGATTGCCGAGAGCTGGGGGAGTAACCTCTCATTTACTCTCACATCAGGACTCTGCATAGCGGAGTCACACCTGAAGCAAGCATGTAGCCAGCGGAGTCACACCTGGAACAAGCATGCAGCCAGTGGAGTCACACCTGAAACAAGCTTGCAGCCAGTGGAGTCACACCCTCGAACAAACATGCAGCCAGTGGAGTCACACCTGGAACAAGCATGCAGCCAGCGGAGTCACACCTGGAACAAGCATGCAGCCAGTGGAGTCACGCCTGGAACAAGCATGCAACCAGCCAGGTAACACCTGGAACAAGCATGCAGCCAGCGGAGTCACACCTAAAACAAGCATGCAGCCAGTGGAGTCACACCTGGAACAAGCATGCAGCCAGCGGAGTCACACCTGGAACAAGCATGTAGCCAGCGAAGTCACACCTGGAACAAGCATGCAGCCAGTGGAGTCACACCTGGAACAAGCATGAAGCCAGCGGAGTCACACCTGGAACAAGCATGCAGCCAGTGGAGTCACACCTGGAACAAGCATGTAGCCAGCGGAGTCACACCTGGAACAAGCATGCAGCCAGTGGAGTCACACCTGGAACAAGCATGCAGCCAGTGGAGTCACGCCTGGAACAAGCATGCAACCAGCCAGGTAACACCTGGAACAAGCATGCAGCCAGCGGAGTCACACCTGAAACAAGCATGCAGCCAGCGGAGTCACACCTGGAACAAGCATGCAGCCAGCAGAGTCACACCCTCGAACAAACATGCAGCCAGCGGAGTCACACCCTCGAACAAGCATGCAGCCAGCAGAGTCACACCTGGAACCAGCTTGCAGCCAGCGGAGTCACACCCTTGAACAAGCATGCAGCCAGCGGAGTCACACCTGGAACCAGCTTGCGGCCAGTAGAGTCACACCCTCGAACAAACATGCAGCCAGCGGAGTCACACCTGGAACAAGCATGCAGCCAGTGGAGTCACGCCTGGAACAAGCATGCAACCAGCCAGGTAACACCTGGAACAAGCATGCAGCCAGCGGAGTCACACCTGAAACAAGCATGCAGCCAGCGGAGTCGCACCTGGAACAAGCATGCAGTCAGCAGAGTCACACCTGGAACAAGCATGCAGGCAGCAGAGTCACACCTGGAAAAAGCATGCAGCCAGCCAGGTAACACCTGGAACAAGCATGTAGCCAGCGGAGTCATACCTGGAGCAAGCATGCAGCCAGCCAGGTAACACTTGGAACAAGCATGCAGCCAGCGGAGTCACACCTGGAACAAGCTTGCAGCCAGCGAAGTCACACCTGGAACAAGCACGCAGCCAGCCAGGTAACACCTGGAACAAGCATGTAGCCAGTGGAGTCACACCCGGAACAAGCATGCAGCCAGCCAGGTAACACCTGGAACAAGCATGAAGCCAGCCAGTTAACACCTGGAACAAGCATGCAGCCAGACAGGTAACACCTGGAACAAGCATGCAGCCAGCGGAGTCACACCTGGAACAAGCATGCAGCCAGTGGAGTCACACCTGGAACAAGCATGCAGCCAGTGGAGTCACACCTGGAACAAGCATGCAGCCAGTGGAGTCACGCCTTGAACAAGCATGCAACCAGCCAGGTAACACCTGGAACAAGCATGCAGCCAGCGGAGTCACACCTGAAACAAGCATGCAGCCAGCGGAGTCACACCTGAAACAAGCATGCAGCCAGCGGAGTCACACCTGGAACAAGCATGCAGAAGGTGGAGTCACACCTGGAACAAGCATGCAGCCAGCGGAGTCACACCTGGAACAAGCATGCAGCCAGCAGAGTCACACCTGGAACAAGCATGCAGCCAGCAGAGTCACACCTGAAACAAGCATGCAGCCAGCGGAGTCACACCTGGAACAAGCATGCAGCCAGCAGAGTCACACCTGGAACAAGCATGCAGCCAGCAGAGTCACACCTGGAACAAGCTTGCCACCAGTGGAGTCACACCTGGAACAAGCATGCAGCCAGCAGAGTCACACCTGGAAAAAGCATGCAGCCAGCCAGGTAACACCTGGAACAAGCATGTAGCCAGCGGAGTCATACCTGGAGAAAACATGCAGCCAGCCAGGTAACACTTGGAACAAGCATGCAGCCAGCGGAGTCACACCTGGAACAAGCTTGCAGCCAGTGGAGTCACACCTGGAACAAGCATGAAGCCAGCGGAGTCACACCTGAAACAAGCATGCAGCCAGCGGAGTCACACCTGAAACAAGCATGCAGCCAGCGGAGTCACACCTGAAACAACCATGCAGCCAGCGGAGTCACACCTGAAACAAGCATGCAGCCAGCGGAGTCACACCTGGAACAAGCATGCAGCCAGCGGAGTCACACCTGAAACAAGCATGAAGCCAGCGGAGTCACACCTGAAACAAGCATGCAGCCAGTGGAGTCACACCTGGAACAAGCATGCAGAAGGTGGAGTCACACCTGGAACAAGCATGCAGGCAGCAGAGTCACACCTGGAAAAAGCATGCAGCCAGCCAGGTAACACCTGGAACAAGCATGTAGCCAGCGGAGTCATACCTGGAGCAAGCATGCAGCCAGCCAGGTAACACTTGGAACAAGCATGCAGCCAGCGGAGTCACACCTGGAACAAGCTTGCAGCCAGCGAAGTCACACCTGGAACAAGCACGCAGCCAGCCAGGTAACACCTGGAACAAGCATGTAGCCAGTGGAGTCACACCCGAAACAAGCATGCAGCCAGCCAGGTAACACCTGGAACAAGCATGAAGCCAGCCAGTTAACACCTGGAACAAGCATGCAGCCAGACAGGTAACACCTGGAACAAGCATGCAGCCAGCGGAGTCACACCTGGAACAAGCATGCAGCCAGTGGAGTCACACCTGGAACAAGCATGCAGCCAGTGGAGTCACACCTGGAACAAGCATGCAGCCAGTGGAGTCACGCCTTGAACAAGCATGCAACCAGCCAGGTAACACCTGGAACAAGCATGCAGCCAGCGGAGTCACACCTGAAACAAGCATGCAGCCAGCGGAGTCACACCTGAAACAAGCATGCAGCCAGCGGAGTCACACCTGGAACAAGCATGCAGAAGGTGGAGTCACACCTGGAACAAGCATGCAGCCAGCGGAGTCACACCTGGAACAAGCATGCAGCCAGCAGAGTCACACCTGGAACAAGCATGCAGCCAGCAGAGTCACACCTGAAACAAGCATGCAGCCAGCGGAGTCACACCTGGAACAAGCATGCAGCCAGCAGAGTCACACCTGGAACAAGCATGCAGCCAGCAGAGTCACACCTGGAACAAGCTTGCCACCAGTGGAGTCACACCTGGAACAAGCATGCAGCCAGCAGAGTCACACCTGGAAAAAGCATGCAGCCAGCCAGGTAACACCTGGAACAAGCATGTAGCCAGCGGAGTCATACCTGGAGAAAACATGCAGCCAGCCAGGTAACACTTGGAACAAGCATGCAGCCAGCGGAGTCACACCTGGAACAAGCTTGCAGCCAGTGGAGTCACACCTGGAACAAGCATGAAGCCAGCGGAGTCACACCTGAAACAAGCATGCAGCCAGCGGAGTCACACCTGAAACAAGCATGCAGCCAGCGGAGTCACACCTGAAACAACCATGCAGCCAGCGGAGTCACACCTGAAACAAGCATGCAGCCAGCGGAGTCACACCTGGAACAAGCATGCAGCCAGCGGAGTCACACCTGAAACAAGCATGAAGCCAGCGGAGTCACACCTGAAACAAGCATGCAGCCAGTGGAGTCACACCTGGAACAAGCATGCAGAAGGTGGAGTCACACCTGGAACAAGCATGCAGAAGGTGGAGTCACACCTAGAACAAGCATGCAGCCAGTGGAGTCACACCTGGACCAAGCATGCAGCCAGTGGAGTCACACCTGGAACAAGCATGCAGCCAGCGGAGTCACACCTGGAACAAGCATGCAGCCAGTGGAGTCACACCTGGAACAAGCATGAAGCCAGCGGAGTCACACCTGAAACAAGCATGCAGCCAGCAGAGTCACACCTGGAACAAGCATGCAGCCAGCAGAAGCAGAAGACCTGATCTGCATACTTGTTCTGGCTTAGAGGTATGAGAGGCAGAGGACCGCCACAACAGCCAAGGAAGCAGCAGTCTCCCTCTCCACATTCTGTTTTCTTCAGGTTGTTATGACAGCTGGGGACACCAGATCAAGTGACAATCTCAGCTATAAACATATTCACAGACACATCATTCCTCCTCATAAATTGCTGGCAGTCTCCGCCCCCCCCCCCCCCCCCCATCCTCCATACACAGGAACATGGACATTTGGCCAGCATGACTGATCGTATTTATGTGTCCATCTGCTGCCCCGGAACGTCCCTGAGGCTGGTCAGATGGTCCTCACCATTGGACGGTTATGTCACGTCTGTGGCCTGTCTGTCGCTATGCAGTGTTCTGCCTGGGAAATTTCCTCAAACTGTCCTCATTTCTGTTTTCGGAAGGAAATTCTCATCCCTCCTGCCTTGTCAAGTTGTGATGTACAGTAATCAGGGCCGGTTCTCTCATGAAGCAAGGTGAAACATTTGCATCAGACGCAGAGATTACAGGGGCAGCATGTTTGTACTGTGTTTACACCTACAGCATGCAGTCAGAGTAGGAGGAGAAGTGAGAGGAGAGCGAGCGAGGTGAAGAGGTCATCATTGGGGAAAAGCGGCTTGTTGTGCTGTGTGAGGCGTCTAACAGTGAGGGCAGCAGAGGAGAACGGGGGGAGCGGTGGGCGTAAGGAGAGCCCACCACACATGCCTGCTCTACCCGTTTTTCATTTTTGTGATGGGCTTAGTCGGTATCCTTTAATTATAGCCCCCAACTGTCCCTCTTTTGAAGGGACAGTCCCTCTTTGGGAGCCCTGTTCCTCTGTCCCTCTTTCAGGACTGATGTACAGATCTATGTAAATATATGTATTTTTCAACTGAAAATGTGTTTAATTGGCTCTCAACCTTCAGGGCCCATTTCAACTACTGCAGAAATCGGGCTGAATCTCCCCGCAAGCAAATCGCGTAGGGAAACTGCCATGGGTTTAATGCTGCCGCCGTCCGAATCGCTTGCCTTCAGTGGTGGGCCCAAATTTCGCATATGCCAAATTTCACATAAAAATTCTAAATTTCGCAGTTCGGAATGCGATCGTACTTAATTTTAATTTTTTTTATGTAATAGTAATATTTCATAATTTGGTGTAATTTTTCGCGTAATTTCGCACCATTTTGTGCCGAATTTAACAGTTAATACCAAAGACCCCATACATGCTATTGCTACCAAAATTACTACATATGTTTAAGAGAATAGTGGGCGCCGCCATTCTCTCCCATAATAAATATTGTTTGATGGGCGCCGAACAGGAAAAAAGGGCGCCGGAGATTATTAACGTTTCAAATGGCGCCCGGATATGTTCAATGTTTTCTAACGGCGCTTGTGATGATTTAAGTTTACAAAATGCGCCCGTGACGAATAACGTTTACAAAAATACTTAAAGAGGAACTGTAACCTCCTATTGTACTCAGCACCAGTGTGTACATCATGCCCACTTTATAGGGGAAAAACAAGTATCTCCTAGTAAAATAATATAAATTTACTTAGTTTCTGTAGCTTTAACCAGTAAGCCACGCCCACCACACTAGCTGCCTCCGCGGATGTATAATAATTAGCCTACTCTCAGTGCCTTCTGGGTAGTGACGTTTAGAAACGTCACAAGCTCTCTCCTGGTGTTTGGGGGAAAAAAAAAGTCTCCTTCAACAAGAGACAGGCAGCAGAGTGAGCCGGCCACGCCCCCAAATCTCGTTCAGTGCCAGCAGCTTTCAGGAGAGTGAGCAGTGTGTATCTAGCAGCCTGCTCACTCATCCACCGTCCTCCTCACTGTTTCTCTCCCACAGGCCTGACAGGTAATCTCCAGCATCTGATAAAATGAAAACGCTGCCTGTCTGATGCATCTGGGGGAGGGGGAGAGAGGTCTGACTTCTTAGCCTGAACTTTTTTTACTTTGAGTTCAGAAACAAAGCAGAGAGCAGTGCAGACTCGGTGACAGGCTGCCAGCATGCTTTACACTGCTGTGTCTCCTGTGCTTTGCTTAGAAAGTAGTAAAAGTGCAGAGCTAGAAGTCAGACCTCTCCAGCTGTCCCTTATTTATGCCTTAAAGGAGTCCTCAAGGGAATTGAAGGAAAATAAGTGCTACTTACCGGGGGCTTCGTCCAGCCACAAGCTCCCAGCATGTCCCTTGGTGCAGCTCTGCGATGAGCCGTTCGCTTGTGAAGCTTTCCGGTCCCCGGCGATGACGTCAGGCCGGTACTGCACCTGCGTGAGGGGTGCTGTCAATCACCGCCACGTGGACCGGAGCATACTGCAGAGGCGCAGAACTACTACGCCTGCGCAGTATGCTCCGGTCCACGTGGCAGTGATAGCGACGCTCACGCAGGTGCAGTACAGGCTGACCTCCTGGTCAGCCTTCGTCCTGGTCAGCCTGGACGAAGCCCCGGGTAAGTGGCACTTATTTTCCTCAAATCCCTTGATGACTCCTTTAAAGAGAACCTGAACTGAAAATAAAAAGTAAAAATAACCATACACAGATCATACTTACCTCCTGTATACTCCTCAATCTCTTTCTCCTCTCCTGCGTCCCATTTGTCCACTGTGATCAATTAAATTCTCCATCCTCCATTTTAAAAATGGCCATTACCCCTTAACAGCTTCCTGGTCAGCACACTGTTAAACTGTAATATCACACCACTTGAGCCATAGGAAAACATGGACATTACCTTGCACATTCAGTTGTAACTGACAACTGCTGATATATAACTGACAGCAACTGGTATATTTCAGTTCTGACAAAATATTGTCAGAACTGGAAGGCATCATTGTAAGAAGAAAATGGTGAGCTTCTGAGAGGAACTGACGGTGAGGTTAGTATTCAATATTCATTTGCAGCTACGTCATGTGTTTATTTTGACACAGGATTAAGCTGGCCACTAACGGTCCAATTTCTAGCGAAAAATCATTCGACCGATCAGAAATTCTGATCGGATTGGTTATAAATAATCTCCATTGGTGGACACAATTGATTATGAACGAGTGAAAAAAATGTCGCCCGAATGAATTTTCGTCGAACGAAAATTTGGATTTTCTTGGTGGTCGTGATAGATAGGAAGCAAAGATTGGTTAGTTGATGGTGTAGTGAACGATTTTTCATCCGATCAGAATTTCTGATCGCTCGAACGATTTTTCGCTAGAAATTGGACAGTTAGTGGCCACCTTTAGACTGTGAGCTCCTCTAAGGACAGTCAGTGACATGACTATGTACTCTGTAAAGTTCAGCAGAAGATGTTAGTGCTATATAACTACATAATAATATGGTAGATCATTACATTATGACTATGGTAGGATTAGACTGTGAGCTCCTCTGAGGACAGTCAGTGACATGACTATATATTCTGTAAACTGCTGCAGAAGGTGTCAGTGCTATATAAACACATAATAATAATATGGTAGGACATTAGACTATGACTATGGTAGGATTAGATTGTGAGCTCCTCTGAGGACAGTCAGTGACATGACTATGTATACCGTAAAGTGCTGCAGATGATGTCAGTGCTATATAAATACATAAAAATAATATGGAAGGACATTAGACTATGACTATGGTAGGATTAGAGTGTGAGCTCCTCTGAGGACAGTCAGAGACATGACTATGTACTCTGTAATGTGCTGCAGAAGAGGTCAGTGCCATATAAATACATAATAATAATAATAATAATATGGTAGGACATTAGACTATGACTATGGTAGGATTAGACTGTGAGCTCCTCTGAGGACAGTCAGTGACATGACTATGTACCCTGTAATGTGCTGCAGAAGATGTCAGTGCTATATAAACACATAATAATAATATGGTAGGACATTATACTATGACTATGGTAGGATTAGATTGTGAGCTCCTCTGAGGACAGTTAGCGACATGAATATGTACTCTTTACAGTGCTGCAGATGATGTCAGATGAGTGTGCTCTTCAGGGCCCATTCACACTGGGGCGATTCGTAGGCGGTTTCTGCAGATTAAAGTGCTTGTGTAATCCCAATCGCTCACAAATCATGAAAATGTAGTCAAAAATATGCGTTTGCTGCACAAAAAAAAAATCACAGCCGCAAAACGCTAGCGCTAATTGCCAGCATTTTGTGATCCCCAGTGTGAATGGGCCCAATCTGTCCTACTCTGATGGCTGGCTCTGCAGACTGCTCCAGCATCACTACAGTACAAAGCTCTTGGGGATTTGGGGTGAAAAGGCTGGAGGCAGGGTGCTGTACTCAAGACCCTGCAGAATACTGAATAGGGACTGTCTACAAATCTTTGTATTTCTTATCAGTGGACGAGCAGATGCAGTCATTAGCACAATTGTGCAGGGGGGAGAAAGCTTATAATCAAATCAGATTAAAATCACGCCGCCAAGTGCATGCCTCAGCATTTCAGGCTGATATTTGGGCACATGAGTCAATCGGAAATGCTGCAAATTGGCTATCGTGGTTGGTCGGGTGCATGGCGGTAAAAGGCAAGCGATATCGGGGTGAGTGACGAAACTCCTGGCGCTATGTGTGTATGTGTATTTACACATTACCTGTCCTGTGTCCCAGTGACCGCCCTCTTCTGAATCCGCTGCTACACTTCCCATACTAGCTGCCGGCACATATCTCGCTGGTGTGCGTGTGCGACGTTACGCTGGCCGGCATTTATAGGGAGGAGCGGTGGAAGACAGATACAGGACAGGTAATGTATAAATACACATACATGTACATACATTTATACACAGAGGAACAGCGGCGGGCTCTGCCGATTTTCCAGGAGATTTCATGCTGAAATTGATCGGCAATCGGCCTGTGGTGTATGAGCAGCTGACAGATCTCTCTCTAATCAGATTCGATTAGAGAGAGATTTGACTCTTGGTCGAATCTACCCATCATTGCCTGATGTATGGCTAGCTTTAGTTTTCAGTCTCTCAAGACATGGAAAAGAAACTTTTTTTTTCCTGGACTGCCAGAAAATTTACAGTGCCTTTGTAGACAGCTCTGTGCTTCAGGGCCCTTTTCCACTGCAAAACGCAACTACAAATGCATTTGCGTTTCCCCAATTTTGATGTTCGTTTTGTGCATTTTTTATGCGTTTGCAGTCTCTGTTTTTCTGATTGGCAAATGGCAAGAGTTGTCTTGAAAATAGATACTGGTGGTTAAATCAATACATAACGCAAAACACATTTCTATGCGTTTTTCATGCATTCCTATACTTTACATTGAAACACAAAACGCATCATAATCGCACAGACATGGGTTTGCGTTTTGTAAAAACCGGAACGCAGCAGTGGAAAAGGTCACCCAAGATTCTTATTTTAAACAAGCTGCACTTCAGAATCAGCAAACGCATGCGTTTTGCGTTTCTGGCAAAAACGCAGCTAGTGGCCCTTATGCTGTAATGCCAGTGGTTTGAAACGCCTCTGCTATTCAGCTATATTACAATACACTAATCAGCATCTCCAGCTCATTCCCTGTCTGCTTCTGTTTACACATGTGCATATTATAGTTCCTGGGCTTCTGCAAATTATGTCAGTTAGGAAAAAAAAAAGGTTGGGGAAGGAGAGTGTAACAACCTTCACTGTGGGCGTGTTTTCAACTGCTGGGATGAAGAAAAAAAAACTTGCTACTCCTGCCAGTAGTAAACAGGGATCCTCCCATGCTGCCTATGGCATTTTTACAGCACCATGCTGACAGGGTTACGAGATTTATTAGTCAATCCTTCTTATCTATATACTTAAATCACTGTCTTATACTGCTTTTTAAGGAATATTTATTCCTCCTTACAGTTCCTCTTTAACATATTTATCGTATTTAACTAAAACATTATTTAAAATGTTATCCCTTACTGTTTGTAAAATATTATTATCCACAAAATAAAGCGATTAGTACGTAACGTAAATTGCAATATATTTTTTACAGTCACTATTTGTAAAACATTCTCCACACAATAAAGCGATCACTAAGGGAGGTCTTAGGGTTAGGCACCACCAGGGGAGGTTTAGGGTTAGGAACCACCAGGGGAGTCTTAGGGTTAGGCACCACCAGGGGAGATTTAGGGTTAGGCACCACCAGGGGAGATTTAGGGTTAGGCACCACCAGGGGGGGTCTTAGGGTTAGGCATAGGCACCACCAGGAGGGTCTTAGGGTTAGGCACCACCAGGGGAGATTTAGGGTTAGGCACCACCAGGAGGGTCTTAGGGTTAGGCACCACCAGGAGGGTCTTAGGGTTAGGAATAGGTATAGGGAGGGTTCTGTGTGAGAGTAGGGTTAGGTTTAGTTGTAGTAAAGTAGTAATATTCACTTATATTTTTATTTTCATCGTTATAAACAATATTTTCAGATGTTATTATATGAAGAAACGATAAAAGAAGGTTATTCACAATAACATACAATTATAACGATTAAACATATATTATCGTTTTTTTTAACAATGTAATTATAAGTTTCACTTTTAAAACAGGGAAGATTATCGTTTTCACAATTTGGGATTTCATACACATTATTAAATGTTTTTTAATTTGTAAAACATTATCTGTAAACAAAATACAACACGCTATTACCGCTTATCGTTTACACCCCGCGTCCTTTTTTCCCCGACGCTCTTTTTGCATGTACGCTGGCACGGCTTCCAGGATTCGGCTGCGTACTCGCTTAAATAGGAAGTGCCGGCGCGCATCTCGCAGGACGCACAGTGACTAGTGAAAACATCGTTTAAAGTAATATATTTCTTATTTCCAAAAGTTAATATGAAGGCAAATGAACCAGGAAAGAAAGGACCAGTCTGGTTTGAATTATAAAACAACACATTTCTCTAATTAAATATTTATGGTATATGTGACTAGGGGTGTGTTGGGGGTGTGGCAGGGGCGTAAGTGTCCCTGTTTCCTATCTCAAAAAGTTGGGAGGTATGCTTTCATGTAGTTTCCTTCTGGCCACCAGAAATGACGAGTCCTTTTTGGCATACAGTATTAAGGTCAGGAAAGATTAATATTAGCTATGGAATTATAAAGGGCTGGGAATGAGCGTCTGGCACAGCTGGAAGTATTTGGTATGCCGCCGCCGTGGTGTTTGGAGATGCGGACGTCTTTATCAGTCATCAGGTAAGAAATATGAAGTGTCAGACGGCCGCGGAGACCAGAGGAGCTCTCAGTGGGCAGCGGGAGGAAGTCATGAGATGAAAGGTTATTATTGTCACATTGATTGATCGATTTCTCTGGGTTCTTAAGGGATGTACCGTGTTTTAAAAGAGCATTTATGTTCTGAAGAGAGGAAATCAGATATTTCAGGGAGAACAAGGAAGAGCTTTGATAGTGTGGAAATGGAAACTAAGGTTGAACGTAAAAATTCTCTTAACGTGCAAATCACCTGCTTACCCCCTGGAGGGGCAAAATTTATCACAGCCTCTATAGGTGGCCACACATCAGGGCGACTTGGCGGCCGATCGACAATCCAATTCGATTATTGTAATCAGATGAAAATCGGTGCCGCCAACAGCATGCCCGATTGACAATGTGACCAATTTTGGGCCAAAATTGGTTGCATGTATCGTTGGACAAACTACAGGATGTAGGGCTGACTTGCTTGATCGGGTGTGCGGCGGTATGTGCGATATCGGGACCAGCGACAGAACCCCTGGCGCTGCCCCCCCCATGTAAAATGCCCCCCCCCCCAATGCCCGGTGCAGAATACTTTACATGCCCATCGCTGGCTCTGTGTTCTGTCCACATACACAAGCCCCATGTAATTGCTGGTGTAATGTGGGTATGTGTATGATGCCACAGATGCGCCATGCTTAGGGCCTGGCTGTGATTATCTCTGAACTGCACCACACATTACTATGCCAAAACGCCAAGCAGCTACACAGGGCTGGATTTCTGGCAAAGCCATATAGGCCATGGCCTAGGGTGCCAGAAAAGTGACCCTTGTTTATGGCAGCTGAGGGGCATTAATGCTTTGTGTTTGGTGAAAACACCTTATCAAAGCGCTCGTCGCCTGACTGATTCATTCTGGCCACCGGTTGCACTCTCCTCTACTGTTCCACCAGTACACAAGCAGCCAGCACTGTAACATGACATGAGGCAGCCACACCCGGTCCGCCTACGGCTGCCCATCTGCAAACTCTGATGCAGGGTGTCTGCAGACGGACCGGGTTTGGCTGCCTCCTGTGCACCTACACCCGTACTTGCACAATGAAGAAACCTATTTGAGCAGTGCAGGAATGGTGGGATGTAAGAAGTTATCTTTAGTAGATTTAGGTACTGTTCTTTTTTTGCTGGGGAGAAGGTAGATTTGTGTATTGGTTTGTGTGTGTGTGGAGGGGATGGCGCTGCTGGCGACAGAGGGCCTTGGGTGGTAAAAGTACAAATCTGGCCCTGGGGTTACACCAGGGTCCCCAATTTTTTGGGGTCAAGGGCCGGGTCAACATACTTCAGACTGCTGGGGGGCCGGAAGATACATAAACTGATGTTGAAAAACATTACATTGAATCTAGGTATTGATTCCCCCCATTCATGCCCGGAGGGGAACTCCCAGCAGCAGCCATTCAGTCACGCGGCGCCCGAAGAACGTCTTTGTGCACCAGAAAGTGAGGCATACCCAGGTGACAACTGGCAGTCCAGTTGGACAGCAATGTCACTTGATGCAGAAGTGGATTGGAAGCCAGGGAATTGCTGCTTGCTGGCTTCTACAGTATGTGGATGGGTGGCGCCAGCACTGCTATTCTATATGGGGGCCGCCGAAATTAACAGAGCTGTGGTACAAAAATCATCCCGAGTCCGACTCTTCAGTTTATGATACCACTGACTCCAACTCCGGCTCCAGGTACCCAAAATTGCTCCAACTCATCGGCTTCGACTCCAACTCTGACTCCACAGCCCTGGATATTAAAGGATACCCGAAGTGACAAGTGACATGATGAGATAGACATGTGTATGTACAGTGCCTAGCACACTAATAACTATGCTGTGTTGCTTTTTTTTCTTTCTCTGCCTGAAAGAGTTAAATATCAGTATGTAAGTGGCTGACTCAGTCCTAACTCAGACAGGAAGTGACTACAGTGTGACCCTCACTGATAAGAAATGACAACTATAAAACACTTTCCTAGCAGAAAATGGCGTCTGAGAGCAAGAAACGGATAAAAAGGGGAATTTCTTATCAGTGAGGGTGACACTGTAGTCACTTCCTGTCTGAGTTAGGACGGAGTCAGCCACTTACATACTGATATTTAACTCTTTCAGGCAGAGAAAGAAAAAAAAAAGGAACACAGCCTAGTTATTTGTGTGCTAGGCACTGTACATACACAGGTCTATCTCATCATGTCAAATGTCACCTCCGTAAGGCCCGGTTCACATTAGCGGTTGTTTGCCAAACGGACCGGATGACCTGACCGGATCCGGACCGGATCCGGATCGGAACCGTACGGTTCTGATCCGGATCCGATCCGGATCCGGTCAGGTTGCATCAGGTGGTAATCAGGATGCGATCCGGATCCGTTTGGCAAAGTTAACGTAAAAAAAAAAAAAATGTTGGGGTCTGGGAGGTCAGCAGAAGGGGGACCTGTGGAATCAGGCCCTCTGCTGTTTAGCACTCACCTCCACCTCCGACATGCTGCCAACATCCTGCCAACACCTCCAGCTCGTGCTGCTCCACTCCAAAATGCTTGCCCAGGTGTCCCCAGCCAATATCGCCGCAAAAATCCGCATAGGAAGTGGGGTAGGCTGCCGGAGGGGCCGGATGAAAAAATAGCGCATGTTGGAACGGAGGCCGGAGTCCGGATCCGGCCCGGATCCGGTCCGGCTCCGGTTCTGCAGAACGGACCCATGTGAACGGACGCATAGGCTTTAATTGCTATGCCGTGCGTCCGTTCCGTCCGTTCTGCAGGCGGTGCGGCTCCGGCACGGCGATTCCGGAGGGCCACCGCAAGTGTGAACCGGGCCTTATCCTTTAAAAGGTGCAGTGGGACACATCTACAAGTTATGCATTTTGTGTTTGGGGGCCAGGGAAAAAGCCTCAGGGGGCCGCATTCTGCCCGCGAGCCGTAGTTTAAGGACCACTGGGTTACAGGATCAAGATTGAGATAGAGCTACAGTATGTGAAATTATTCCAAATGGGCCCACAAACAAAAACCCAAATAGGGATCCCACCCTCATTTTTCCCCTTTACCTCGAGCTGGGTTGAGAATTTAGATGCCAGTGATGATAATGAGACATGCCTGAAACAGGCGCTCGTTACTTATCAGAGTGCGGAGCCGCCATTATGTAACGCCGTCTCCGGGAGCGCGAATCGTTTCACAATTCTTCTATTTTATTTACATTTTCATGACATAAAAGGGTCTGCCTCCCCCCGCAGGCATTAAATATTCTGTTTCATGCCAAGCAAGCAGTGTGACACCAGGCGCCGAACGCCGGAATCGAAATGTCAGAGCGCTTAATCGTATGCACGGAAAAAAAATGCCTCATTTCCCTAAAAAGAGAAAATCCTTTCAAAGCGGCAGAAATTATGCAACAGACAGCAAAATCCCCAACACGCATTTATACATTTATGCATTTATTTCCGCGCAAGTTCGCATAAACTTGTGAACCATTACACAGCCTGAAACTGCGGCGAGATGTATACGTTCTCCACCCTCCCCCCATGAGAAATAAGGCTAAAGTCTGTTACTAACATTCAATATTAATTTGCCAATGGCTGACCAATTGTATCACCTCCATGTAGTATGAGAATTTTCCTACGCAATCTGCTCATAATAGATCTGTTGGTCCTCATACTACATGGAGGCGTCAAATTGGGAAGTGGTTAGCCAATCAAAATTGGATGTGTGTGTACACTTTGAAGCCTAATGCTGGGAATACACGGCTCGATTTTGAGCCATTGAGATGGCTCGATTGATAATTTCCGACATGTCCGATCTCCGGCCTGATCGTTTCGCTGCTCGATTCCGCATAGAGGACAATGGAAAAAGATAAAAAAAAAACAAGTGGAAGATAAGAGAATCGCCCGCGGAAATGAAGTGACGAAACGATCGAGCGGGAGAATCGAGTGGAAAATCGAGCCGTGTATTCCCAGCATAATGCTAGGTACACACCATACATTTTTCTGTTAGATTTTCTGTTAGATTTACCTGCCAGATAGATAATTTCCAACATGTTGTAAATGATCTATCTAACCATCTATCTGCCGAGCAGTTAAGGTGGCCATACACTTAGGCCCCAATCACACTTTTAAAAAGCGGTAGCGTTTGAGCGTTTTGCTGAAATCGCGGCTAAACTCTCAAACGCTAGCGTTTTTTAAAAGCGCTAGCGTAATGAAACCCTATGGGCCCATTCTTTCTTTGGGGATTTGCTCTAATCGCCGCAAATCGCTCAAAAACGGGCACAAACGTGAAACGCAAACACGTTGCCTGCACCATTTTCAGGCGATTTCCCGGCGATCGCGTTTCAGTGCTATAGAAGCGCTAAATGCGATTGTGGCAAAATCGCCTCACTGTTCAGTGAATTTTCCACGTGAAATCGCGGAAAAATCACTCCTGCAAAACGCTGGAAAAAATCTCCGGCGTTTTGAGTTTCATAAGGTAGCCATACACTGGTCGATTTGCCATTAGATCGACCAACTGACAGATCCCTATCTGATCGAATCTGATCAGAGAGGGATTGTATGGCCACCTTTGCTGCAAACAGATTGTGAATCAGTTTCAGGCTGAAACCGATCACAATCTGTTGAGCTGCTCCTGCCGCCTGTCTCCCCCCCCCCCCCCCCGTATATATTACCTGAAGCTGGCTCCGGGTCCTCTTCTCCGCGCTGCACCGGGCTGACCAGGAAGTAGAGCGCCCTCTATATGAACTTCCTGGTCACTGGAGTGACACAGGAAGTTCATGTACGCTGGGATGGAAGCAGGAACAGAGCGGTGCAGCGCGGAGAAGATGCCCGGGAGCCAGCGTCAGGTAATGTATACTTGATCGGATCGGCCGCCGCTAACGACGCGCTCCCTACCCGCAGGCAATCGACGGTAATTTCCCGCACGGCGCGATCCACAGACCGACCTGATTTCGGGAGGAAATCGGATCGGCGGGTGCGTTTAGCGCGAACGATTGGCAGCAGATTCGATCCTAGTGATCGAATCTGCTGTCGAAACGGGCGCAAATCGGGCCAGTGTATGGCCAGCTTAAGTGTGTATGGGGCCTTATAGATTTGCAGCAGATTGTCCTGATTTTAGATTTTTAAATCTATCTGATGGTCCAATCAGGACAAAAGAAATCTAAAATCAGGACAATACCGGCACAATGCATTATGGGTGGGCAGCACGGTGGCGTAGTGGTTAGCGCTCTCGCCTTGCAGCGCTGGTTTCCAGGTTCAATTCCCTGCCAGGTCAACATCTGCAAGGAGTTTGTCTGTTTTCCCCGTGTCTGTGTGGGTTTCATCTGGGCACTCTGGTTTCCTCCCACATCCCAAAAACATACAGATTGGCTGTAATTGACTTCCACCTAAAATTGGCCCTAGACTACATGATACATACATAGACATGTGACTATGGTAGGGACTAGATTGTGAGCTCCTCTAAGGGACAGTGAGTAAGAAGACATTATAGTCTGTACAGCACTGTGTAATATGTCCGCGCTATACAAATACTAAGATGAATAAATGGCTATATAATACAAAGCTAGCTCCTCACATTCTCAAATTAGCTTTTCTAAGCAAAATCAACATCTGATTTTTTGTTAAGCCAGAATATTTGTCTGCACAAGCCTCATTTTTCAGACCATAGGTAACCTTTGAACGCTGTGATGACCGGTTATGTTAGATGGTGTATTGTATTGCCTGCCCCAAGCAGTGGCGGTCCGCAGGATATTTCTGCGCTCGGCGGATTCGCCGCTGGCTCAGGCCGTATACGCGATGAGATGTATTCAGTGGAATCATTTTATTTTTTTTCCTGGAGAATGAGAACATGCCCCAGGTAATTCCTCTGTGGCTTCCTCGCTTCCATTCCCGGTTTAATTATTGCAGATCAAATAGCTTCTCCCCTCCCGCCAGGATTCCTCCAGACAAGTTCCTGCGAAGAATCCATTATTCACCGAAAGGCCATTAACACCCCTTCATCTCTGCAGACCTTTATAACCGGAGAAAACGGATCAGCGCCAAATTCATGCTCAATACATGGAAGTCTGGATAACTTGTGGCATGTATATTATATACTGTAGGCTGAAAACTACAGGGGGTACATTAATATATATTATGTGTCAGTAGCTAGTCTGGTACACACTTTTAATTATCATTGGTCAAGTAGGAGGGTCAACAGATATTGAATACTATGGCTATCATTCATAAACGGCTGTGCGGTACAAAAATCTGGTCGGGAAAATACCGCATTCCGTATTTTAGACTTTTGTGTGTTAATTCATAAACATTTTCACAGCTGCGATTGAAATGCGGTGTTTTCCCGAAGTCCAACTGTCCGTAACATGAGTTTCAGTGTTACATTCCTGTTCTCCGTGCAGAGACAGCATTACAATAAAAGAGGCATCTTCAACTTCCCTTTAGATGTGCATGTTTTGCTATACTGCTTCTGCTTGCCCTGAATCTGCTCTGTATCTGTCTATTAGTGTTTCTTAACAATCTATTTAATTGCCACAGTGTAGAAGAACTTCGAGAAACTTTACACATGGCAGGCTTTCTGATGTGAAATACACATCTTAGAAGCATGAACCCAAGAGGTTAAACACACAGCCTAAGGTATTCAGGGGAAGCCTTGTTTGTTCCGTTCTTGCTGCTGCTGCTGCTGCCTGGGGAGATCTCACTGCTTCTCCATTAACTTTGCTCTTATTGCTCACTTATCACCTCTTCAAAGCAGGCGGTATTCTCCATGCCATTACCGCCTGCTCTAATCTTTATGAATTTACATTTACTGACATGTGTGGAGGTAATTACCTGACAAGTCGGTAACTCACTGCTCGGGAATTTTAGCTTTTCATGTGGTAACAGCTTTTATGTATTGACAATTTGCTAAGTGCTCGGTAAAGTCAGCTGTTTTCTGCATTACCGCATGCGGGAATGCTTTATGAATGATAGCCAATGAGCAGATTGTGTAGGGGGACCTCATATTACATGGAGGAGGTAAAACTGGTCAGTGACTGGCCAGTCATAATTAACCTCCTGGGCGATAATCCCGAGCTGAGCTCGGGGTATGTCGCGCAGGATGAGTTCTCAGGCCCTAGTGGGCCGATTTGCATAATTTTTTTTTTGTTACACGCAGCTAGCACTTTACTAGCTGCGTGAAACTTCCGATCGCCGCCGATCCGCCGCTACCCGCCGTGCCGTGCAGCCCCCCCCCTCCCCCTTGCGCAGCCTGGCCAATCAGTGCCAGGCAGCGCTGAGGGGTGGATCAGGACTCCCTCTGACGTCACGACGTCCATGACGTCGGTGACGTCATCCCGCCCCGTCGCCATGGCGACCGGGGAAGCCCAGCAGGAAATCCTGTTCTGAACGGGATTTCCTGCTTACTCTGATTGCCGAAGGCAATCGGAGTGGGTGGGGGGATGCCGCTGCGCAGCGGCTATCATGTAGCGAGCCCTGGGCTCGCTACATGATTTAAAAAAAAAAAAAGTGCTGCGCCCCCTACTGGGCGATGTAATTGTATCGTCCAGAGGGTTAAAAGTGTGTACCAGGTCTTAATCCTGGTACTCATATCCAATTTTGAATGTCCAATGACTGGCCAATTTTACCACTTTCATGTAGTATGAGAGATTACCTACATAATCAGTTCATAGTATTCACAGTCTGTTGTACATGAAGTTGGTAAAGTTGGCAAGTGATTGACAAATCAAAATTGGATGTGAGTATGCACCCTTAAGCCTATCAATTATGACTGGCCAATCACTGACTAATTTTACCAACTCCATTTAATATGAGGACTTACCTACTTAATCTGCTCATTATATTCAAAATCTGTTGCCCCCAAACTAAATGGAGGTGGTAAGATTGGTCAGTGATTGGCCAATCATAATTGAAAGTGTGTACTAGGCTTTAGTGTTCAGTTACGATTCTGATTTTGGAGGTAACCTTGATTTTGCTTCAGTTTTGCAAGTTGCACAAAATGACATTTACAGTCGTATTTTCTCCTCACTTGCGAAAGCACATAAACGTGGTAAACATGCCTTGTGTCTACTGAGTAGTGATGAGAGAATATGGCCATTTCCGTTTTGCCAAAATATTTTCTTATCCCTTCAATGGGACAGCACTGCAGGTAGGACACTGTGATACCATGTAAAGTAGTCAGTGTACAGATTGTCTAACTGTGTACATGTGCTGCCTCATCAAAACAACTCAACACACAGCCTAAGGCGCAGAGGCGCTGAGTGTCGTTTGTTTTGCTAGATGCTGTAACTCCTTTTTCTATTGCCTGAGGAAGCGGGCGCTGACCCGTGAAACGCGTTGCTTTGTTTTATCTGGAGTTCGTTAATAAATAGACTGAATGTACAGACGTGTTGTGTCTGCTTGGAGGGGTAAGTCCACCACTGCCTCCTCTAATTACCAAGTTTTGGCTTTTAAGCTCCTTTAAAACCCCTTTTATCCTTTTGGCGCCTCTGTTCTCTCCTATATAATTCTTTTTTTAAGCTCCTTGGAGAGTTCTCTGCCATGAGGTGCCATGCTGAACTTCCAGTGACAAATATCAGAGATTGTGAGAGCGAAGACACCAGATTTAACACACTTGCTCCCAATTCACACCTGAGACCTTGTAACACTAAAAAGTCACATGACCCCAGAGAGGGAAAATGTCCAATTGGGCAGAATATTGACATTGTTCACCTAGGGGTGTACTCACTTTTGTTGCCAGCAGTTTAGACATGAATGGCTGTTTGTTGAGTTGTTTTGATATGACAGTGATTTGCAGTGTCATACAAGCTGTTCACTTGTCTACTACTTTACGTTGCATCACAGTATCAAATCTTCAGTGTTGTCCCATGAAAAGATATAATATAACACATTTAAAAAAATCTGAGGAGTGTACTTTAAATACTTGTCCTGGCCAGTGGCCACTACTGTCCTGCTCCTTGAATCCCCCATCTCTGCTCTGCACTCAACTCCTCTCCTCAACATCATTAAGGGGCGGAGCAAAGAGAAACGGGAGACTGGAGGAGGATGACAACAGGAGAGGGAGGGCTGAAAGCCCTCAGCCCTCCTACTGCCCAAGTCCTAGGCCTTTGTGGCCCAGAGGGCGTGACTCCTTCCGCAATATCCAGGGCTGGATTTGTACGCTTGACTGCCCTAGGCCACTGACACCAGCCGCCCCCCTTCAGTAGGTAATGAGATGACCCCTCCCACTTCCCTCTAGTATAGGTAGCCTGATGACCCCCCAGTAAAGGTAGCCAGATGACTCCTCCCACCTTTCTCTCCAGTATAGGTAGCCAGATAACCCCTCCCCCTTAGTATATGTAGCCAGATGACTCCTCCCACTTTCCCTCCAGTATAGGTAGCCAGATGACCCCTCCCCCCTCTCCTAGTATATGTAGCCAGATGACTCCCTTGGTCCCTAATTCCTCAATTCCCCCCCCCCTTCCCCTTTCAGTATAGGTAGCCAGCTCGCCTCCACACCGCAGCAGGCATCTGTGTCACTTATTTCTTCACTCGTCTCCAGTGCAGAAGCTTCCTCTTCCTTTCCATCTCCAATGCTGTCCAAGTCCATAGCCGCCGGCCACAATGCAAACGTGCACAGAGAGCAAGGTGGCTGCTGCACAGGCGGCTAGCAGCAGAGTAACACGGTCAGGCGCTTGCCTGATCTCCCTGCATTGCAGCTTGCAAATGCTGCACCAGTTTAGCCTGCTGCTTTGGTGCCCTTCGTTCTGTGGTGCCCTAAGCCATGGCCGAGGTGACCTAGGCCTAAATCCGGCCCTGGTAATATCACTGACGGCAGGAGGAGGGCGGCCACAGGCACAACTGTGAGAGCAGATCTCAGCCTGAAGCGAAAATATAACAGCTCTACCACTGACTGTTGTTTGCTCAAGAAAACTAGAAACACATTTGGGCCCATTTGGAGAGTGAGAGAAATAGCTGAACATGTTGGCAGCCCTCGCAGTAAAGAGCGTGCTATATTGTGCTATATTTACCCTTCCATCTGCTGCAGAGCGAAAGGTGTGACTCACGGCGTGCCACACGCACCTTCCAGGCAATAATACTGGCGGAATTTACTCTGAATGAACGCTGAGCGTCATCCGCTGAGGAATGTTAGAGAGCAAGGAAACTAAACGAGACGCTTTCGCTGCTCTCCTCGGAAGTCATGTGACTGCCGGCTGTCAGACTTGCGGCCTCAATTCTGAAAAACACACCTCGAACAGGGGTGTAACAATAGAACCTGCAAGGGATGCAGCGGCAGGGGGGCCCAGATGCAGCAGAAGGCCCTATGGGGGGAGAAGTTTCTTTTTCCTTTCTTGAGACACTGACTACTAAGGGCATGGAGAGAAAAAGCTTTCTGTTGTCTGAATAATTGTTCAAATAAAGATTTGTAGATAGTCCATATTTAGTGTGCAGCAGGGTCTTGTGTATAGCACCCTGCCTCCAGCCTCTCTACCCCTCCCCAAGTGCTCTGTTCTGTAGTGATGCTGGAGAAGTCTGCAAAGCCAATTTTGCTCTATCAGAAGTGGACAGAGTGAGTGTAATAAGCAGAGGCTGGGAGCACACTCATCTGTAGGTTTTCTGTATGCATTTCCTGTACACCATGTGTGCAAGGGGGGGGAGGGGGCCCCATCCAAAGATTTGCAGGGGGGCCCAGTGATTTCTAGCCACGCCCCTGGCCTCAAAGCTGCTTCTTTTAACGAAAGCCTGAAACACACCTTCAATTTTCATTGATAACGCTCCCTAGTGGCTGCAGCTCAAGCAGACTTAACTTACCACAGATAAACGTGGCCATACATACACTGGCAGGAAGCCACCAGATTGAACCAACAGATTGATCCTTCTCTGTGCGAAATCTGGTGGCTAATTGCCTAACTATTGGGGGGGAGGCGATGTAGTAATTTTTGGGAATGTGAGGGAAAACTCATATTGCATTTATTTGGGGGCTACAACTAAATATCTTTGGGTTTTGTTATGGGTGGGTGTTCAGAGGCGCCTCTTCCATCTAAATCTGAAGACATAGGGCTCGATTCACTAACCGGTGCTAAGTATTAGCTCCACTTAGCGCCTGAGTGAAAAGCCACTAAGTACCCGAAATGTAGCTTTGTGGGCAGTAATAGCCGCACAAAGCTGCATCGCGCACAGCCCAGGGCAGTAATAGCCATGCAAAGCTACATCGCGCACAGCCCAGGGCAGTAATAGCCATGCAAAGCTACATCGCGCACAGCCCAGGGCAGTAATAGCCACGCAAAGCTACATCGCGCACAGCCCAGGGCAGTAATAGCCACGCAAAGCTACATCGCGCACAGCCCAGGGCAGTAATAGCCACGCAAAGCTACATCGCGCACAGCCCAGGGCAGTAATAGCCGCACAAAGCTACATCGCGCACAGCCCAGGGCAGTAGTAGCCACGCAAAGCTACATCGCGCACAGCCCAGGGCAGTAATAGCCGCGCAAAGCTACATCGCGCACAGCCCAGGGCAGTAATAGCCGCGCAAAGCTACATCGCGCACAGCCCAGGGCAGTAGTAGCCACGCAAAGCTACATCGCGCACAGCCCAGGGCAGTATCAGCCGCGCAAAGCTACATCGCGCACAGCCCAGGGCAGTAATAGCCGCGCAAAGCTACATCGCGCACAGCCCAGGGCAGTAATAGCCGCGCAAAGCTACATCGCGCACAGCCCAGGGCAGTAATAGCCATGCAAAGCTACATCGCGCACAGCCCAGGGCAGTAATAGCCACGCAAAGCTACATCGCGCACAGCCCAGGGCAGTAATAGCCGCGCAAAGCTACATCGCGCACAGCCCAGGGCAGTATCAGCCGCGCAAAGCTACATCGCGCACAGCCCAGGGCAGTAATAGCCACGCAAAGCTGCGTCGCGCACAGCCCAGGGCAGTAATAGCCACGCAAAGCTACATCGCGCACAGCCCAGGGCAGTAATAGCCGCGCAAAGCTACATCGCGCACAGCCCAGGGCAGTAATAGCCGCGCAAAGCTACATCGCGCACAGCCCAGGGCAGTAATAGCCACGCAAAGCTACATCGCGCACAGCCCAGGGCAGTAATAGCCACGCAAAGCTACATCGCGCACAGCCCAGGGCAGTAATAGCCACGCAAAGCTACATCGTGCACAGCCCAGGGCAGTAATAGCCACGCAAAGCTGCATTGCGCACAGCCTAGGGCAGTAATAGCCACGCAAAGCTACATCGCGCACAGCCCAGGGCAGTAATAGCCGCGCAAAGCTACATCGCGCACAGCCCAGGGCAGTAATAGCCACGCAAAGCTACATTGTGCACAGCCCAGGGCAGTAATAGCCACACAAAGCTACATCGCGCACAGCCCAGGGCAGTAATAGCCACGCAAAGCTACATCGTGCACAGCCCAGGGCAGTAATAGCCGCGCAAAGCTGCATCGCGCACAGCCTAGGGCAGTAATAGCCACGCAAAGCTACATCGCGCACAGCCCAGGGCAGTAATAGCCGCACAAAGCTGCATCGCGCACCGCCCAAGGCAGTAATAGCCGCGCACAGCTACATCGCGCACAGCCCAGGGCAGTAGTAGCCACGCAAAGCTACATCGTGCACAGCCCAGGGCAGTAATAGCCACGCAAAGCTACATCGCGCACAGCCCAGGGCAGTAATAGCCACGCAAAGCTACATCGCGCACAGCCCAGGGCAGTAATAGCCACGCAAAGCTGCATCGCGCACAGCCCAGGGCAGTAATAGCCGCGCAAAGCTGCATCGCGCACAGCCTAGGGCAGTAATAGCCGCGCAAAGCCACATCGCGCACAGCCCAGGGCAGTAATAGCCACGCAAAGCTACATCGCGCACAGCCCAGGGCAGTAATAGCCGCGCAAAGCTACATCGCGCACAGCCCAGGGCAGTAATAGCCACACACAGCTACATCGCGCACAGCCCAGGGCAGTAGTAGCCACGCAAAGCTACATCGTGCACAGCCCAGGGCAGTAATAGCCGCGCACCGCTACATCGCGCACAGCCCAGGGCAGTAATAGCCGCACAAAGCTACATCGCGCACAGCCCAGGGCAGTAATAGCCACGCAAAGCTACATCGTGCACAGCCCAGGGCAGTAATAGCCGCGCAAAGCTGCATCGCGCACAGCCTAGGGCAGTAATAGCCGCGCAAAGCCACATCGCGCACAGCCCAGGGCAGTAATAGCCGCGCAAAGCCACATCGCGCACAGCCCAGGGCAGTAATAGCCACGCAAAGCTACATCGCGCACAGCCCAGGGCAGTAATAGCCGCGCAAAGCTACATCGCGCACAGCCCAGGGCAGTAATAGCCACGCACAGCTACATCGCGCACAGCCCAGGGCAGTAGTAGCCACGCAAAGCTACATCGTGCACAGCCCAGGGCAGTAATAGCCACGCAAAGCTACATCGCGCACAGCCCAGGGCAGTAATAGCCATGCAAAGCTACATCGCGCACAGCCCAGGGCAGTAATAGCCGCGCAAAGCTGCATCGCGCACAGCCTAGGGCAGTAATAGCCGCGCAAAGCCACATCGCGCACAGCCCAGGGCAGTAATAGCCGCGCAAAGCTACATCGCGCACAGCCCAGGGCAGTAATAGCCACGCAAAGCTGCATCGCGCACAGCCCAGGGCAGTAATAGCCACGCAAAGCTACATCGTGCACAGCCCAGGGCAGTAATAGCCGCGCAAAGCTGCATCGCGCACAGCCTAGGGCAGTGATAGCCGCGCAAAGCTGCATCGCGCACAGCCTAGGGCAGTAATAGCCGCACAAAGCCACATCGCGCACAGCCCAGGGCAGTAATAGCCGCGCAAAGCTACATCGCGCACAGCCCAGGGCAGTAATAGCCACGCAAAGCTGCATCGCGCACAGCCTAGGGCAGTGCGTGTGCAGCCGTTAGTAAATCAAGGTCATAGAAAGAATCTGAATAGGGACTAAGACGGGGGGCAGCGGGGGACAGTCTCTACCTTAGAAGAGTCAATGCTTGCCTAAAAGGGGAGGGGACTGGAGGTGGGAACACTGACAAATAGTGATGGATTAACATGTCCGTTATGTTTGTAGTGCAGTGTTTAGCCTCATACACACATGCAATCGAAGTTGGCTGATGCGGCGGATAACGAATGCCTCAACTGATAATTCCAACCCGCATCCGCAAGTGATCTGCTGCCTGGCGGATCAACTCACCCCCAGCGTTGGCCAACTTCATTGTTGACTCCGCTCCCAATGCCCATTGCGTTCCCCGCTCCGCATAGCAACACAGCACGTTGTCAGTCATACAGCTGATTGGCGTCTGCACAGCCTGGCCCAGAGATGTCACCCAAGGGGGTCAATCCTGATCCCAGACAGGTGACATCCATCAAAGGTGTGTACGCACCCTTGGGGAGTACATTTGAAATCGGCACCGGTAGACTTGGGCGCAGGATACAGCGGTATATGGCTGATCCTGCTTCTGCACAAGTCCGGGCCGATTTACTTACTATTCCCCATCCAGGCCGCCATGGATAGTGGGGGAATGAAATAATTCGGCTCCCAGCGATTGCTGGAGGCCGAATTATTATGTTTTTAAGCAACTTCGGCTCCGTCTTCTGACGGAGCCGACGTTACTCACTGAGCGCTGCAATAGGAGTGATTCCTATTGTGGTCTATGGAGGCGCCGGCTGCGCCCAAATCTAGCAGCGCTGAAAAGCACTGCTCCGCCCTTGGGCCCACACACTACCAGCAGATTGAATGACAGCAGAGCACTTTAAAAATGTAGTGTTACCTCAGCAGACATTGGGCTTGATTCACTAAAAAAATAGCGTGCCTTATCAGAGTTAAACGCCTTATCAGAGTTAACAAGCCTTATCAGAGTAGCATAGCGAGCGCTACGAACTTATGCCTGCTAATTGCCAATGACGAGAGATCCACTCGTCCTGCCCTGAGCCCCTGCGGGTCCAGTCACTTTAAAGGACATTATCCGCGCACTTTGATTGGCCCAGTAGGCTGTCTGTCACTTGACAGGAAACTTGACAGGCAGCCTTTTGGGCTAATCAAATTCCTATTCAGGAGGCTTCATAATAGGATCGGCCCTGGATGGGATTGTAGCACCTGCCATGGGGCCCAAGAGCAGGCTGGGGCCTTTTCTCTGTACCCCAGCTACAATGGGGCCCTGGCCAAAAGTAGCTTGGGGGCCGTCCCCCTAACAGCAAATACACTCCCTAGTGCCCCTGAGCATTTTTGCCAGCCCCCCAGGTTTCCCCCTGACAGGGCCCTGATAGCGAGCTGTGACCATCTTTAGTGGGGTTGATGGGGACACTTTGGAACCCCTATGGACTCTGAGGCCCTGGGGCTGTTGCCTCTTTTGCCCATATGGTAGCACCAACCCTGTTGGGTATGCCTTGGGTCATGGGCTTAATCCAAATTAATAATTATTTATAATGTTATCTTGATCTGCATTTATTCCCTGTAGAACTCTGTCATATTAACGCCCCATCGAGAGACATGACAGCCTTATGCCACAAGTGCCTCGTCACTGGTCACTATAGTTGTGTAATAAAACAGCGGCTAATATCACCCCGGCTTTTCATGTCCTTGTACTGTTGAATGACTGTGATCGGCGCTCGCTAGAAGGAAGAATGTTTCTTAGGCTCACTCTACATTCCTACGTTCTGCATTCACAGCATCCTCGTCTATTCAGTTCTCCACAAAGGAAGGCACTAAAGCCATAGAAACTGGAAAAAGGCACAATTTCTCTTTCCTTGGGATTATTGTCAGTCGCTTTATTCGGGCACATTGTTATTCTTCAAGCATTTCCGCCACAGATTCGTATGTGAGAATCGAATCCACGCTGAGTAGGAAAGAGCTGACACTGTCAGCCGGTTCCGCATTGTCTGCCTGTGACAGTCTTGTGGTATAGCAATTGTTACCGGGATAGTGTACTGGTTAAAGAGAACCCGAGGTGGGTTTTAAGAACCCTATTAGCACACAGAGGCTGGTGCGGCATAATCACCAGCCTCTATTACCAGTGGCGTAGCTAAGGAGCTGTGGGCCCCGATGCAAGTTTTACATGGGGCCCCCCAAGCACTCTATACATAACAATTGATACGGCGCACCAAAACCTGCCAATGGCAACTACAGTGTCAGAGGTGCAAGAAGGGGATGGGGAACAGTTTGTTAATGATTACCAATATTAAAAGTATCTATAGAAGTGATTATTATGAGCACAGTACCAATAGGGACTGTAGTTGTGGGAGGGCCCCTCGGGGCCCCTCTGGCCCAAGGGCCCCGATGCGGTCGCTACCTCTGCACCCCCTATTGCCCCCCAGGCCCCCCCTGCGCTCTTCTGTCCCCCCCAAACGAAACCGCCGCGCTAGCGACACGCAGCGTGTCGCTAGCAGGCTGTTTACATGCAGACTGTCACTCTCCACCGCACCCCCACCTCCTCTCTATAGTGCTGCTCCCCGCCTGCGTCCCTTCCCTCCCCGCCTCTGTAAGCTGATTGGAGGGAAGGGACGCAGGCAGCGAGCGGCGCTATAGAGGAGGCGGAGGAGCGGCGGAGAGTGACAGTCTGCATGTAAACAGCCTGCTAGTGACACGCTGCGTGTCGCTAGCACGGCGGTTTCATTTGGGGGGGGGACAGCAGAGCGCAGGGGGGGGGGGGCTGGGAGGGAACAGTATAGTGACAGAAGCTGGTGATTATATGCAGAACCAGCCTCTGTGTGCTAATAGGATTCTTAAAACCCACCTCGGGTTCTCTTTAAGGGCTCTGCCTCTGACGTAGGGGACCTGGGATTAAATCTTGGGTCTTCCTGTTCAGTAAGCCAGCACCTATTCAGTGAGGAGACCTTGGGCAAGGCTACCTAACACTGCTACCGCCTATAGAGCGCGTCCTAGTGACTGCAGCTATGTTGCGTTGAGTCCACCAGGAGAAAAGCACAAATGTTCTGCAATCGTAGGGGCTCCTCCCATCTAGTTACACCCCTGGTACCAACAGAATAACTTTCTGTCAATTCTTTTGATCCATGTTCAAGCTGCATAACATTTACATGAGATTTGAATGGGAGGAGAAGTTGTTTGCATCTCATCGATCGTCTCTAGTCTAGTGTTGTCCGGATCATGAACGATTCGGATCTTTGATCCGAATCTATTTTATGAGTCGCTCATCCGAATCATCAAAATGAGTGATTCGGATCGCAAAAGGGGCGGGGCCAGGAGCGACACGCCCCCTCTCAGCGGGCAGCGGGGTCTGGAAGCAGGGATCGCTCTGTTGGATGGGAGGCAGCGTTGCAGGGAGACAGGTAGATGAGAGAGAGGGGACATGGGTGCCACTGCCAGATATGTGTAGAGCACACATACTGGCTGCAATGTGCTGCCCATTATAGGCTGGCTGTTCCGTAGTTGTGCACAGTGATCACATTGGAAGCTTTTGGCTCAGCACAGCTCAGTAACTTTGCAGACAGTGTGATTGAAAGGCAATATAATCCTCCTGCACTCGGCACTAAACAGCTGCACTTATCTTCTGGGAATGCTTTCTTTCACTGTGCGACCTTTTCTTTCAAAGTATACAGATGAGCATATAGGTGAAATACATGTAAAGCATATGACTTCAGCATGTGGGTATTGTGTGCAAGCAAACATTTCTGCTCTCTGCTCGTCCCTCCTCCCATCTCTGTCCACTCCCTGCCCTCTGTCCATCTTCTCCCCTTCTCTGTGTGTCCACCTCCCTCCCCTTCTCCTGTCCACAGACCTGTCCTGCTATCCATTTCACCCCCGAATGCTTCCGGTAGTAAAATGATCCGAGATTCGGATCAAAGATCCGGATCTCTTCAATGATCCGATTCGAATCATCCGGATCATTGAAAAGATCCGAACTTCCCATCTCTACTCTAGTCACCACATCACAGACTTCCAACATGAATATCTGAGAGAGGGCAGTTCTGCCTGAAGGCCACGCCCATCCTAGAAAGTGCTTCCTCTCTGCCTAACCTAGGCTCCATGCAGGGGCTGGCACTTCCTGTTCAGCATGTTTTCCAAATAAAGTATGAAAAAGTAATGATTTCACTATTTAAAGGCAACCTAAACTGAGAAGAATATGGATTTTTATTTTTAAAACAATACCAGTTGCCTGACTTTCCTGCTGGTTGTGTGTCTCTAATTCCTTTAGCAACAGCCCCTGAGCAAGCATGCAGATCAGGTGCTCTGACTGAAGTCAGACTGGATTAGCTGCATGCTTGTTTCAGGTGTGTGATTCAGCCACTACTGCAGCCAAAGAGATCAGCAGGACTGCCAGGCATCTGGTATTGTTTACAAGGAAACATCCATATCCCTCTCAGCTAAGGTTCCCTTTAATTTGGTGTAGTATGGCAATGGACATTCAGTTTTGACTTTAGGCCAACTTTAACCACTTAACGACCAGCCAACGCCTATCAACGGCGGCTGGTTGCACCTGTGTTTCTAACGAGCGGCCGTTTCCTGTCAGTTTACGGAGGGGGGCTCCGTGAACAGCCTGTAAGCCTCTGATCGCGTCTCGCAGGCTAAATGTAAACACCCGGGGAAGTAATCCCCGGTGTTTACATTTTACGGAGCTGCTGTCCCAGCAGCGCCGTAAAAGAGATCGGCGATCCCCGGCCTCTGATTGGCCGGGGATCGCCGCCATCTGATAGGCTGAAGCATATGTGAGGCGGTACAGGACGGATCGCTGTCCTGTATCGCCTATATTGAGAAGGGGAGGGAGGGAAGGAGAGGGAGGGGGAATATCGCTGCGGAGGGGGGCTTTGAGGCCCCGCCCCCGCTAGGCACAAATAGCCGGCATCGATCAGACCCCCCCAACAGGACATCCCCCTAGTGGGAAAAAAAGGGGGGAAGTCTGATCGCCCTGCCTGCCACCTTATCTGTGCTGGGGGCTGAAGAGCCCACCCAGCACAGATCATAGAAAAATGGGCTGGGCGTCAAGTGGTTAAAGGGGGATTGTTTGCCATAAAATGAAATTTAATGAAATTTAATTTACTCACTGCTCTGTTTATTCTGTAGTCTGCATTCCAATGATTGCATTATAATCATAAAGGTTTCTGCTTTAATTAATCTTATCTCAGGCCTAGTGCACACCGAGCGGTTTTGGTAGCATTTTTAGAACCGCTTGCAGATGTGGAAACGCTTGTGTAATGTATTTCAATGGGCTGGTGCACACCAGAGCGGTAGGCATTTTGCAGAAACGCATACTCCCGGGCTGCAGCATTTTTTGGATTTCTGAGGCGTTTCTGCCTCCAATGTTAAGAATAGGAAAAACGCAAAACGCTTGATAAAACGCCAGATCAGAGGGGTTTTCCAGGCGTTTTTGTTACAGTAGCTGTTCAGTAACAGCTTTATTGTAACAATATCTGTAATCTGCTACACAAAAAAACGCTACACAAAACCGCAAAACGCTAGCAAAATGCTTCATAATAATAAGAAAAAACGCTTCAAAAACCGCTAGCGTATTGCGGATATGCTATCTGTTTTTGGTGTGCACTAGGCCTCAGTCAGCCTGGTTCCACTCTGGTACATTGCCGCAGAGAGGGAAACTTGTTTTCTCACCTCCCACATTTCTCCTCCTCACTGATTGGCTGAGGGCAGTTCAGTGTGACACGAGGCTGAGAAGGGAAATACACCTCACCCCTCTGCAGAAGCTGCTGAATTGGGATCTATGGCCGCAATAGCAGCATAGGGGGCGATATACAGGCTGGGAACGCGAACAATCACTCGCGTTCCCATGCCTGTCGGCCGGTGACGGCGAAACCGGAAGTCGTCGCCGGCGGGTCCTGGGACATCGGAGCGGAGCTGCGAGGGCACCGATCGTCTGCTGGGGGCTGAGGGAAGCCCCAGGTGAGTTCATCTCATTTTTTTTAGGTGACTTAAGGTTCGCTTTAAAGGATACCCAAAGTGACATGTGACATGATGAGATAGACATGGGTATGTACAGTGCCTAGCACACAAATAACTATGCTGTGTTCCTTTTTTTCTTTCTCTGCCTGAAAGAGTTAAATATCAGGCATGCAAGTGGCGGACTCAGTCCTGACTCAGACAGGAAGTGACTACAGTGTGACTCTCACTGATAAAAAATTTCCCTTTTTACCTCTTTCTTGCTCTCAGAAGCCATTTTCTGCTAGGAACGTGTTTTATGCTGGGCATACATGGGTCGATCCGGCGGGCGATTAGCCGCCGGAACGACCCCCGCGCGCGGATCGATCCCCGCTCGTACCCGCGGGCACTCCTAATCAGCCGCTCGATTCCCCGCTATTGTCCGCCGGCGGGGATCGAGCGGGGAATCTATCCGGCGGGTCATCGGACCTGTCGGATATTATCAATCGAGCCATCAGGCTCGATTGATAAGCCTGCCCAGATAGCCGTGTATGCCCAGCATTATAGTTGGAATTTCTTATCAGTGAGGGTCACACTGTAGTCACTTCCTGTCAGGGCTGAGTCAGCCACTTACATACCTGATATTTAACTCTTTCAGGCGGAGAAAGAAAAAAAGGAACACAGCATACAGTAGTGATTTGTGTGCTAGGCACTGTACATACACATGTCTATCTCATCATGTCACATGTCACATGTCACTTCGGGTATCCTTTAAAGGGGAACTGAAAAGAGAGGTATATGGAGGCTGCCATCTTTATTTCCTTTTAAGCAATACCAGTTGCCTGGCAGCCCTGCTGATCCTCTGCCTCTAATACGATTAGCCATAGCCCCTGAACAAGCATGCAGCAGATCAGGTGTTTCAGACTAAAGTCAGATCTGACAAGACTAGCTGCATGCTTGTTTCTGGTGTTATTCAGATACTACTGCATAGAAATAGACTAGCAGGGCTGCCAGGCAACTGGTATTGATTAAAAGGAAATAAATATATCAGCCTCCGTATACCTCTTACTTCAGTTCCCCTTTAAGTAAGCCAAAACCCCTCTTACTAAAAAACACTGCAAATTACAATTTCGTCCTCCTAAAAAGCAAAGGTAAGAACCAAAAAAGCACAATATGAAAGGCCATTGTATGACATTTTGATAGCCAATAGCAGGCCATTCTGACCTTATTTCTGACCTGTGCCGTGCTGGCTTTGAGTTTGGTGTGGCCACAAAGGAAAGGAAAGGAGGGGAGAGGAGGAATCTTACCAGGCAGTAGAAGTCTGAAAGGACATCAGTGTTGGACTAACAGTGTCTCCTTTTAGTGTGTGTACAGCATGTGACATCTGAGTGTGCGCTTGGCAGGGCTCCGCTGTGCTCTTGTCCCAATGCCGCTGCCCTTGCCTCAGCCATTTGGCTTGGATGCCCCACCTCTCCAGGTACAGCTTGCAAAACTCATAGTTCATCGCTGAATAGTACATGAGATCCAGAACCAGCAGGACCAACACGAAAAATCCATAAACCCAAACTCCGATCAGGGCGCTGTAGTTACTGCGGGGAGAGAAAAATACCATTAATTGCAAGGAACTTTTAAGCCGATTTCTCATAGTAACAGTCTTCCAAGGGTTAACCTCCTTGGCGGTTATCACGAGTCCAGCTCGGGGGGGAGAAAACAAGCCAGGAGCGGTAACCCCGAGCGTGAATAGTAACCGCTGGCAGGACAGGACTGTGCAGAGCAATGGTGTGCAGCGGACGTTTTCACTGACCTCCTGGGGGATCGAGACGCCGGCAGCCGTTCTCCTTCCTGTCCTCCGAGTCTCTGCATCCCTCGGGTGGGATCGCTGTTTGTCGTCATGACGACAGACGGTGATCTCACTACAGGGTTAGAGGGCCACCCAGAGGACAGAGGGAGAACTGCAGCGCTGGATCCCAGGGAGGTGAGTGATTGCTGAGGCTGCTGCAGATCTCTCTGCGGTGTGATTTTTTTTCCCGGTTTTAGGGTCTTAAAGCCTGCAAAATAAAATTGTACTGCTTTTAGAACTTAAAATCCAGAAAAACTCAGACCCCCAGGGAGGCTAATTATTATTTATTATTAATATTTATTGTATTTGTAAAGCGCCAACATATTACGCAGCGCTAATAAGGTTTAATACTGTATCCTCACTTGTAATAATGCCTAACCTGCAGGGCCAGATTTACAACCCAGAGGCTTATAGGCACAGGCGTTCTGGCACCCTAAACTCCACCCCTGAACACAGGCCACACCCCAAGTAAAAATATTTTGAACTCATCCCTGCCTTATGTCACTAACTGTCCTTAGAATCTTCTACTCTAATCACTTAGGATTGGACTGTAAGCGCCTGAGGTCAGTGATCTGAGGAGGAGGAGCCGCCTCTCCCACATAAGGCGCCTGTAGGCACGTACCTACAGTGCCTTATGGAAAATCCAGCCTTGCTGACATGATACAACAATTAGACTATGACTATGGTAGGATTAGAGTGTGAGCTCCTCTGAGGACAGTCAGTGACATGACTATGTACTCTGTAATGTGCTGCAGAAGATGTCAGTGCTATATAAACAGAATAATAATATGGTAGGACATTAGACTATAACTATGGTGGGATTAGATTGTGAGCTGCTCTGAGGACAGTCAGTGACATGACTATGTACTCTGTAAAGTGCTGCAGAAGATGTCAACGCTATATAAAATCATAGTAATGATACTCCTGAGGGCTCGTTTCCACTATAGCGAATCTGCATGCGGGCACCACATGCGGATTCGCATAAGCAGTACAAGTGGATGGGATTGTTTCCACTTGTGCGTTGTGCGGGTGCGTTTTGGTGTGCGGGGGAAATCTGCCGTCAGATTTCGCGTGCGGCTGGAATGCGGGCGAATCGCCCGCAATGCTTTTAATAGGGAAATCGCATGCGGCTTTGTCATGCGGTTTTCCCCGCGATTTCGCATGTAAGGTTATGGAAATTTACACAGGCAGTGACATGGTTAAATTCGCCTGCTTCTTAGCTATGCGAAATCACGGGGAAAACCACATGCAGAAACGCATCCGCGTGCGATTTCGTCCGCGGTGGAATCCAGGCGATTCCGCACCGCAACAGTGGAAACGAGCCCTAAGTGTAACAATGGCTAGCATAAAGCAGGGCTCTACTCTTGCATTTGCCAATGGAAAATATAGTACAACATTCTAACTCTGCGTCTGTAGTCCATGACACTAATTTACAATGGAAGTAAAAAGCATTTATAAAAATACATTACAATATTGACCAGGGAGTCATTTTAAGACACTTTAAGCACATAACACTATGAGATCTATGGTATTAGCATCTTTAAAGTGGACCTGAACTCTTGCACAGGACAGAAGGAAAACATAGAGAAATGCACCCTGTATGTATTCAGAGAGTTTAGCCTGTTTAATTCCCCCTCATCTGTGACTAATCACAAATTAATTTGATCTCTGGCTGCCTCGGCAGAGCAGCCAATTTGTAAACACAGGATGTTAACCCTATGTTTGCTTTCATGAAAGCAGGAAGTAGACAGTACTGCTTATTTATTGCATGATTTGTATCAGCTGTAACAAAGTTTTCTATTATGCTGTTGCTTATCTTTTAGAGCAGAGAGGAAGTTCTGAGTTCAGGTCCGCTTGAATACAGGTAGGTTCTCTTTCTTTAGTTTTGCTGTTTGCTGTCAGTGTAGTTGCTTCCCCAGATGTGCTTCTGAATCATCAATCATCTCAGCAGGACAAAGAAGATTCCACCAACCAGCAGAATCTCCAGAAGGCTCGTGAAATGATATCAGAGTTCAGGGAGGCAGCGTTTTATGGTGAAGAGAGGAATTTACAGGACTCCAGAGAATAAAGCTGGATTACACTCATATAGGCTGAATTATGTGACCATAAAGAACACATCTCAACCTATACCATACATGAAAAAAGGCGCCTGGAAAGAAGGGCGCAGGGGATTGCTGCTATAGTGAAATCAAGCCCGGATCTACATCACAGGCGCCTATAGGCACAGATCTCCTGGCACCCTAGACTCTGCCATCCATGAGCCTATAAACCCCCACCGAATAACACTGCAAGTGTGCTGGCTGTCCCAGCTGCCACTTCACCATTACTTCCCTTGCCTGTCATAGGTAGCTATAGGTGTCCCTTAGTATTAGGTAGCCAAAAGTACCCTCAGTATTAAGTAGCTAGAGGTGCTCCTGACTGCAGGGAGATCCCGTCAGTGGAATGCAGAGAGCAGGGCGAGTAACCTCTCATTTACACTCTCATCAGGACTCTGCATAGGGAAGGAGGGAGGCACTCAGGGAGGAGAGTGAGACACCTTTCCATCAGGCGCCTGTAGGCACGTGCTTAAGCTGAGTACACACGTACGATAACGATCGTTCAAAAACGAACGATAACGACAATCGGAACGATAATCGTGCGTTCAAAAAGTGTGAACGATCGTTTTTTGTGAACGATAACGATCGTTATCGTTCAATCGGACCGATCCAACCCGGCGGATTTTTTCGAAAGATAATCGTTCAATCGTTGCAGTGTGTACAAAGATCGTCCGATAACGCATGTTCTTATTGCCTGTCATAACGTCACTTCCGTTTGCGCACGCATTTTTTAATCGTTCGTCGTTCAGTACTTTATACTTATATCGTTCACGTGTGTACACAATCGTTCATTACGAACGATCTTTTCGGTCTAATTTGAATATCGTGTAAACGTCACGAATCGTTCGTAACGAACGATCTTTATCGGACGTGTATACGAACCTTTACAGTGCCTTATGGTAAATCCAGCTGCTCGTAAAATATCGCTACAATTAGTGATATTCTACTACTGGATTACAATAGTAAAATATCAGTAATGTTTACCGATATTATACTATGGCTAAACCTAACCCTTCTCTCACCCAGAACCCACCCACTACCCATACCTCCCAACTTTTTGAGATGAGAAAAAGGGACACTTAAGCCCCACCCTGCCACACCCCTGATCACGCCCCGTGCCACACCCCTAGTCACAGATACTATAAAGATTTCATAAGAAAGATATGTTGTTTTATGATTCAAACCACATTTGTCCTTTCTATCCTGGTTCATTTTCCTTCATATTAACATTTTAAAATTAGTAATATATCAATTTATAGGTTGGGAATAAAGTTTAGAGTCAATCGAACACATTTTTAGTAGAGAAATATATATAGTTACATAGAAAGAGGGACAAAGTCCTGAAAGAGGGACAAATGAGGAAGAAAGAGGGACAGACAGACAGGGCTCCCAAAGAGGGACAGTTGGGAGCTATGCCTCTACTAATTCCTAACTCTTCCCCCGCCACTCCAAGTGGAGCCTAAACCTAAGGACCCCCCCACCTCTGGTGGTGACTAACCCAAAAATCCCCCCCCCCCATGCCTAACCCTAGGTCTTCCCCCCCGCTGGTGCCTAACCCTAATTTCCCCTCCCCCCGGCTGCCTAAACCTCCCCTCCCCCGCGCCGCAAAATTCATCAAGCAAGGTAAATTGCCCCTGATTAGCGGCAGTGAAAGTAAATTTCTGTGCCCGATAGCATTGTGGGCTTGTGGAAATGCTCCGTGATGGCAATGCAATGCCACAATTAGCTTTTATGCAAGCCCCCGGCGCCAGCGATGCTATCAGGCGCCGAATCATATGAAACATATTCAGAGAAAGGGAATGATTGATATGATCTCCATGGGAGAGAAGTAGTGTGTAGAGACAATTTAAATAAGAGCGAAGGAAGGTGGCACTTCTGAAGCAGTAGGAACTTTTTTAGAAGCATTTTCTAAGCCATCAGACCCCAGCAGCTCCCTAGCATTATTTGTGTATTTTTTACTTGTTTTGGTCAATACCCTTATTCTGTGCCTTGCCCCCTTCTTTTCCCCATTCAGTCAGATCTCCAAAAACATTCTACTTATAATTAATGTTTTATACTTTATAAATAACTAGTGACCTTAGCCCATTTAAAAACGGGCTAGGTCTGTCTCCGCGTGCCTGTCGCGCGCATGCGCGCACCCGCCGTACACCCGGCCGCCTGCTCACACGCCCGCCTGGCTCCGTCTCTGTCGCCCTGCCTGTGTGAGGCTGGGTCCGTGCTGCACACATGCGCAGTAGCAAAAAGCACGGACCCAGCTACACAGAGACAACTGTCCCTGCTGTACGCAGGCACAGTTGCCTATTATTACATAGGATATCCAGTGGGGTCACATGACCTGCTGACCACCCACTGCTGCTATGTCATAGGAGAATTGCATTTGGTAAAGAGAGGTTCGGCCTACCTGCTATCCGTTCCAATCAGGATGTGGAAGGGGGTGTGGCTACAGCAGAGTCGGGACAAGGTCCTCCAGCACCCATGGCTGAGACACCAAAGTGCGCCCCTCCATCCCCCCACCCCAGCCGTCACACACTGATTGCTATTAGACTAAGAGGCACCCCAGGGCCCCCAACACCTTAATCTCTAGTTATCTGGCTTGTAGTCACTTCCATGTATCTCCTTTTCTTATTTCTTTCTGCTTCAAACACAATTAGGAATGACAGCTGAATGAATTGTGCGCCCCCTCCTACACTGCGCCCTGAGGCTGGAGCCTCTCCAGCCTATGCCTCGGCCCGACCCTGGGCTACAGTGCCAGTCAACTCTCCTCCTACTTGAATGTGTTTAAAGGATGGCTCAGCCTAAGAAGTGGACATGTGAGGAGGAGGAGCCTGCAAGACTTCCAATTAAAAAGCAGCAGAGTTGCAGCCCACAACATGACAGGTAAGTATAAACTGTCCTAATATTTTCCCCTGCATCAATCTGCCGGGGTGTTGGGGGTAAGCCCAATTTTAATTAAACAAGTAATTAATACAAGTTAGTTGACCCTCTGATTACTTAATTAAGTAATATAAAGTATAAATTATATATGCTGGAGGCAGGGCTGTAACTAGAAATCACTGGGCCTCCCTACAAATCTTTGGATGGGGCACCCTCCCCCTGCACACTCAATAGGGACTGTCTATAAATCTTTGTCTACATAACTTTGTATGATTCCTTTTCAGTGGCTGAGCAGATGCAGTCATTAGAACAAATGTGCAGAGAGCAGAAAGTTTTTTCTCTCCTTGCCCTTAGTTGTCAGTCTCTAAAGCCTGGAACCCACTGAAATCCGCAAACGCAACCGCTAGCGTTTTGTCTGAGCGGTTTGCAAGCGGATTAATGCGCGTTTTCGGTCGCGTTTTGCAACAGTGTATTTTTTTGCTCAGCGGTTGTGTAGCGTTTTGCGTTTCGCGTTTTTATCCTGATTGGTCCTGTGAATTATTTTTAATTTTGTTACAGTGTGCTGAATCGCAAAACGCTAGCAAAACCGCTCAGTTTAGGTTTTGCTGAGCGTTTCTGCTAGCGTTTCAATACTTTACATTGAAGCGCTAACGCTCCCAAAATGCTGCAGGTCCTGCGTTTGCGTTTCTGGGAAACGCAAACGCTCCTGTGGAAGTTGCCCCATCCATTAACATCAGCTGAGCGTTTTGGCAAAATGCTAGCGTATCGCAGCGCTGCCAAAATGCTCAAAAAAAACGCTCTCGTGGGTTCCAGCCCTCAGGGTGGGGCCCCCTGTGGCTTCTGGGCCCCCCTGCAGCTGCATCCCTTGCAGGGTCTATTGTTACTCCCCTGGCTGGAGGGGGCCTCACTGAGGCCATAAGGGGCAGGTGGAGCGCAAGAACTAAGGTTGCAAAAGGTCTTTAAAAACGTTGATGGGATCGTAACTGAAAATTGAAAAGAGCCACTTAAAGTTGCTGAAATGTTTCCAAATTTGGCCGGGTGGCTCAATATAATTTAATCTCCACAATTAGTTTTATGAGCTTGTTTTACAGATGTTGCTTTACAGACTGCGAACCGCTCTGCTCCTAATTGCTTTAATATTGCACTTTTCCATTGAAAGCGGCTCAGTCTGTACCGCAATTTGTTTTTGTCAGTCACGGTCACATTCAATGTGAAAACCGCCAATTAAATGCAAAGTTAAAACAAACAGCCACTCTGAATGAATACAATCTACAACAATTTATTAATCTCCCAGCCTGTGCCTTCCCCATCTGCTCCTTGTAAAATAGCATCTGCGTCTCATAGAAAAATGCAGCGCACAGCTGATAGGCCACAAGCAAGCTGCCTTCGTTGCAAAGCATCCTGGGAAAATCTGCCATATTCTCTGTCCTGCCCAGCAGAGCAGGATTAACCACCAAGCAACCTAGGCAGGTGCCTGGGGCCTAGTGGGTGTGAAGGGGCCCACCAGCCGCCTTCTCTGACCTCTCTCCGCATCATCTTACCAAAAAGACCGTAAGGGGGGCCCAAATCCACAACTTTGCCTAGAGCCCCATTACATCTTAATCTCTGCTGCCAGATCTATAAGCAACAATCACTACAGCCCTACTAGAGGGACAGAGTGAGTGGTGGTCCGGGCCATGCACCCTCCCATAGGGACTTACTAGAGGGACAGAGTGAGTGGTGGTCTGGGCCATGCACCCTCCCATACGGCCTTACTAGAGGGACAGAGTAAGTAGTGGTCCGAGCCATGCACCCTCTAATAGGGCCTTACTAGAGGGACAGAGTGAGTGGTGGTCCAGGCCATGCACCCTCCCATAGGGCCTTACTAGAGGGACAGAATGAGTGGTGGTCAGGGCCATGCACCCTCCCATAGGGCCTTACTAGAGGGACAGAGTGATTGGTGGTCCAGGCCATGCACCCTCCCATAGGTCCTTACTAGAGGGACAGAGTGATTGGTGGTCCGGGCCATGCACCCTCCTATAGGATCTTACTAGAGGGACAGAGTGAGTGGTGGTCCGGGCCATGCACCCTCCCATAGGGCCTTACTAGAGGGACAGAGTGAGTGGTGGTCCGGGCCATGCACCCTCCCATACGGCCTTACTAGAGGGTCAGAGTAAGTGGTGGTCAGGGCCATGCACCCTCCCATAGGGCCTGACTAGAGGGACAGAGTGAGTGGTGGTCCAGGCCATGCACCCTTCCATAGGGCCTTACTAGAGGTACAGAGTGATTGGTGGTCCGGGCCATGCACCCTCCCATAGGGCCTTACTAGAGGGACAGAGTGAGTGGTGGTCAGGGCCATGCAACCTCCCATAGGGTCCTGCTAGAGGGACAGAGTGAGTGGTGGTCCGGGCCATGCACCCTCCCATAGGGCCTGACTAGAGGGACAGAGTGAGTGGTGGTCCAGGCCATGCACCCTCCCATAGGGCCTTACTAGAGGGACAGAGTGATTGGTGGTCCGGGCCATGCACCCTCCCATAGGGCCTTACTAGAGGGACAGAGTGAGTGGTGGTCAGGGCCATGCACCCTCCCATATGGCCTGACTAGAGTGACAGAGTGAGTGGTGGTCAGGGCCATGCACCCTCCCATAGGGTCCTGCTAGAGGGACAGAGTGAGTGGTGGTCCGGGCCATGCACCCTCCCATAGGGCCTTACTAGAGGGACAGAGTGAGTGGTGGTCCGGGCCATGCACCCTCCCATAGGGCCTTACTAGAGGGACAGAGTGAGTGGTGGTCCGGGCCATGCACCCTCCCATAGGGTCTTACTAGAGGGACAGAGTGAGTGGTGGTCCGGGCCATGCACCCTCCCATAGGGCCTTACTAGAGGGACAGAGTGAGTGGTGGTCCGAGCCATGCACCCTCCCATATGGCCTTACTAGAGGGACAGAGTGAGTGGTGGTCAGGGCAATGCACCCTCCCAGAGGGCCTTACTAGAGGGACAGAGTGAGTGGTGGTCCGAGCCATGCACCCTCCCATAGGGCCTGACTAGAGGGACAGAGTGAGTGGTGGTCCGGGCCATGCACCCTCCCATAGGGCCTTACTAGAGTGACAGAGTGAGTGGTGGTCCGGGCCATGCACCTTCCCATATGTCCTTACTAGAGGGACAGAGTGAGTGGTGGTCCGGGCCATGCACCCTCCCATAGGGCCTTACTAGAGTGACAGAGTGAGTGGTGGTCCGGGCCATGCACCTTCCCATACGGCCTTACTAGAGGGACAGAGTGAGTGGTGGTCCGGGCTATGCACCCTCCCATAGGATCTTACGAGAGGGTCAGAGTAAGGAGTGGTCAGGACCATGCACCCTCCCATAGGATCTTACTAGAGGGTCAGAGTAAGTAGTGGTCAGGGCCATGCACCCTCCCATAGGGCCTTACTAGAGTGACAGAGTGAGTGGTGGTCAGGACCATGCACCCTCGCATAGGATCTTACTAGAGGGTCAGAGTAAGTAGTGGTCAGGGCCATGCACCCTCCCATAGGGCCTTACTAGAGGGACAGAGTGAGTGGTGGTCCGGGCCATGCACCCTCCCATAGGACCTTACTAGAGGGACAGAGTGAGTGGTGGACCGGGCCATGCACCCTCCCATAGGGCCTTACTAGAGGGACAGAGTGATTGGTGGTCTGGGCCATGCACCCTCCCATCGGGCCTTACTAGAGGGACAGAGTGAGTGGTGGTCCGGGCCATGCACCCTCCCATAGGGCCTTACTAGAGGGACAGATTGATTGGTGGTCTGGGCCATGCACCCTTCCATCGGGCCTTACTAGAGGGACAGAGTAAGTGGTGGTCCGGGCCATACACCCTCCCAGAGGGCCTGACTAGAGGATCAGAGTGAGTGGTGGTCCGGGCCATGCACCCTCCCATAGGGCCTTACTAGAGGGACAGAGTAAATAGTGGTGCGAGCCATGCACCCTCCCATAGGGTCCTGCTAGAGGGTCAGAGTGAGTGGAGGTCCGGGCCATGCACCCTCCCATACGGCCTTACTAGAGGGACAGAGTGAGTGGTGGTCCAGGCCATGCACCCTCCCATACGGCCTTACTAGAGGGACAGAGTGAGTGGTGGTCCGGGCCATGCACCCTCCCATAGGGCCTTACTAGAGGGACAGAGTGAGTGGTGGTCAGGGCCATGCACCCTCCCATAGGGCCTTACTAGAGGGATAGAGTGAGTGGTGGTCTGGGCCATGCACCCTCCCATAGGGCCTGACTAGAGGGACAGAGTGAGTGGTGGTAAGGGCCATGCACCCTCCCATAGGACCTGACTAGAGGGACAGAGTGAGTGGTGGTCCGGGCCATGCACCCTCCCATACGGCCTTACTAGAGGGACAGAGTGAGTGGTGGTCCGGGCCATGCACCCTCCCATACGGCCTTACTAGAGGGACAGAGTAAGTAGTGGTCCGAGCCATGCACCCTCCCATAGGGTCCTGCTAGAGGGTCAGAGTGAGTGGAGGTCCGGGCCATGCACCCTCCCATACGGCCTTACTAGAGGGACAGAGTGAGTGGTGGTCCGGGCCATGCACCCTCCCATACGGCCTTACTAGAGGGACAGAGTAAGTAGTGGTCCGGGCCATGCACCCTCCCATAGGGCCTTACTAGAGGGACAGAGTGAGTGGTGGTCAGGGCCATGCACCCTCCCATAGGGCCTGACTAGAGGATGAGAGTGAGTGGTGGTCAGGGCCATGCACCCTCCCATAGGGTCCTGCAAGAAGGTCAGAGTGAGTTGTGGTCTGGGCCATGCACCCTCCCAGAGAGCCTTACTAGAGGGACAGAGTGAGTTGTGGTCCGGGCCATGCACCTTCCCATAGGACTGTACTCGAGTGATAGAGCAAGTACATAGTTCCATAGGGCCTTAGTCATGGCAACCTGTACTGACCAGCCTTTCAAGAGTCAGGGCTGGAACCCATTAGGCGCCCCTTGACAGCGCTTGCCAATTGCCGATGATTGGCAAAGCACTATGCCAATGGATCCCTACGGGGACGGTCCACCTAGCAGTGTTTCCATTGCTTAGGAGTGATCCCTGGAGCTATCGCATCAGTGGCTATAGTATCCCATTGCTCTGGGAAATCATGGCACTTCCACGTTTTTAAAAAGCGCAGGCGGTTTGCGATTTTGAAAAGCATCCGTAGTGCCTCTCAGCCCCCCTCTGATTCACAGATAAGCATTGCCGGAGGGTATTACAGATCTCCCGGCAGCATTTCATTTTTCCCGTTTACAGTTGAGTCTATAATAATCGTGTGTTTAGCTGGGCGCCCATTTCCTGCCGGCGTCGCTCTCCCGCTCCTCGCATCGGATCCGGGCTGTGAAGGGTTACATCCCTCCATGCGGAGAGATGAAAGCGGACTGGCAGAGACTGGGGGGCTTCCTCTCCGGAGTCTCGCTTGTTATTTAGGCTGCACACAGTTGCCATGGGAATGGCCTAATGGATGGATTATAGATTTATTTATAAATGGTATTAATTGGATTCCGGAATTGAAATGGAAATCAGAGGCAGCACAGCCCGGGCGAGGTGCCGCCAATCTGCGTAGGAAGCAGCGGCGGGCCAGCCACAGCCGAGCGAAACCGACTGTCAGAAGTATTGTCATGCAGAACAATGGCCAGGAGCCGGCGTTTGATCTATAACCTTTTCATCTCGCTCAGTTCTGCTTCCCCAGTATTCAAACTACCGAAGCAAAGACTGCTGCTCTTAAAGGGAAACCGTGACCAAGAATTTAACTTCATCCCAATCAGTAGCTGATACCCCCTTTTACATGAGAAATCTATTCCTTTTCACAAACGGATCATCAGGGGGCTCTGTATGGCTGATATTGTGGTGAAATCCCTCCCACAGGAAACTGTCAGGACCATGGTCCTGGCATTTTCCTGTCTGTGAACCTTGTTGCATTGTGGGAAATAACTGTTTACAGTTTCCAACTGCCAAAAAAGCAAGCAGCGGCTACTTCCAGTGACATCACCTGCCAGCAGTAAAAATGTCAAAATGTAAATCAGGAAGAGGAAAGCTTTTTCAATGGGCAATCTAAATCATTTATACATTATTGTTGTAAAAATGAAGACATTTTTAATACATTATTTTCAGTGGAGTTCCTCTTTAAAAGGGAAGCCTAGAATAATCAGATACAGGGCTATTTTTCATTAAAGGACCATTCTCGCAAAAAAAAAAAAAAAAAAAGCAGGCAGTGAAAGTCTGACAGAACCGCCAGGTTTTGGGCCAGTCCATCTGCTCATGGGGGATTCTCAGGGTATTCTTTGTTTTCAACAGCATTTCTAAACAGCAGTTGCAAAGTCTGACAAAATAGCGTGCAAGTGAGTAGGGAGGCTGGCTGGTATCTTACTATTTTGGCAGTTAAACTGCTGTTCAGAAATGCTGTTGAAAACAAAGAAAACCCTGAGAATCCCCCATGAGGGGATGGAATGGCCCAAAACCTGTATGTTCTGTCAGATTTTAACTGCCTACTTTTTTTCGTGATTGTGGTCCTGTAAAGCAAAAGTTGAAAATTAAAAGTCCAAATAACCATACACAGGTCATACTTACCTCCTGCATAGTCTCCTTAGCAATCTCTTTCTCTTCTCCTGTGTGCTGTTTGTCCACTGTGATCCATAGAACTCTTTGCCCTTCATTTTGGAAATGGCCGTTACCCTATAACAGCTTCCTGGTAAGCACACTGTTAGGCCTCTTGCACACTGCAACTGATTCCGATTCAGATTCCGCTTTTTAATCAGTTTTTACATCCGATTCAGATTCAGATTTGCAGTTTTGCTCCCTGCACACTGCAAATCGGAATCGGATGTAAAAACTGATTAAAAAGCGGAATCTGAATCGGAATCACTTGCAGTGTGCAAGAGGCCTTAAAGTGAACCTGAGATGGGACACGGGCCTGTATTTATACTTACCTGGGGCTTCCTCCTGCCCCATGAGCACTGTGGCCCCCCTCGCCGTGCTCTTGGGTACCTCCGTTCTATTGCAATAACTCTCAGCTTCTGTACATACGCTGCTCGGCCAGGTGCGCACCCCTGGTCGCGCTCCCGCCCCCTGGAGTGTTCTGCGCCTGCACAGGGGACCGGAGCGCCGCAGGAGCATGAGTGGCCGAGCTGCGCATGTGCAGAAGCCGACGACTGGCGAATGATAGATTACCGGGAGTCATAGCACCAGGACGGAGGGGCCGAAGAGGATGGCGTGGGAAGCCGCGCTGCTCATGCTCATAGGGGTTGGAGAAAGCCCCAGGTAAGTATAAATACGGGCCAGTGTACCATCTCTGGTACACTTCAGACTGTAATATTGTCCACTTGAGCCATAGGGAAACATGGACACTACCTTGCACATCAGTAGTTCTTTCCGTTATAACTGACAGTAACTGATATAGAACTGACAGCAACGATATTTTAGAACTGGAAGGAATTGTTGTTAGAAGAAAATGGTGAGCTTCTGAGAGGAACTGACGGTGAGGGAAGTATGTAATATAGATTTTCAGGTACATCATGTGTTTACTTTAAATAATTTTACTCGATTCACGTTCACTTTAAATGTCCAGTATAGTGATCATTCCTGTAATGATTTGTATAGTAGTGGCAGATGCAAAAACGCTTAAATGACCATTAAAATTGTAAAACGTAAAATACATGTGTACCCATACAAATAAGAAGTAGATTTCTTCCAGAGTAAAATGAGCCATAAATGACTTTTCTCCCATGTTGCTGTCACTCACAGTAAGCAGTAGAAATATGACAGAATAGACAGGTTTTGGACTAGTCCATCTTCTCATGGGGATTCTCAGGGTTTCCTTTATTTTGAAAAGCATTTTAAGAATGGCAGTTGCTCTGTCCAACTACAAAATCAGTGTGCAGCAATCAGGGAGGCTGGCCAACATCTTTGTATGAATCCCTTTCAGGGAGTGTCTTTATAAAGAATAAAGGCCATGCAGAGAATCCCCTACAGAGAGATGGACTAGTCCAAAACCTGTCGGGAATGTAAGATTTCTACTACTTACTGGAAGCGACAGCAACATAGGAGATAAGTAATTTATGCCTTATTTTACCCTGGAAGAAATGTACTTTTTATTTGAATATGTATACATGTATTTTACATTTTACAATTTTCACGATAGTGGTCCTTTAACCACTTTATCCACCACTACAGTATATATACGTCCTCTGTGACTTCATCTAAGCCACGTGTCAGTAGATATACGTCTTGTAGCAGAAGCAGTGCTGTGCAGGATTGGGCATTGCTCCTGTGCACATTTCTGGCACTATCTGATGCAGCACTAATTGGTGAACGGGAATATATGTTTCCTGAGCTAATGAGATTGATTTTTACCATTAAAAATACTTTAATTTTCTCAGTTCATAGTGAAAGACAGGAAAATAATCTAAGTTTTGTGATAAGCGGTAAGAATAGCCAAATAAAATTTGTGTTTTTTATCTACAGTAGCACTTTTTATTTTTAAACTGGAATTGGTAAAACTGAGAATTAATGTATTAAAATTCATAGAAAACAAAATTGTTCGAGGGAAAAAAAGGCATACAATGAAAGCCTAGTTTGTCTTAAAAAAACAATATATATTTCATTTCTGTGTCATAAATAGGGATAAAGTTATTTCTGATTAAATAAGGACATAGCTAAACTGTCAAAACTGCTCTGGTCCATAAGTGGGAAACAAGGTCTGGATGCGAAGTGGTTAAAAGACCATTATTGTAAAAAAATGTTTTAATACATATTGTACTTTACATTTCTTTCAGAGTAAAATGCACTATAAGTTATCTTTCTCCTAAATTGCTATCAGTATCACTTACAGTAGGTAGTAAAAAGCTGACATATCTGACAAGTTTTGTACTAGTCCATCTCCTCATGGACGATTCTAAGTATGTCCTTTATTTCTTGCAAAAGCACCCCCTTGGAAACAATTTAAGCTTGGTTCACACATAAAATGTGTACAGTTCCAGTCCAGTCTAGTGCTGTCCTGTCACTTTTGCATAAACTTTGCATCAGTTTTAACTGACAGGAACGGAACCGTACACATTGTATGTATGAAGCCAGTGCCCATTCATGGTATTATTTTTTCATCAGATGCGATCTTTTGACGCACTTCTTAGGATCAAAAATAATTGGAAGGTAATTCTCGAATGTTCCCATAAACAGGTCGATTAGGGAATTTTCTCTCTTCCTATACAATTGTAAAATCCGACTTTCGGATCAACAGCATTTTCAGTTCCAAAGAATTGTTTCACATCGATTTTTTGTTTACCAAACAATGCACTGTTTTCTGTACAAATTGTATCATAAATATTGCATCCAAAGATTGCATCTCATGAAAATATTGTACTGGGCACCTTTATACAAATATGTCAGCCAGTTTGCCTATTCATTTAAAGGGAACCTGAACTGAGTAAAACTATTTAAAATAAACACATGATGTAGCTGCAAATGAATATTACATACTTACCTCACCGACAGTTCCTCTCAGAAGCTCACCATTTTCTTCTTACAGTGATCCCTTCCAATTCTGACAACATTTTGTCAGAACTGAAATAGACCAGTTGCTGTCAGTTATATATCAGCTGCTGTCAGTTACAACTGAATGTGCAAGGTAATGTCCATGTTTCCCTATGGCTCAGTGGGTGATATTACAGTTTAACAGAGTGCTGACCAGGAAGCTGTTATGGAGTAATGGCCATTTTCACAATGGAGGACAGAGAATTCCATCAATCACAGTGGACAAACAGCATGCGGGAGAGGAGAAAGAGATTGAAGAGTAGACTACACAGGAGGCGAGTATGACCTGTATATGTTTATTTTAACTTTTCATTTTCAGTTCAGGTTTTATTTAAACACTATTGTGGCAGTTGGACTGAGCAACTGCCATTCAGTCAGTGCTGTCAGATACTTACTACCTACTGTTAGTGACATTGGCACATAGTGCATTTTACTCTAGGGGAAATATCTATGTATGTATTTTAAATGTTAAAGTTCTTAGTGGAAGGGCAAGTCCTGCTGACTGATGGGCTATATCTCCTGCTGACTGATGGGCTAGCATGCTTTCCTGCTGACTGATGGGCCGTCCCTCCTGCTGACTGATGGGCCATCCCTCCTGCTGACTGATGGGCCATCCCTCCTGCTGACTGATGGGCCATCCCTCCTGCTGACTGATGGGCCATCCCTCCTGCTGACTGATGGGCCATCCCTCCTGCTGACTGATGGGCCATCCCTCCTGCTGACTGATGGGCCATCCCTCCTGCTGACTGATGGCCATCCCTCCTGCTGACTGATGGGCTATCCCTCCTGCTGACTGATGGGCTATCCCTCCTGCTGACTGATGGGCTATCCCTCCTGCTGACTGATGGGCTATCCCTCCTGCTGACTGATGAGCAATCCCTCCTGCTGCCTGATGGGCTATCCCTCATGCTGACTGATGGGCTATCCCTCCTGCTGACTGATGGGCTTTCTCTCTCACTGACTGATGGGCCATCCCTCCTGCTGACTGATGGGCTAGCATGCTTTCCTGCTGACTGATGGGCCGTCCCTTCTGCTGACTGATGGGCCTATCCCTTCTGCTGATTGATGGACTATCCCTCCTGCTGACTGATGGACTATCCCTCCTGCGGACTGATGGACTATCCCTCCTGCTGACTGATGGACTATCCCTCCTGCGGACTGATGGACTATCCCTCCTGCGGACTGATGGACTATCCCTCCTGCGGACTGATGGACTATCCCTCCTGCGGACTGATGGACTATCATGCTTTCCTGCTGACTGATAGACCATCATAACTTCAGACTAAGGCTGCTTACACACCAAGACGTTACAGGCGCACGTTAGTGCGCCTGTAACGCTCCCCCAACGCACAGCAATGTAACACAAGTGGGCTGTTCACACAGCCCACGTTGCGTTACATGTAACGCTGCACGTTCTGTGCAAAGTGCAGCATGCTACGGCGTTGGAGCGGCTATAGCCGCGTTAGACTGTTTGCACATGCGCAGTGGGGGGCGGAGAGGAGGCGGGGAGAGCCAGCTACAGTAGCCGCGCACATGGCTACTTAATATTCACTGCACTGGCGGGCGCTGATTGGCCGGCGGGACCACGTGATGCGGAGTGTCTCGCTCCGCATCACGTGGTCCCGCTGGCCAATCAGCGCCACTCTGGGAGACATTATAGGACTCGAGCCGCCTAACGCGGCTCACTCTACCGTCGGCTCTTGCAGCACCATACGTTGTGTTAGGTGCACGTTATGCGACCTTAACGTGCCACCTAATTCAACGTCTTGGTGTGCAAGAAGCCTAAAGGTGCAATTTTTAAATTGAACAGATATTTAAAAAATGGTATGGTGTGTGGCCACCTTACGAATGAGATGAAGGTCTTTGACTTGTCACAGCAGATAGCTTCCTTTCTTGATTTTCAAAAATGTTTTTTTTTATATCATACAATTCATATAAAACAATGTTATGTTGCATATAAACATGTTCCCAATTTTCAGTATGTTTTTGGGATGCTGGAGGAATCAGCGCTGGGATCTGATTGGTTGACTGGCACAGCCCTGGATGAGCCAAAGGTGTGGGGTGTACTTACTTGTGCATGTACCCATCTGCGCCCAGCGTGAGGTTCATCTGCATGACGGTCTGGAATTCCGTCTCATTACAGCAGTACTTGAAGACGGTGTTGTTGTGATGGCAGCAGAGGGCGTACGACTTGTTATCGGAAAGCCGCGGACAGTGGAATCCGAAGTGATAGCGTCCCTTGTGGTCCGTATACGGCTCACAGACACGGAAATGAGAGGAGGAGGACGCTGCTGAAGAGAGAGAGATGTACTGTTACTACAATGCAGGCAAGATGTACCTCTCACATTCAAGCCAAAGTCTATTGTTCCCATGAGTTGTCTCCAGGCCAACACTATTCATTACAGGTCATTTGTAGGAGAACTCTCCTTACACAGGTTAGTCTGTCTACCCAAATTCTCCTTAACCACTTTCCCTCCCGCAGGATGAGGATCTACATCCCTGAAAATCTCACCTGAGCTTCCAGGGGTGTAGATCCTCACCCTCTGCGGTTGTGCACAGATTGGGGAATAGAACATATGTTCCTAAACCCAATCTAAGTGTTGAAATTGAAATTATTGCTATTGCAACAAGCAACACAATCATTGTCAATTGTCAATGTTGGCTGGAACACAGCTAACCAGACAGTAAAATGTGTGGTGCCATCTAGTGGCCAAAAAGAATATTACAATTATTATTTTTTTTATATACATTTCCCATCCCTATAACAAGCCTATTAATTAATTATGCTCCCTCCCTGACCCCATATAACACAATTGTAAAAAAAAAAAAAATGCAAGTGATGGAATGATATTCATCTATGCAAGTTAATGAGGAATGAATGGGCAGAGAAAATTGCACTGGTCCTGAAGTGGTTAAAAGACCATACATAAATTGTAAGTTAGGGACTTAGCTTTTAAAATATGTATGCTATGAGGGTGTATTACTGTTATTTTTTGCACATAAAAAAAATCACATAATGGACAAAAACATCCTTATTTCCAAATAGAATATTTTCACCCTACATTACTACTAGGAACATAATTTAAACAGTCTAATAACCAGAACAAATGGGCAAATAAAAGTATGGGTTTCAATTACAGTAGCTTGTTCTTTTTTAAAACTATATAAGCTGAAAACTGAGATTTTATTTTTCTTCTTATTCACTTTAAAATGCATATAAAATAAAATAATTCTTAGAAAAAAGTACCACCCAAAGGAAGCCTAATTTATGGTGAAAAAAAAACCCAATGTATAGATTATTTCAGTGTGATAAGCAGTGATTGGTGAATAAATGGAAGCAGTGCTGAAATGTGAAAATTGCTCTGGTGAAGGGGAAAAACCCTTAGGGCCCGTTTCCACTTGTACGGTGTGAATCGCCGCGGTAAAAATTTGCATGCGGATGCGAATTTCACATGCGGGTGTACGCAAATTTTCCATGAATGACGCTGTATGTGAATTTAACCATGGTAGTGCCTGTGTGCTTTTCCATTGATTCCATGCGAATTCGCATGAAAATTCGCATACACCCGCATAGCGGTATGCGAATTCTGATGGCTCTGCCATGCGGATTTTTCACGTGGACGAAAACGCTCATAAAACCTGACAAGTGGAAACAGTCCCATCCTTTTGTATTGGCTATGCGAATTTGCATGCGGCAAACGCATGCGAATTCGCGATAGTGGAAACGGGCCCTTAGGGCTGGAACCCACAAGGACGATTTTTTGAGCGTCTAGGGAGTTTTTGAAAACGCTAGGGTTTTGTAATAACATTCAGCTACTGTTACTGGATGGGGCAACTTCCACTGGAGCGATTGCGATTAGAAAAATTACAAACGCAGGACATGCAGCATTTTGGGAGCGTTAGCGCTTCAATGTTAAGTATGTAATCGCTGGCGTAATCGCTCATCAAAACCTGCACGGAGCGATTTTGCTAGCATTTTGAAGTTATTGCACACTGTAACAAAATTAAAATTAATCGAAAGGACCAATCAGACTTTAAATCGCTAATCACTACACAACCGCTGGCAAATTGATACACTTTTTAAAAGTGCTCCCTAAAACGCTCATGAAATCGCTTACAAACCGCTCATACAAAACGCTAGCGATTGCGGTTAGCGATAGCGTTTTGTAGTGGGTTCCAGGCCTGAGAGGTGAAGTGGTTAAAGGACACCTCAAGTGAGAGTGATATGGAGGCTGCCAATATTAATTTCCTGTTAAACAATACCAGTTGCCTGGCAGCCCTGCTGATCCATTCTTATCATTCTTATCAGTTTGGGTCACACTGTAGTCTGACCCAGTCCTGACTCAGACAGGAACTGCCACTTACATACCTGATGTTTAACTCTTTCAGGCAGAGAAAGAGAAAAAGGAACACAGCATAGTTAACTGTGTGCTTAGCACTGTACATACACATGTCTATCTCATGTCACCTCGGGTATCCTTTAAAAAAAACGCTAGAAAAAAGCATGCAGCTAATCTTGTCAGATCTGACAATAATATCAGCAACACCTGATCTGCTGCATGCTTGTTCAGGGGCTATGGCTAAAAGTACTAGAGGTAGAGGATCAGGCAGAGGATCAGCCAGGCAACTGTTATTGCTTAAAGGGATACTGTAGGGGGGTCGGGGGCAAATGAGTTGAAGTTACCTGGGGCTTCTAATGGTCCCCCACAGACATCCTGTGCCCGCGCAGCCACTCACCGATGCTCCAGCCCCACCTCCGGTTCACTTCTGCGCAGGCCCAGTTTGGTCTGTGCCTGCACCGTACGCTCCTAGTGACATCAGAGGGAGCGAGGACACAGCAACGCAGGCGCAGGGGTTTTCAGACTTTAAAGTCTGAAATTCCAGAAGTGAACTGGAGGCGGGGCCGGAGCATCGGTGAGCGGCTGCACGGGCACAGGATGCCTGCGGGGGACCATTAGAAGCCCCGGGTAAGTTCAACTCATTTCCCCCCAACCCCCCTACAGTATCCCTTTAAAAGGAAATAAATATGGCAGCCTCCATATCATTGATACCTTGGGTTCACTTTAAGCGGCTACAGCCCCTATTGTTATGCTAGTGTAAGGCGATTATATAAGAAGGAAACACTGACCAATGGCCTTAGCTGACAATACACTGCACTAACTGCACCAATCTGCCAGAATTATATCCATACATACTGTACACTACTAAGACCCCTCACTGCAGAGGCAGTCTCAGCCCCTCCTACCCGGGCCGCCTCCGGGCATGAAGCATTTGCCGGAGCGAGTACAGCGAGTGTTCAGTACATGAAGCGCATTACGAGGGATTGGCACGATTTATCTGGCAATGTTGCCAGTGCGAGAATTAAGCCATTATGCCAGAGGCTGATTATCACCACTGTATATACGATGTCCTGGCCTGACCTGGATCGGCGAGGACACCAAACCGCTCACAACAACACATGTGACTTTCCTGCGGGCAAGCCTGTCTGGGCGCAGCGACACCAAACTCCATCTAACAGTCAAATCCAGATTCAGAGAGCACCAGGTGTTGCGTTAGGGGCACGTTATGCGACCTTAACGTCCCCTAAAACGCAATGTCCTGGTGTGAAACCAGCCTTAAAGGAAACCAGAGACGTTTTAAAATATGTATTTATATAGCACTGATGTCTTCTGCAGCACTTTACAGATTACATAGTCATGTCACTGACCGAAGCCGCATGGTGATTGGCTGGCTGCAGGAAACCTGCAAACTAACTAGGGAGCGGAAGGAGAAGCGACCGCCGGGACCAGGTAAGGTATAACTTCACCCATGCCTACTTTTCACACTGAACCCTCCCTCTACCTATGCCTAACCCTAAGACCCCCCAGGTGCATAACCCTAGCCAGTCCACCCCCACTGACTAACGCTAACCACTCCACCCCCTTCTGCCTAACTCTAACCGGTCCATCCCTGCTGCCTAACCCTAACCACTCCAGTCCCCTGCCTAACCCTAACCACCCTGGCTTATTGTAGGTACTTCCTGCCGTCATAGGCGGCAATAGCAAAAGCCGCGATTAGCAGCAAGGAAGTTAAATTATGGTGTCCAATAAATAGCGGTTAATAGCTATTTATCGGGTGCCATAATTTAACTTCCTTGCTGCTAATTGCGGCTTTTACTGTTGCCGCCTATGGGGGCGCCATTTTTATCTGCTGTGGTCTAAGGGCGTAGGGAGGGGCATCCGATTTCTTTCCTTCTCGTCTCTGCATGGGCCCCCCCCCCTCATGTGTCCCCCTCTAGGGAGGTATGGCATACCAAAGTCACAATGTTCTTATCATAAGTTAGGACATCAGAGTGCCTGGAGGAAACACAAACATGGAGACAGCATACATACTTGCAGATATTGGCCTGGGCCAGATTTGATCCTGGGGCTACAGTGTTGTCCAGTGTCTACCTACACCATAGCTCCTAACTGTCCCTCTTTTGGAGTGACTGTCCCTCTTTGGGCACCCAATCCCTCTTTCCCACTTTCTTCCTCATTTGTTCCTCTTTAATGACTGATGTACAGATCTATGTAACTACATGTATTTTATCTACTGAAAAATGTGTTTAATTGACTCTAAACTTTATTCCCATTCTTTAAATTGATATCGTTCTTGTTTTCAAATGTTAATATGAAGGAAAATACACCAGGATAGAAAGGGCCAGTGTGGTTTGAATTACAAAACAACAAATTTTTCTTATGAAATGTTTATGGTATGCGTGACTAGGGGTGTGTCGTGGGTGTGATTAGGGGTGTGACAGAGGTGGGGCTTAAGTGTCCCTCTCTCTTATCTCAAAAAGTTGGAAGGTATACTACACCACTGTGCTGCCAATCTCATGTAAAACACATCTCTGGTGGCTGGTAAGAAGGACTCAAGCCTCTAATGAGGACGAGCTTTTACAGGCCGGCAAACTGCATTAGATGTAAGCGTAACTGGAGCCCCCAATTCAGCTCGTCTCTGGCACATTGCTCCGCCCTCTGCGTACACCGGAGGAAGAGGAAAAACCCGACCAGTGGCGTAGCAATAGGGGTTTCAGAGGTTGCGACCGCTTCGGGGCCATCCCTCAACCACAGTATTCATTCTTTATTGGTTCTTTGCTGATTATATTCACTTCTATAGACAGTTTGAATAATAGTAATCATTAGCAAACTGTTCCCCATTCCCTTCTTGCACCTATGACACTGTGGTTGTCCTTGATTGGTTTTGGTGCGCCGTATCAATTGTTCTGTATAGAGTGCTTGTGGGGCCCAATGTAAAATTTGCACCGGGGCCCACAGCTCTTTAGCTATGCCACTGACCCCAATACATCTATCTCTCCTAGGGCATTCCCTATATAGCATATTGGCAGAGCAGGGACTAGGTCCTCCAGCACCCAAGGCTGAGACACCAAGGAGCGCCCCTCCATCCCTCCCACCCCAACTGTCACACACTGATTGCAATTAGACTAAGAGGCGCCCCAGGGCCCCAACAACATAATCTCTAGTTATCTGGTTTGCAGTCACTGCCATGTATCCCCTTTACTTATTTCTCTCTGCTTCAAAACACAATAGGGGAATGATAGCTCAGTGAGTTGTGCACCCCTCCCTACACTGCGCCCTGAGGCTGGAGCCTCTCTTGCCTCTGCCTCGGCCCGGCCCTGCATATTGGGGTAATGCATCCGCCCTGGGCTCCAGCTGGACCACAGGAGACCATCAGAGCAGACACTACACTGTCCACTCCCACTGGCAACACATGATCCAGAGCAAGTGGGAACCAAGCCTTAAAGGACCTCTTTCGCGGAAATCTTAAAATGTAAAATACATGTAAAGATATATACAAATAAGTACGTTTCTTCCAGAGTAAAATGAGCCATAAATTACTTTTCTCCTATGTTGTTTTACTTACAGTAAGTAGTAGAAATCTGACAATACCAACAGATTTTGGACTAGCCCATCTTCTCATGGGGGCTTCTCAGAGCTTTCTTTATTTTCAAATGTACTTAGTGAATGGCAGTGGCACCGTCCAACTGCCAAAGTGTACAGTGAGCAGGGAGGCTGGCCAGCATCTTTGTATAAATCTTTTTCAGGGAGTGTCTTTACTAAGAATAAAGGCCATCTTCTTATTTGTACGTGTTTTGAAGAATAAGTTCCCCTGGGGGTACTCACCTCAGTAGGCGGAAGGCTCCGGATCTTATTGAGGCTTCCCCCATCCTCCTGTGTCCCACGGCGGTCTCGCTATGCCCCTCCGAACAGCGGGGATGTAAATATTTACCTTCCCGGCTCCAGCGCAGGTGCGGTATCGGCTCTCCGCTCAAAGATAGGCGGAAATAGCCGATCGCTGTCGGGCCGCTCTACTGCGCAGGGGCAAGTCGCCTGCGTAGTAGAGCGGACCTGACAGAGATCGGCCATTTCCGTCTATCTCCATGTTGAGAGCTGCAACAGCGCCCCCGCTGGAGCCAGGCAAGGTAAATAAATGTAGCTTGTCAGGCTTGTCGAGCCAGGATTGCCGGAGACTTCGGGGGAGCCAGCGCTGGACTGCCTGCAGCTACAGGGGAGGGGGAAGCCTGATTGAGACCCTGAGGCTTCCCCCTCCCGAGGTGAGTTCCCCCCCCAGTTGACGTTTTTTTCAGTACAGGGTCTCTTTAAATTTTAAGATTTTCGCGACAGTTGCTCTATAAGGAGAGGTAAATTGTGAGTTAATAAATACGGTGAGATAATTCAACAGGAAAGCTTTGTGAATCAACCCCTTAACTGTTTATCTCATACATAAGCTTTCCTTACAGTTTATCTCCTGCATTAGCTCTCCTTACATTTATCTCATGCATTAGCTCTCCTCACAGTTTATCTCATGCATTAGCTCCCCGTACAGTTTATCTCATGCATTAGCTCTCCTCACAGTTTATCTCATGCATTAGCTCTCCTTACAGTTTATCTCATGCATTAGCTCTCCTCACAGTTTATCTCATGCATTAGCTCTCCTCACAGTTTATCTCATGCATTAACTCTCCTCACAGTTTATCTCATGCATTAGCTCCCCGTACAGTTTATCTCATGCATTAGCTCTCCTTACAGTTTATCTCATGCATTATCTCTCCTCACAGTTTATCTCATGCATTAGCTCCCCGTACAGTTTATCTCATGCATTAGCTCTCCTTACAGTTTATCTCATGCATTATCTCTCCTCACAGTTTATCTCATGCATTAGCTCTCCTCACAGTTTATCTCATGCATTAGCTCTCCTCACAGTTTATCTCATGCATTAGCTCTCCTCACAGTTTATCTCATGCATTATCTCTCCTTACAGTTTATCTCATGCATTAGCTCTCCTCACAGTTTATCTCATGCATTAACTCTCCTCACAGTTTATCTCATGCATTATCTCTCCTCACAGTTTATCTCATGCATTAGTTCTCCTCACAGTTTATCTCATGCATTAGCTCTCCTCACAGTTTATCTCATGCATTAGCTCTCCTCACAGTTTATCTCATGCATTAGCTCCCCGTACAGTTTATCTCCTGCATTCTCTCTCCTCACAGTTTATCTCCTGCATTAGCTCCCCGTACAGTTTATCTCATGCATTAGCTCTCCTCACAGTTTATCTCATGCATTATCTCTCCTTACAGTTTATCTCATGCATTATCTCTCCTTACAGTTTATCTCATGCATTATCTCTCCTCACAGTTTATCTCCTGCATTAGCTCTCCTCACAGTTTATCTCATGCATTATCTCTCCTCACAGTTTATCTCATGCATTAGCTCTCCTTACAGTTTATCTCATGCATTAGCTCTCCTCACAGTTTATCTCATGCATTACCTCTCCTCGCAGTTTATCTCATGCATTAGTTCTCCTCACAGTTTATCTCATGCATTAGCTCTCCTCACAGTTTATCTCATGCATTAGCTCTCCTTACAGTTTATCTCATGCATTAGCTCTCCTCACAGTTTATCTCATGCATTACCTCTCCTCGCAGTTTATCTCATGCATTAGCTCTCCTCACAGTTTATCTCATGCATTACCTCTCCTCGCAGTTTATCTCATGCATTATCTCTCCTCGCAGTTTATCTCATGCATTAGCTCTCCTTACAGTTTATCTCATGCATTAGCTCTCCTCACAGTTTATCTCATGCATTATTCCTCCTCACAGTTTATCTCCTACATTAGCTCTCCTCACAGTTAAAGAGAATCTGTATTGTTAAAATCGCACAAAAGTAAACATACCAGTGCGTTAGGGCAGTGTTTCTCAACATTTTATTGGTATGTACCCCTTATAAAAGCTTGTACTCGCCAAGTACCCCCTAGCATAGTAAACCTTATCACAAGTACCCCTTGACAAATAAATATTTAATCGTAGTACATAATAATTTGTTCTAAACAATTTCCAAGCATTTACTGTCGCTTTTAATTAGCTAAAATACTAATTTGATGTTGTTTATGTAGGATTTATCATTTTCTAAAACTTTAAATTTGTTATACTTGGTTAAGTATATCAAGCATGAGTACCCCCTGGAACCATCAGAAGTACCCCTTGGGGTACGCGTACCGCAGGTTGAGAACCTAGGCGTTAGGGGACATCTCCTATTACCCTCTGTCACAATTTTGCCGCTCCTCGCCGCATTAAAAGTGGTTAAAAACAGTTTTAAAAAGTTTGTTTGTAAACAAACAAAATGGCCACCAAAACAGGAAGTAGGTTGATGTACAGTATGTCCACACATAGAAAATACATCCATACACAAGCAGGCTGTATACAGCCTTCCTTTTGAATCTCAAGAGATCATTTGTGTGTTTCTTTCCCCCTGTTCTCATGCACTGAAGTGTCAGGCTGCTTGTTTCTTCCTGCAAACAGCTTTGACCTTGTCTGTAATTCTTCAGTATGTGAAAGCCCAGCCAGCTCAGAGGATGATTTATCCAGCTTGTAAAAGATAAGAGAGAAGAGAGAAACTGCTCTAATCCTAAATAATACACAGGCAGTGTGCATAGAGGGGCCTGGAGGGGGGGAGTGCATAGCAGAACCACAACACTGAAGAACTTGGCAGCCTTCCAGACACAGGCCGACAAGTCTGACAGGGGAAAGATACATTGATTTATTACAGAGACAGTGATAGTATAAAGTACTGCAGTAAGCCAGAACACATTAGAATAGCTTTTTGAACTTGTAGGATGATAAAAAACAGGATGCAATTTTTGTTACGGAGTCTCTTTAAGATGTAATGTAGTGTTGCTGGTGAATTTTCTGCAAAGTCATTTTTGCATTGAAAATGCAATTTTCGATTTTGATACATTTTCACGAAAAACTGTATTGTATCGTATTCTCGCATTTTCTGTGAAAACATGAAAAATCGATATTTTTACTTTAAACGCGAAAAATAAATATTTTTACTACGAAAAATCCTGAAAAGGGCGACAGCGCAGAAAAACAATGCTTTCACCGCAACAATTTTTACAGCGAAAATTCAATATTTTTTAACTCTAAATTTTGCAACCCCTGCAGGAACATTAACACATACATTTTTACGCATTACTGGTTCAATGCGTAAATTTGTATGTGTTAATGTTCCTGCACTAGCGGGAATGCGTAAAAATGTACGCAATGCGGCCCGCCCACCTCCGAGGTTGGCAAGCTGCCAGCGGGGGACTGGAGCAGCAGTGAGTGACTATGAGGGCACAGGATGGCTGCATGGGGCTGGTAGAAGCCCCAGGTAAGTGAAACTCATTTCTTTTATTTTGCTTGAAACTTCCCTTTAACTTTTTAGCAGCTAATTTATTTAGAGGTTTGCAAGGTTTTAGTACTTTTTTTTTTATTACTTATATTTAAAACAAAAATAAAAGTTTGCTTCCTTAAAACAGAAAGAATTTGCGATAATTCAGGTTGGAGTGAGCTTGAGTTGAGATGTCTCCCAGGCACCACTGCTGAATGCTCACTCCAACCTGAATTATCGCAAATTCTTTCTGTTTTAAGGAAGCAAACTTTTGTTTTTCTTAACATCTTAGTAAGGGGGCTTTTAGGACCATTGTAGCCCCTCACACACTCCAATGAGTTTTGGGCCACCATGAGCTTGCTGGTTAGTCTGTTACTTATATTTCTTTGCTTCCAATTAGTCCCGCTGTAATATGTACTAATGGCCACTTGTCACTAGGGGGCAGTGTGAGACAATGACAGAGGACTTCTGCTTTCAGTTTCTGTATTTTCTGCTAGCAGAGAGAGATCAAAGCATGCCAAGAATTTACTGCACGACGAGTTCTGCCAGCTGAGGTTAAAAGCAGTGCACTTATCTCGCATGAGATGCAGTAAATCTATTGAAGCTGCTAGCGGGTTAAACAATGCATATTGCGTGGCTGTCCTGCGGATCCTCTGCCTCTAATAGTTTTAGCCATGGCCCCTGAACAAGCATGCAGCAGATCAGGTGCTCTGACTGAAGTGTGACTGAATTAGATGTATGCTTGTTTCAGGTGTGCGATTAAGACACTACTGCAGCCAAAAAGATTAGCAGGACTGCCAGGCAACTGGTATTGTTTACAAGGAAATAAATATGGCAGCCTCCGCATACGTAATAAAAGGACCTCCGGTAGCAACAAGTTATGCCCATATCAAGGACACAAAGGTAATTTCTAGACCATATCTGGGAAAGAAAATGTATCGGTATGTGTTTACATGTATTTTAAATTTGACAGTTATCAGTTAGTATCCTCTTACTTAATAACCTTGAGGCTGGTTTTACATCTGGCCTGTACATTGCAGTGTAATGCTCCGCCCCCATCGCATCACACGGCAACACAGAAAAAGTCATAGCGCCGACAGAGTCATATGCATGTCGCCGCCGCTTGCCCAGTGACCTACTCCCTGCTGGACAGGCAGTACATGCAGGCCACACCCCCACCGCTAACATATTTAAAGGACCACTATCGTGAAAAATTTTAAAATTTAAAATACATGTAAACACATATAAATAAGAAGTATGTTTCTTCCAGACTAAAATGAGCCATAAATTACTTTTCTCCTATGTTGCTGTCACTTACTGTAGGTAGTAGAAATCTGGCAGAACCGACAGGTTTTGGGCTAGTCCATCTCTTCATGGGAGATTCTCAGCATGGCCTTTATTCTTTATAAAGACATTGCTCAAAAAGGATTTATATAAAGATGCTGGCCAGCCTCCTTGTTCACTGTATATTTTTTAGCAGTTGGACGGAGCAACTGCCATTCACTAAGTGCTTTTGAAAATAAAAATAACCCTGAGAATCCCCCATGAGGAGATGGGCTGGTCAAAAACCTTTTGGTTCTGTCAGATTCCTACTACTTACTGTAAGTGACAGCAACATAGGAGAAAAGAAATGTATGGCTCATTTTACTCTGGAAGAAACGTACTTATTTATAAGTGTTAACATGTATATTAAATCCCCGTGTTGCCCACTGACTTACACGACTTCTGCCGCTGCTGTCAGATGGTAACCGCACTGTTGACTTTGCAGCGGCTGGGCGGCTGATTGTGAACTTCCAGCACAATGCGGTAAGGACTTGTTCACATTGTGTTCCGTAGGCGTATCCATCCGCGTTTTTTTTTTTTGAGGCGTCTTTTTTTCAGATTTCCGGCGCTTGGGTGGGCGATTCGTGTTTGTGCTTTCTAAGCGTTTTTTCCGAGCGGTTTTGTAATTCACTCCCTGACACAAGTCAGGAAGAGAACTCTTTGACCTGGAAAAGAATAAATACAATGGGCCTGATTCACAAAGCGGGGATAACTGTTATCACAGCTGTGAAAAAGTGCTTTGTGCACGTTTTAGCATGAAAAACGGTTATCACGTGAAAAAATTCATGTGCACGTGAATTTTCGCAAGTTAACATTCGCACGATAATGTGAATTTATTGCACAAACGCGGGACGTTACCGAAGAATTTTCATTATCATGCGAATTTTTGCACGCGGTAAGACCCCGTTTACACTTAATCCGTTGGTACGCGTTTTTTTTCTTCTCCATAGCAGTGCATTGTGAAAAAAAGATTTCAGTTAAAACGCGTTAAAGAGAAACTCAGCCCAAGAATTGAACTTTATCCCAATCAGTAGCTGATACCCCCTTTTAGATGAGAAATCTATATTCCTTTTCACAAACAGACCATCAGGGGGCGCTGTATGGCTGATATTGTGGTGAAACCCCTCATGCAAGAAATTCTGAGTACGTACTCTTGGCAGTTTCCTGTCTGTGAACCTTGTTGCATTGTGGGAAATAGCTCTTTACAGCTGTTTCCAACTGCCAAAAAAAACATGCAGCAGCTACATCACCTGCCAGCAGTAAAAATGTCACCATGTGATAAATGTCAGAATGTAAATCAGGGATTTAAAAGTTTTTACAATGTGCAAACACTGACTAAATCATTTATACATAATTATTGTAAAAATGAAGCACTATTTTTTTATTACATTATTTTCACTGGAGTTCCTCTTTAAGTGTGAAAGGTGCCATTGGAAAACATGGGTATTACTTTGAAAATCAGTTTTCTTTCAGTTATAACTGAGAGAGCCACTGATTAAGTGTAAAAGGGCCCTAAACGGGCCTAACCGGTTTCACGCTAAATTTCGCGCGAAGCACTTTTTACAGCGTGATAACAGTGATCACTGCTTTGTGAATCATCCCAATGTATGCAATCGCCTTGTTGCGTGTTTTTGTACGCAGTTGACGATTTTCCTATACCTTCAATTGACGCGGAATTGCCACAAAAATGGAACACGCAGTTTTCCTAGCCGCACCGCGAACGACCCGCGCTGATATAAACCGTCTCATAGACATTCATTATCCACGCGGTCGGGGGTCGTTTTGAAAAACCACAGGCGGCCAAACAAAAGGCGAAAACGCCTGCAGTGCGAACAAGCCCTCAGTGAGTTAGGCCCCATTGCCTTGCATTGTCGCTGGGCTACTCTGCGGCAAAACAGGGTAAGGCCCAGTGCACACCGAGCGGTTTTAGGTGCGATCCGCCGGCCGCATCCGCCTGTAAAGACGCTTGGCTAATGTATTTCAATGGGATGGTGCACACCAGCGGTTTGAGGTTTTTTCCAAAACGCAAACGTGCCTCCTGCTGCACGTTTGCGGTTTTCTGAAGCGTTTCGTCCTCAATGTAAAGTATAGGAAAACCGCAAACTGCTCTGAAAAACGCTACATCAGAGCGGTTTGTCAGGGGTTTTGGTTACAGAAGCTGTTCAGTAACAGCTTTTACTGTAACAATATATGGAATCTGCTACAAAAAACCGCTCCCAAAAATGCTAGACATGTTTAGACAACCTCTCTAAACATTACCTAGAATCGCACTGAAATCAGCTCCAAAAACCGCTAGCGTTTTGTGGATCTGCTAGCGGTTTTGGTGTGCACTGGGCCTAACACAAGACACACTTGCAAGTCAAGTGTAAAAGGGGCCTGAAAGAAGAACGGATGTTCACCTTTTTGAAAGTCTGGCCGAGCGTTTGTAAATCTTGTAGGTCATGAAGCATCTTCAAAAAGCCTGGCTCATCAAAAAAACCCTCCCATGTGAAATGACTCGATGCTGAATAAAACATTGGGAGTTAATGTAGTATGAAGTCATATTCTATCACATCCATTACAGGAAGCGATCTCAAGGATGCGGCGGAAAAGAGAGAGGTGACCTCCCTACAATAGACCAACGCCAAACCTCGGATTCCAGGCAAAAAAAAAAAAGAGAAAAAAATAGGTAAGGCAATCTGTATGTGGGTTAATTTACTATTAAAGGACCCTTATCGTGAAAATTGTAAAACTTAAAATACATGTAAACACATACAAATAAAAAAGTACGCTTCTTCCCGAGTAAAAAGAGCGATCAATTATTTTTCTCCTATCTTGTTGCCACTTACAGTGGGTTGTAGAAATCTGACAGAACTTGACAGGTTTTGGACTAGTCCATCTTCTCATGGGGGATTTTCAAGGGTTTTCTTTATTTTTCAAAAGCACTTTCTGGATGGCAGTTGCTCCGTCCAACTGCTAAAAAACTGTGCAGCAATCAGGCAGGCTGGGCAATATCTTTATATAAATCATTTTCAAGGAGTGTATTTATAAAGAATAAAGGCCATGCTGAGAAACCCCCATGAAGAGATGGATTAGACCATACAAGTCAAACTCGCGTTAGGTTTGTCCCACTCTAGACAACTAGAGAAGCTATATTGGAGGGTAAGCCCTAGATTACCAGGGAAGCCATATGGGGAGGGGGGCAGCCCTAGATGCCAGGGAACTGTACAGGTGAAGGAGGGGGCCCACTAAACACCAGGAAACTGTATAGGGGAGGGGGGGTTGCTATTAGACACCAGGGAACTTTATAAGGGAGAGAGGTGGGCAGTAGACATTGAGGTTGGCCCACGACTTGGTCCCAGAGCTCAATTTCGGCCCACTTCGTATTTGAGTTCGACACCCCTGGATCAAAACCTGTCGCTTCTGTCAGATTTCCACTACCTACTGTAAGTGACAGCAACATAGGAGAAAAGTAATTTATGGCTCATTTTATTCTGGAAGAAACATACTTCTAATGTGTATGTGTTTACATATATTATACATTTTACAATTTTTCACGATAGTGGTCCTTTAAGTCATACAGAAAAAGAAAATATCCTCTGTTTTGTGGTGTGAGCCATTTAATTGACTGGATTATAATTAAAATAAAAATTCAGCTCCTTCCGCGCAGCTAGAATTAATTCAGTCACCGCCGTCTGCTTGGCTTCGCGCATTTCCCATTTGGATAAGGCGCGGCGGAGAAGATGAAAAAAAAGAGACTTGTCAGGGTATTTCGAGAAACAAAGCCAGTACGTTCCAATCGCGCTCGAGGAGTGATGTTCCTTTGAGCTGGTTCCTCAGAAAGAACACGTCGAAAAATTGGCTCTTTCATGAGGCTTTTGGTTCGGAAGAAAAAAAATGATAGAAACCACCTCGGGCTATTCTGAGCTGCTCTGATTACTACGGTAAAGCTGCCCCTCCGGGGTGCCGCCACAGATATTGTTTGTGACGGTCTGCGATATCTTCATTTAGCTGCACAGTGACCCTGTACTGAGGAGGGAGTTACTAAAGGATGCTCCTCCGGGTTCTGCATTAGTATGGTGGATCAACCGGGATATGTGAGGGAGCAGGCTGGTATTATACTTTATTTTCTGGTTGAACTCGATGGACGTATGTCTTTTTTCAACCTAAATAACTATGTAACTATGTATGAAGTATTGACTAAGGTCAGGGTCAGCATACTCCCCAACCGTCCTGTTTTCGCCGGGACTGTCCCGATTTGGGGGGGCCCTCCTGCTATCCCACGCTGCCCCCCTTATGTCCCGGCCGCTGGGGAGAGAGGGGGAAAAAACTGATCGAGGCACCAGCCCCGGGGATGCGGTATGCGGGATGGATGGCCCCCATTACATTTCTCCCTCCTAATGTGCCCCCAGTGTCCCCCCCCCTACTTGCAGAGTAAAGTGTGCAGCGGAACGGGCTGTCATTCAATCTTACCATTGCCTCTCCCTGTGTACCGGGATCTCATCTGGTCTTCTCGGCTCCCTGCTTCCTGTGACGTCACAGGAAGCAGGAAGCCGAGAAGTGGGGGATCCCGGTACGCACGGAGAGGCAATGGTAAGATTGAATGACAGCCCGCTCCGCTGCGCATTTTACTCTGCAGGCAGATGAGACACTGGGGGCACATTAGGAGGGAGGGAGAAATTTAAAGGCGGCCATGCATCCCGCATACCGCATCCCCGGGGCTGGTGCCTCGATCAGTTTTTTTCTCGCCTCATCCGCACCCAAGGGCACCCTCACGGTCCTCCCCCTTCGGGAGTAATATTAATATTTGTATAGCAATATTAATTAAAATAAACATTTCTTTAAAAAAAACTTTTTGGTGGGCGTGACTGGCCCCCCATTGGTTAGGGGTGTGGCCTAAGTGTCCCGCTTTCTGTAATGAAAATGTTGGGAGGTATGGGCACTGCCATTAAGGTAATGGGGGCTATTCCACCACTGCGGAGGCCCCACACCCCTGGATCCCCCTGGGTGGTCCCTCCCCCACTGCACATGAGTCCCTGGTGGTCCCCATAGGATGTGTGGTTAGCTGAACGAAACCAAAATGCACTATGCTATCGGCGTTGTGTAGTGTCTTTCAAACTACACCTGAGTGCACTTGAGCATTGAGTGAAAGGCGGTTGTGTGAGCCTCCAACCTATGGGTAGACTCCCACACTTCCTGCTGCATTCTGGGTAGGTGGTCATGTGGGCGTCTCCCACCAATCGGAAGTGCCCAACACAAGTGTATGGGCACCCGCAAAAAAAGCAGAGGCGGCCACCGAGACAGCAGTTTAAATTAAAAACTCTGAAAGTTGTATATATTGCCTGTTACCCACTCTCCAAATTATTTCTGTTGGGAGGAGACAACCCTGGGGAAAGGGGGGGTGGTAAAGATATGGAAAATGCACATGGAAAAGGGGGCTGCACATGAAATGAAAGAGGGGCTGCTGTACGTGAATGATACACATATGCACATGGAATGGGAGGGGCCTACAGTACATGTATTTTACACATGGAAGAGGGGGCTGCACATGGAATTGGAGGGGGGCTACTGTACATGGATGATATACATGGAAGAGGGGGCGGCATATGGAATGGGAGGGGACTGCCGTACATGGATGATACACATGGAGGAGGGGGCTGCATATGGAATGGAAGGGGCTGCTGTACATGGATGTTACACATGGAAGAGGGGGCTGCACATGGAATGGGAGGGGACTGCCGTACATGGATGATACACATGGAAGAGGGAGCTGCACATGGAATGGGAGGGGGGCTGCTGCACATGGTTATGGAACCACAAGAGGTTTACCTAGGGATGGGATACATCAAATAAAAATACAAAAGTCTACTGTGCGCGCAAACTCTAATCTCTGGGATGCAAAGTATCTATTTCCGCTGCCACTATTTATACTATGTATCGTTTACCTTTTTTGTTTAATTTCGTGTCCATAGATGGGCATAGCCATATAGGCCCAATTACTTACGTTCTTCAACTGTACTTAATAGGTCTGTTTTTAGAGGACATTACTTAGTGAAAATTACACTATACATTTTCTCTGCAGGCCTTTGAACACGAGACGGATGTATATGTCAAGTGTAATGGCTCGCACAAGCCGCCGTGATGAAGGTTATTCGCGTGCGGCGCAGCGGACCGCCTGACATACGAGAGCCTCTTGTCTGGGTTTAGCCTAGGCATTGACACGCTATCATTAGGCTGTCAGCGAGGCCCCCGCTTTGTGGAGCGACATAGGAAAGGTTGCGGCGCACACAATGGTAATGCGCGCTGCGTGCGCTGAGCAGCCTTGCGTGCTGCGATCCATTGCATTGACTCCCTTTCATCTGATGGGTAGGTTTTCATTAGGTAGATTGTAATAAATTGGCATTCAATTATTGTCCGCTGCTGTATGGTCCGGGATGAAGACTTTTTTCTTGTATTTCAAACAAGCCATGCTTTTTTATAATTGGCCATCAACAAACTGGCACCTATAGATCTGTAGAGCAACTGGGGGGCCTTTTACAGCAAGTCTGTTGTTCAGAGAAAGGTGTACAAGAGACAGAAGCAGCAGGGCCGGTCGTAGACTTTTTGCTGCCTGAGGCAGACTTGTGAGGATGATCAACCGCCGCCCCCCCCCCCCCTCCCTTTTGGAGTGATCACACAGCATAAAAACAATTTACTCTACTTCATTTAATGTTCTCACATGACATGCTGCAGCTCATCACAATAGCACACTGGCTGGCTGTGACAAACATATTGCTCAACTTCAGCCACTCCATTCCTCCTCAGTCAGGACAGCAGTGCCACCCCCCCCCCCCCCCACTCTGCTGTGCAAGTCAAACCAAACACTGCTGTTCTCCTGCCTCCCCCCGCCTCACTCACTGTCAGACTCCTCACACAGCACAACAAGCTGCTTTTCCCCAGTGATGCTCTCCTGTCTCCGCCCTCCTCACTCACTGTCAGACTCCTCACACAGCACAACAAGCTGCTTTTCCCCAATGCTGCTCTCCTGCCTCCCCCCTCCTCACTCACTGTCAGACTCCTCACACAGCACAACAAGCTGCTTTTCCCCAATGATGACCTCTTCACCTCGCTCTCCTCCCGCTTCTCCTCCTACTCTGACTGCATGCTGTTAGTGTACACACACTACAAATATGCTGCCCCTGTAATCTCTGCGCCTGATGCAATTGTTTCACCTGTCTTCATGAGAGAACCGGCACTGAGAAGCAGCTAATCAGGAGTGTACGTGTGCTGCTGTACATCGTCTGAAGCAGCAGAAGCCCTGAAGGAAATGGAGGTGTTCCATGTTCGATGTCCCCTAAATTCAACAATGGGGTATGGGGGTGTTTCATTGTCCAGGGCTGCTATCAGAAATGTCTAGGCCCCATACTGGGAAAACCTACTCGGGTCCCACTTATTCCCCTTACCTCCTATATTTTAGGATTTATTACATTTAAAGTGGATTATTCTCACTGCAGTGACTGAGCAGCACTCACAGGCCCGGATTTACATCACAGGAGCCTATAGGCATAGATGTCCTGGCTCCCTAGACTCCGCCCTCCATGGACCTGCAACCCCCCACTGAACTGCACCACAAGTGTTCTGGCTGGCCCCGCTGTCACTTCTCCCTTACTTCGCTTGCCTGCCATCAGAGCCGGATTTGTACTCTTTATCGCCCTGGGTCACTGTCACCAGCCGCTCCCCTTCAGTATAGGTAGCGAGATGACCCCTCCCCTCTTCCCTCTAGTATAGGTAGCCTGATGACACCCCCAGTATAGGTAAGCAGATGACTCCTCCCCTTTCCTTCCAGTATAGGTAGCCGGATGACACCCCCAGTATAGGTAAGCAGATGACTCCTCCCCTTTCTTTCCAGTATAGGTAGCCGGATGACCCCTCCCCCTTACCTCTAGTGTACGTAGCCAGATGACTCCTCCCCTTTCCCTCTAGTATAGGTAGCCAGATCACTCCCTTAATCCCTCCCCGCCGACCCCCCACCCCCCTTTTTCAGTACAGATAGCCAGCTCCCCTTCACGCTGCAGAAGCCATCTGTGTCACTCATTTCTCTGCCCGTCTCCAGTGCAGAAGCTTCCTCTCCATCTCCAATGCTGCCCAAGTCCATAGCCGGCCACAATGCAAACGTGCACAAAGAGCAAGGTGGCTGCTGCACAGGCTGCTGGCAGCAGAGTACCGAGGTCAGGCGCTCGCCTGATCTCCCTGCATTGCAGCATTTGCAAGCTTACAAATGCTGCACCAGTTTAGCCTGCTGCTTTGGTGCCCTTGCTCCTCTGTAACCCTAGGCCATGGCCTAGATGGCCTTGGCCTAAATCCGGCCCTGCCTGTCATAGGTATCTACAGGTGCCCCTTAGTATTAGGTAGCCAGAGCTATCCTCAGTATTAAGTAGCTAGAGGTGCCCTTAAGTATTAGGTAGCTAGAAATGCCCCCGACTGAAGGGAGATCTGGTCAGTGGAATCCCGAGACCCAGGTGAGTAACCTCTCATTTATACTCCATTCAGGACTATGCGTAGGCAGGGTGGGAGGGAGGCACTTGGGGAGGGTAGTGATCCAACTTTCCATCATCAGACGCCAGCAGGCACGTGCCTACAGTGCCTTATGGTAAATCCGGCCCTGAGCGCTCACAAACGCACTGCATGCAGCATTTTCTCAGCAATTGGGGTGCGATTCATCGAAATGAGAATGGCAAGGCACAAGCATGGCAAAATCACAAAAATTCACAATGAAAATCGGACTGCCGAGGCGAACACAGCCACACCCACTGACAGTCTGTACATGGGGCTTGATTCACTAAACCGTGATAAAGCAAATATCACATCTTATCAAAGATATAACACCTTATCAAAGTTAACACGCCTTATCAGAGTTATCGAGCTCTACGAACCCGCAGGGGCTCAGGGCAGAACGAGTGCCATTGCCAATTAGTAGGCATAAGTTTGTAGCGCTCGCTATGCTATTCTGATAAGGCGTGTTAAGTTTGATAAAGTGTGATATCTTTGATAAGGTGTATTAACCGGTTCAGCACCGCAGTGCAGAAAATCTCATGCATCCGAGCAACGTTCACCTCCCATTCATTCGCCAATAACTTTATTGCTACTTATCACAATGAATTGATCTATATCTTGTTTTTTCCGCCACTAATTAGGCTTTCTTTGGGTAGTACATTTTGCTAAGAATAATTTTTTTAGAAATCCGATTTAACAGGAAGATTAAGAAAGAAATGAAAAAAATCATTATTTCTCAGTTTTTGGCCATTATAGTTTGAAATTAATATACGCTACTGTAATTAAAACTCATGCATTTTATTTGCCCATCTATCCCGGTTATTACACCGTTTAAATGATGTCCCTATCACAATGTATGGCGCCGATATTTTATTTAGAAATGAAGGTGCATTTTTTCAATTTGCGTCCATCACTAGTTACAAGCTTATAATTTAAAAGAATATAACAACATACTCTCTTGACATGCATATTTAAAAAGTTCAGACCCTTGGGTAACTATTTATGTTGTTGTTTTTTTTTAATTGTATTTTTTTTTTCCCTTAATAAAAAAATGTATGTGAGTAATTTTTGGTGTGGGAGGGAAACAGCCAATGTTAAATGTAAAACAAGATGATTGTTTATTGAAAAATGTATGTGGGTGCAGTTTACTATTACAGTCAAAAAAGTCCTGGATGCGAATGAACGATCTCGCATCCAGGAACTAAAAGAACAAGGAGAGGTTTCCTGGGGGGGGCAGAAATACCGCGCTCTCTCAATAGAAAGCGTCGGTTTTCCTGTGGGGAAGTTAGATCGGTGAATGGGAATTGTATTCCCATTCACTGATCGGGGGGCTAGTGGCGGGTGGCGGGAGCGTGCACGGCAGCGCACGCGGGAGCTCGCTCGATAGCGCGCACCACGCGGCGGCAGCAGAACCTATCTGGATGAACTTACTCGTCCAGATAGCCCGAACTGGATATTTGAGTTATCACGGTTTAGTGAATCAAGCCCATTCTGTGACAGACATGCAACTGGGGCTCGTGTTTGTGGCATTGTTCACCGGGCCCCAGATTCACTCGGGCCCCATACTGCAGTCCCACCTGTGATGCCCTGAAGGCGGCCCTGTCATTATGCCTAAAAGCAAAGAGTTTTGTTCCAGTGCCCTCGAATGCAAAGATGGGATATTCTAGAGTCCCTAAATGCAAAGATGGGGACGTTCCAGTGACCACAAATACAAATTCAGGGGTGATCTGGTGCCTTTATAAAAGAACTGTAACTCCATCTCAGTCAGTAGCCAATGAGAAATAGTTACAATATATTTAGTAGATCATCAAACGTCTGAATGGCTGATATTATGGTGAAACCCCTCCCACAGTGTGATGTCATGACCATGGCCCTGACAGTTTCCTGTCTGTGAACCGTGTTGCATCATGGGAAATAACGGCTGTTGACAACTGCCAAGCAAGCAATATCTCCCTCTTTGCATATACAGTAAATATATAATAACCTTTTAGCCTATCACATTGTTAGTGATGTGTTTATAGATAAGGGCAGTTGGCGCTGTTTTTTTCATGTCTGCCAGCAATAAAGATGATGACCACGGTGGATCAAACAACAGTTATAACATTTATTAGATCATCAGTAAAAAATAGTAAAAAGTATGACAGCATGCAAGCTAATGCGTTTCTGACCCCCACCGGGTCCTTAGTCGTAGCTCATATGTTCATTACAGGTGTGTCCTTAAATACCAAGAGACCACGCCCTCTCACCAGACCTAAGTAGGTGGATTCAATTATTCTTAAAGGGCAATTACCCACAGGTGGGAGGGGAGCAGACTTCAGTGTATTTCACATTATATTACATAAAATAATACATATACGCAGACATTTTAAAAATGTATTTATTTTTTTCCCCCTGCTACTATCTTTCGATTAAGTTCCTGTTGGGGTCACACTTATCGGCTTTCATACGCGTTTTCTGCACAGAAAAACTGACTTCAACTGAGAACTCATGTTAATCAATAAGCAAGGTCACACTTTAATGCAGATTTCGCACGCAGAAAAAAAACTGACATCTTGCGCAATTTGTCAGTTTTCTCTATAAATTACATTAGCTGCTGTAAGGCAGGGGTCACACTTGTCTTTCAGTTTTCTGCAAAGTGTAGAAAACTGAAAGACAAGTGTGACCCCTGTAAATGTTTTAATTCAAGGATGGGGGTTTTCCTTGTTTTGGTGCCCCTAAATATAGTATCAAACTGAAAGTCCAGGTTAGCACACCAGTTCAGGGTGCAGAATGCTTCAATTCACTGCTTCATAAGCACATGAACATGACAATTGTTTCGGGGCCACAGCGGATCCCCTTCTTCAGATAGTGCAAACAAACGCAACACATCTGTACTACGTGTCCCTAAATATAAAGATGAGGGCATTGCAGAGCCTCTAAATGCAAAGATGGTCTGTGCCATGCCCACTCCTGTTAGCTTCAGCAGTATATCTACTAACAGGCTGCACAAGTAAGCAGTATGTCTACTAACAGACTGCACAAGTAAGCAGTATGTCTACTAACAGGCTGCACAAGTAAGCAGTATGTCTACTAACAGGCTGCACAAGTAAGCAGTATGTCTACTAACAGGCTGCACAAGTAAGCAGTATGTCTACTAACAGGCTGCACAAGTAAGCAGTATGTCTACTAACAGGCTGCACAAGGAAGCAGTATGTCTACTAACAGGCTGCACAAGGAAGCAGTATGTCTACTAACAGACTGCAAAAGTAAGCAGTATGTCTACTAACAGGCTGCACAAGTAAGCAGTATGTCTACTAACAGGCTGCACAAGAAAGCAGTATGTCTACTAACAGGCTGCACAAGGAAGCAGTATATATACTAACAGGCTGCACAATGAAGCAGTATATTTACTAACAGGCTGCACAATGAAGCAGTATATCTACTAACAGGCTGCACAAGTAAGCAGTATGTCTACTAACAGGCTGCACAAGGAAGCAGTATGTCTACTAACAGGCTGCACAAGTAAGCAGTATATCTACTAACAGGCTGCACAAGTAAGCAGTATGTCTACTAACAGGCTGCACAAGTAAGCAGTATGTCTACTAACAGGCTGCACAAGTAAGCAGTATGTCTACTAACAGGCTGCACAAGTAAGCAGTATGTCTACTAACAGGCTGCACAAGTAAGCAGTATGTCTACTAACAGGCTGCACAAGTAAGCAGTATGTCTACTAACAGGCTGCACAAGTAAGCAGTATGTCTACTAACAGGCTGCACAAGGAAGCAGTATGTCTACTAACAGGTAGTGTTGGGCGAACAGTGTTCGCCACTGTTCGGGTTCTGCAGAACATCACCCTGTTCGGGTGATGTTCGGGTTCGGCCGAACACCTGATGGTGTTCGGCCAAACTGTTCGGCCATATGGCCGAACTAAGAGCGCATGGCTAGCGCTCTGGTTTGCAGAGATGTAGGGAACCCATCTTTGGAGCCCAAGTCTAACAATATGTCTTCTACCTGCATGAGACATTTCGTGAGATTCAGACGTTGCTAACGGCCATTGCTGCGATTTATGTACGTCAGACTCGCCACCATTGAAATTGCCCAAATAAACAGGTTTTGTGACCCTAGGCTATGACCTCTTCGGCCTAGGACTGCATTGAACGCGACCCACGCATTGTGCGCATTCTGGACAACACCAATTACTGGGTTTATACCCTTCTGGATCCAACGTACAAACACAATGTTCCAAAACTGCTTGAAGAAAGAGCCAGACAGGTCAAAATGGAAGAATACCAGCAGGCCCTTGTGGAGACTTTAGAGAGGAGATTGACATCCTCCCCCTCCTCTAGCCAGTTGTACGCCGACAGACTGACTTCCGCAAACCCAGGACGACCAGGAGGGCAGCAAACAACACAAGCCGCAGCTAGTGCCCAAAAGGGAATGGTATCGGCAGTGTCCTTGGAGTGGGAACATTTTCTGACACCCATGCAGCAGCACACAGAACAGCAAGCGTGCAGATCCACCTCCAACACCGATCGCCTGGAGAAGATGGTCAAGGACTACATGTCAGATGGCGTAGCTGTGTTGAACAATCCATCTGCACCCTTCAACTATTGGGTATCGAAGCTAGACACCTGGCACAAACTGGCAATGTACGCAATAGAGGTGCTGGCTTGCCCGGCAGCCAGCGTTATGTCGGAACGCTGTTTCAGTGCTGCCGGAGGCATCGTCACAGATCGGCGGCGTATCCGCCTCTCCACAGAAAATGCAGACCGTCTGACTCAAATTAAAATGAATCAATCCTGGATTGGAAACGACTACGCAACACTCCCGGACCCCAACCAAGTAACATGAACAATGAACATCTGTGATGGGTTAGCGTTTCCGGTCCCTGTTTATTGAACCTCTCATCTGTATTACATTTATGACTGCATGGCGACAAAATGCAAATTGCTATCCGCACGCTTCTTGTCCTCATGCAGGGCCTGGGTTGTTGTGTCTCAAAGCGTGGCCTTCTCCTCCTGCGCCACCCTCCTCCTGTTCCATCACGTGTGCTGCTGCTGGGTTAGCGTTACCGGTCCCTTTTCCTGGAACCTCTTATATGTATTACATTTATGACTGCATGCCGACAAAAAGCATGTTACCTGTGCAAAGAAAACAGACATTTCCCGCATTTAAAAGACAGTTTTCTCTTTGAAACTTTAAAATCGATTTTCTCAAAAACTATAAGCTCTTTTTGCTAAATTTTTTTTCCTCTTGTACCCACTCCCAAGGTGCACATACCCTGTAAATTTGGGGTATGTAGCATATAAGGAGGCTTTACAAAGCACGAAAGTTCGGGTCCCCATTGACTTCCATTATGTTCGGAGTTCGGGTCGAACACCCGAACATCGCGGCCATGTTCGGCCTGTTCGGCCCGAACCCGAACATCTAGATGTTCGCCCAACACTACTAACAGGGTGCACAAGTAAGCAGTATGTCTACTAACAGGCTGCACAAGTAAGCAGTATGTCTACTAACAGGCTGCACAAGGAAGCAGTATGTCTACTAACAGACTGCACAAGTAAGCAGTATGTCTACTAACAGGCTGCACAAGTAAGCAGTATGTCTACTAACAGGCTGCACAAGGAAGCAGTATGTCTACTAACAGGGTGCACAAGTAAGCAGTATGTCTACTAACAGGCTGCACAAGGAAGCAGTATGTCTACTAACAGGCTGCACAAGGAAGCAGTATGTCTACTAACAGACTGCACAAGTAAGCAGTATATATACTAACAGACTGCACAAGGAAGCAGTATATATACTAACAGGCTGCACAATGAAGCAGTATATTTACTAACAGGCTGCACAAGTAAGCAGTATATCTAATAACAGGCTGCACAAGTAAGCAGTATGTCTACTAACAGGCTGCACAAGAAAGCAGTATGTCTACTAACAGGCTGCACAAGGAAGCAGTATATATACTAACAGGCTGCACAATGAAGCAGTATATTTACTAACAGGCTGCACAAGTAAGCAGTATATCTACTAACAGGCTGCACAAGTAAGCAGTATGTCTACTAACAGGCTGCACAAGGAAGCAGTATATCTGCTAATAGGCTGCACAAGGAAGCAGTATATCTGCTAACAGGCAGCACAAGTAAGCAGTATGTCTACTAACAGGCTGCACAAGTAAGCAGTATGTCTACTAACAGACTGCACAAGTAAGCAGCATGTCTACTAACAGACTGCACAAGTAAGCAGTATGTCTACTAACAGGCTGCACAAGTAAGCAGTATATCTACTAACAGGCTGCACAAGTAAGCAGTATGTCTACTAACAGGCTGCACAAGTAAGCAGTATGTCTACTAACAGACTGCACAAGTAAGCAGTATGTCTACTAACAGGCTGCACAAGTAAGCAGTATGTCTACTAACAGGCTGCACAAGTAAGCAGTATGTCTACTAACAGGGTGCACAAGTAAGCAATATGTCTACTAACAGGCTGCACAAGTAAGCAGTATGTCTACTAACAGGATGCACAAGTAAGCGCTACCGCAAAACACATTAACAGTGACACATACTTTTCATTGACTGCATGCTTCCCTGAATGTGATTCAATGCAAAATGGAGTGTGAATGCATTAACAGGACTGATGGGTCCCTCCCACCCTGCTTCTGACTGGAGTGCATCATCCTGCTGGTCATAATGCAAGAGGGCGGGGCACAGACTCAACTCTCTGAGAAGATTGCAGCCTACAGCACACCTAGGGCTTGATTCACAAAAGGGTTCTAACTTACTTAGCACCCCTAAAAGTCCCTTAGCACGCCTAAAGCGTTTTTTAGGACGCGCAAAGTTTAGTGCTGCGCGCGAAACGTCGCACCGGGTATGGTTTAGGGGCACTCAGTGCAATGGTTTAGTCGCACCCGGTGCAACGTTTCACGCGCATCGCACAGCGCTAAATTTTGTGCGCGATTAATAAAAGCTTTGGGCGTGCTAACTGAGTTAGCACCCTTCTGTGAATCGAGCCCAAAGAGGCCTGCACAGGAAGTGGTTGATTTCACATCTCCTAATGAAGGAGTTCCTCTATATAGCAATCCCTGCCACGTATGGCTGCACAGATCCATGGAAACGTATTCCCCTGGTTAGTCTTTACCGTTATGCTTTTCTCATTGAAGCCTCTAAAATATGTTTTTTTTTCATCTTATATGCAGCTATTTATTTTCAGTGAAGGAGCTCTCCTGGCTTTATTGATGGCTTTCCGGTTTCCCGGCGTCCTAGATCTGGCCCGATAACCAGCCAAACCTGTTCCAGCCATTACTTATCTCCTTATTTGCATAATTATTAATTGCCTGCTTCTCCTCCCCATCTGCTGCCGGATTCTATAAGCAAGATGCTATAGAGGCTGAAAATAGCAGCTTGTGCGCTGACAGGCGGGGGAGCGGTACAGCGTTTGGTGCTGGAGTACTCGGGCATTGTGGGTAAGAACACATGACTAAAGATGCCCATTAACACTACGGTTTTAGGAGAACGATCATATTATCGATCAGTTTATTCAGACTGCATTGTACAGGGAACTTGGTGGGCACAATCCATCCTGAATGATAGCATCAGAGCAGGATTATCTACCGGGCAACCTAGGCAGGTGCTTGGGGCCTAGTGGGTGTCAAGGGGCCACTTGCCATCTTCTTTGAACTCTCTTCACCTCATATTGCCAAAAGGACCACAAGGGGGCTCCAAATCGGTGGATTTGGGGCCACCTTGCCAAGGGCCCCCATTATCGATTGTCTTCTTAAAGAGAAACCGTAACCAAGAATTGAACTTCATCCCAATCAGTTGCTGATATCCCCTTTCCCTTGAGAAATCTTTTCCTTTTCACAAACAGATCATCAGGGGGCTCTGTATGTCTGATATTGTGGTGAAACCCCTCCCACAGTGTGATGTCAGGACCATGGTCCTGACATCACACTGTGGGAGCCTTGTTGCATTGTGGGAAATAACAGCTGATTACAGCCGTTTCCAACTGCCAAAAAATCAAGCAGCATCTCCTTCCACTGACATCACCTGCCAGCAGTAAAAATATCACCACGTATGATAAATGTCAGAATGTAAATCAGGGAGAGGAAAGATTTTACAATGGGTAAACACTGACTAAATCATTTATACATAGTTATTGTAAAAATGAATCGCTTTTTCATTACATTTGTTTCACTGGAGTTCCTCTTTAAAGGACTACTGTAGTGGGGTTGGGGGAAAAAGAGTTGAACTTACCCGGGGCTTCTAATGGTCCCCCACAGACATCCAGCCACTCACCGATGCTCCAGTCCCCAACTCCGGTTGACTTCTGGAATCTCCGACTTTAAAGTCCGAAAACCACTGCACCTGCGCGGTTGTGTCCTCGCTCCCGCTGACGCCACCAGCCTGCACAGTGCACTCCTGGTGACATCAGCGGGAGCGAGGGCACGGCACCGCAGGAGCAATGGTTTTCCGACTTTTTAGTCGGAAATTCCAGAAGTGAACCGGAGGCGTGCTGATCTCTTTGGCTGCAGTACTCACTGAATCACACACCTGTAACAAGCATGCAGCTAATCCAGTCTGACTTCAGTCAGAGCACCTGATCTGCATGCTTGTTCAGGGGCTGTGGATAAAAGTATTAGAGACACAGGATGAGCAGGAGAGTCAGGCAACCGGTACTATTTTAAAAGGAAAAATCCATATTCTCTTTAGTTTAGGTTCCCTTTAAATTCCCAGGTACACCTTAGCTAGTTGACGGTTTTTGCTGTACATTCTATGTCCTAAAAAGTGCTGCTATAGGTTCTTGGACATAGAATTTACATTCCGGAATAATATAGCCACCACCGATGCCGCACATGCATTTGCAGGCTCCTGTCTAAAAGTGAATGATTGCTGCTATAGAAAATAGCAGCAATCAATCAATAAAGTTAGGCAAAACAAAAATAAGTTTTACACGTTTGAAAAAAAAAATGTAAGTGACAAGGTCACAGTAAAGTGTTTTTCTTTTTTTCAGTTAAGTTTTAACCTTTACTCAGCCTCTCCTATTAAAGAGAGTCGGAAGCCTCAAAAAATACCTGTTTTACTTGACATTCCTCTTCAGCATTAATGCCATAGCTGAAACGACGCATCCCAGCGGCTGAATGCTCAATTAATACCCCCAAAATCCCAGACCAAAATTCCACGACTTTCCAGGCCGTGGATTTTGCTGCAAGGGGAGGCAGAGCTTTGTGCAGTAGCTCTTCCTCTGCTCGCATCAATCTGCGCTGATCGTCGCCTCTCCCCGCCCCTCTCAGTGAAAGATGACTGAGGGGGGCGGGAGGAGGCGGAGATCCGCGCAGGTTGACACGAGTAGAGGCAGAGCTACTGCACAAAAGCTTTGCCTCTTCCAGGAAGGAGCCTCGAAATTTGCCCTGGGGATTTCTGGGGTATTAATTGAGCGTTCAACCGCAGGGATGTGACGTTTCAGCTATGGCCTTAATGCTGAAGAGGACTGTCTTTATTCTTTAACACCATTGTTAATACCTGTAATATTTGGAGGTCTAGTGTGCTCCTACCTCTCCCCTCACAGTAGTCCCTGGAGTTCTAGTTCCCCTCCCCCTTATAACTTTCCCTGGTGACATAGTGTCCCCCCCCAACACAGTAGTCCCTGGTAGTCTTGTGACAGGGGCAATGCCTAGATACAAGCAAGGCAAGCCCCTGTTTGTTGCCTTACTTTAGAGGGGGCCTCGCTCTCCCTGGCTGGCTGCCCTGTTCTCTGTGGCCCCCGAACCCTTCTACCACCCGTAGCTCACATGCCCAAATCCAGTGCCAAATCTCTCATCAGAACTGCCTTAATTTTTCATGGCATTCTTCAGAGATTTTTGGCCCATTTTGACATGATAGCATCACGCAGTTTGCCCCGCCCACATCATGTCATGGCGACGCCCAATTTTGCCACGGCATGCAAAACTCACCTCTCCCTTTGTTTAGGGGCCACGGCTATTTTTCACTACTAAAATCTTGGCAGCACTGGCCCCATTCCCATATACATTAGCTTTTCCAAGTGTCTTAGTGGTCCATCTATGCAGCGATCAGCACAGGAAACAATGATATCCATTCCAGTGCTTGTCTTTTGTCTGTTGTCCCTCTACCTGCAAACCATGGCACTGCCCCATTCAGATTGTGCATGGGCTAGATGGGAATAGAGAGGAGGCGGAAGGGCGTGGCAGCTTGCAGCTCACACCACTGATTTGTGGGATCAACCATTTGAGGTATCATCAGGGAGACACGACGCCGACGCACCCATTATTATGGGAGGGAAGCTGGGATTTCACAAGGTGGGACGTGGGACAGACTGCTTGAATTAGGATAGTTCCAGCGAAATCGGGATGGTATGTGCTAAAAAATTACTTTGTAGGTTAAGAAGGAAAGTTATCTCCCAGGGGAAATATTGATTGAATCGGATCCAGGGTGTGAATCCCTCCATCTGCCTCTAGAGGGCGTAACCTGACAGAAGCTCCTCCCAGTGACATCACCATACACTATATATACATTACGTACGGTTCGGAAAAGCGAGAGTTACCTTTTGAAGACATTACCAGGAGAAACAAGATGAGGGCTTTGAGGCAGCGGCTGACCCAACTAGTCATCCTTTTCTTCTCATCTGTCCACTAGAGAATCACCTGGAAGAGAATAGAAAAGAATGAATGTGGATAACGTGTAAGTAATATTTAAAAGTCAACCTCACACTGTCTGGCTAAAGTCATACTATACAGACAGTAGAACATCACAGTAGTCATCAGTATGCATACAGGTTACATAATTAGCCCTTTAGTAGCCAATTTATTTAGAGGCTCGGAAGTGCTCCAGGCCAATTTACTTTAGCACTTTTTTTATTTCGTATTTGTTACATTTGCTTGCTACTAAATAATACTGCTGCAATGTGTATTTATGGTCACTAGGGGGCAGTGTGAGACAATAACAGAGGACTTCTGCTTTCAGTTTCTATATTTTCTGCTAGCAGAGAGAGATCAAAGTATGCCAAGATATTTATAGCAGAAGGAAATCTGCCAACTGAGGTCATAAGCAGTGCACTTATCTCAAATGAGATACGGTACCTCTATCAAAGCTACTAATGGGATAATAGGAATAGTCATTATGAAATGAGAGATTTCATTTTGAGATGATGCAAATTTTATGGAAATGCAGCAGTGTTTGATTGGGGAAGAGCTTGGCAGTGGCAGGAGTGTGGAGTGGCTGAACCTCCAGGCAAGGAGGTCCAGGCCTAGCAATGTAATCTGCTGTTCTCAGCAGCCTTGACACCAGTTTCCTGTCATGTGATTCTCTGCAAAATCTCTTGGGATAAAACTCCATATTAGCATAAGAAAAAAAAATCATCCAATAAGAAATTACTTATTTAGCTTACCTATCCTGTTGAACTCACTGTCAGATTTAAGAGAAATGTGATGGGAAAAAAAGAAAATAATATTTCTGCTGCTTTCCAGCTGTTTTTTATAATGCCAAAAGTAACATTACTTCTGTCCTTTTCTTTTTTTTTTCCTTTTTTTTAACTCAGCTCAGTGTTAATTTTCCCTTCCTACTGCCACAACTTACTGTCCCCCCCACAGCAAAAATCACCTTAACAACAGGCTTGGCATCACTGTATAAACTCTTTAAAGAAAGGCGGCGATTCAATTACCTTCTGTTCATAGTGTCATTATCTTATATGAAATAGGAGGCTTTCTGTTATTTGCTTGCTGGGATAAGCTTGTTACTGTAGCTAAAAAACCAAACAAACAAAAACTTCCCTCAGCCCCGCTGGAACTGCACACAGTTCCTGCAGTTAGGCAAAGGCAATCAGACCAGGTCAGCCTTTCTCAACTTTTTACCCTGGAGGAACCCTGCAAATAACTTTTGGATCTCAAGGAAGCCCTGAAAACATTTTTTTTTGATCTTGAGGAACCCCTGCATTTATTTTGCAGGTGGTATGGTCTTTAAAAGTAGGTGAGGCTGTTTATTTCACTACCCCCCTATTACAGTGCCACGCATTTTAGTGTCTTCTTATCCTAGTGCTTTTTTATTAATGTGCTTATTATTATTCTGACCCCCAATTTAGTGCTTCTTTTTACAGCACCCCCTATTATAGTGTGCTCTGATACTTCCCCTATGATGGGGGGAAATGCCCAGGAACCCCTGCAGAGTACTCAAGAACCCTGGTTGTGAAAGCTTGTACCAGGTAAAAAGAAAAAATAAATTAGGGAACATATACAGAACTATTTTAGAAAAATAAAAGGGGTTAACATATATTTTTGGGGCACTAACTCTTTTTTGGCAATTTTTTATTTTTTGGATGTTACGACCCCCTTTAAGGTCACAAAGGACCAAAACGGGTATAAACTAAAAAGAAGTGTGCTAACACCTATCCACACACAATCTGAAAGGGCAATATTTTTATTTTTTCGGACATGTCCTCTAACACACTAGATTCTCACTTTAAGTAACAGCGTTGTGCGGCGGACGGAGGAGCCGAGGCTGTCGATGAGTAGATTTATTCCTGTAGTATCATGCTTTGGCGCGGTGCCTGTTTCGAGTTTTATTTTCCCAAATACGGGAGTCACACAACAGAGTGACTCATTGTTTAACAACACGAGATCCGTCCAGGAAGCATCCTCGGGCGGATGGCAAAAACAAGCCGACTACATGATTGTTCCGTGTTTATTGTGAGAAAACAGCGATTACTCGCAGCTTGTATGGAAGGGTGGTCTCGTTACCCTGGCATTGGCCGCTCCAAAGACCTTCTCATACTAAAGCTTAAAGTGAATCTCCGGACTAAAAATCTACTCAGCGGAACTGAAAAGGCTTGGTGTTTCTTTAACAGTTTGACAGCATCAGAACTTTGTTTTTCTTACCAAAGCATCATTTTTAGCTGCATTTCTAGCTAAGCTCTACCCATCAAAGAAAAAAAGCCCAGGCTTTTTTTCCCTGATGCTGTGCAGAGCATGATGGGATTTCCTATGTTATTCACGTTGCCTAGCAACTGGGAGAGGTGCTCAAGACACAGGACAGTTGGAACTGTGTCTCATGCTCCCTGTCACCTCCTTTCAACCAAAAAGATGGCTGCAATCATGAAATCAAACAGTTGCCTGTTCTTTTAACCACTTGAGGACCCACCCTCTACCCCCCCTTAAGGACCAGCGCTGTTTGATGGGATCTGTGCTGGGTGGGCTCTGCAGCCCCCAGCACAGATCAGAGGGCACGCAGAGCGATCAGATCGCCCCCCTTTTTCCCCCCTATGGGGATGATGTGCAGGGGGGGGTCTGATCGCTCCTGCTGGTGGCATGTTGCGGGGGGGCACCTCAAAGCCCCCCTCCGCGGCGACATTCCCTCCCCCTCCCTCTCCTACCTGTCCCCCCAGTGATCCGGGCTGCACAGGACGCTATCCGTCCTGTGCAGCCAGTGACAGGACGTCCTCTGTCACATGGCGGCGATCCCCGGCCGCTGATTGGCCGGGGATCGCCGATCTGCCTTACGGCGCTGCTGCGCAGCAGCGCCGTACAATGTTAACAAAGCGGATTATTTCCGCTTGTGTTTACATTTAGCCTGCGAGCCGCCATCGGCGGCCCGCAGGCTATTCACGGAGCCCCCCGCCGTGATTTGACAGGAAGCAGCCGCTCGTGCGAGCGGCTGCTTCCTAATTAATCAGCCTGCAGCTGGCGACGCAGTACTGCGTCGCTGGTCCTGCAGCTGCCACTTTGCCGACGCACGGTATAAGCGTGCGGTCGGCAAGTGGTTAAACCAGTGTGGGTAAGAGATTATATTACCTATCTATTTTAATTAACATAACTAATGTAACTTAATGACAGTATGTTTGTTTAGGCTGGAGTTCCTCTTTAAAGTGTACCCGAGCCGACATGTGACATGATGAAATAAACATGTGTCTGTGCACTTTACAGTGCAAATCATATTAACCACTTGAGGACCACAGGTTTATACCCCCCTAGTGACCAGGCGATTTTTTACAATTCAGCACTCTGCAGCTTTAACAATTTATTGCTCGGCCATACAACTTACCACCAAAATGAATTTTACCTCCTTTTCTTGCCACTAATAGAGGATTTTTTTGATGATCTCTGATTGCTGCTGTGATTTTTTGTATATTATTAATTTTAAAACATATTTTTTTTCAAATAAATTTTTTTTTTCCCCTCCCTCTCCCTCCCACCTGAATTGGCCCTGACTGCTCTCCGTATACAACATTCCACTCTCATAGGCATCAGCCTATGAGAGGGATTAGATTGTGAGCCAATCAGAGGGACAGCTAAGTGAAAGGGCTGTCCCCTGTACAGCGCTGTGCTAGATCGCAGCGCTGTACAAATGTTTATTAGCTTTTTTTTTATTAGATTGCAGCCTGCCAGCTCTGATCGTGGCTGGCAGGCTGCTAACGGATCCCTGCTATCTTTACGAGCAGTGAATGCACTCGCTGCAGAGCCATACAACTTAGCACACATGAATCCTCCCCCTTTTCTGCCCACCAAAAGAGCTTTATGTAGGTGGGCTCTGATCGCTACTGAGATTTTTTTTTTTGTTTATTTATTCTTTTATTTTTAATAAATTTGTCTTTTTTTTATTATTCCCCCTCCCTCCGCCCTCTATCATAGGCATCAGCCTATGAGAGCCAATTGCTCTGTGAGCCTCACCAGGGAACAGCCGAGTGACACAGCTGTCCCCAGTAAAGCGCTGCCATAGATCGCAAGGCTGTACAATGTAAATAGACGTCGGTTTAGTCGTCTAACAGTCTGGTAGTGTCAATCGCCGCTGGAAGACTGATTACGGAGTGGATCTCCGTCTCATAAGCCGGGATACGCGCTCATCGGGCGATCCCCAGCAGAACACACCCCTGGCAGTTCACGTCAATTGACGTCGCGCGGTCCTGGGGCTGCCACCTTCCGAATTGGCATTAGGCGGTCACAAGGAAGTTAATATATATCAAGTTCTCTATACACTTTTTATACATTTTTAGAAAGTGGACAGCATGCCCCCCCCCTAAGACTTTTTAACCATTTGTCACCCATGCAGGCAGGGCCAGAATTCAGAGCTATGACCGTGTGGGGTTCCCCAGCCTGAGCTATACCAACCTGCACTCCCTTATAATGAGGGGGGCCATGAAAGAGAGGAGCAACATCCCCTCGCCCCCAAAGCCACTGTCCATACATTCAGTGTCCTGTGTAAAATAAATATACAGAACTTGGAAATCAGTATATAATAAAGTGTACCACAGCAAAATGTCATTTTGCTGAGTTTAAAAAACATTTGTGCTTTATATTTTTTTTTATCGATTTTCTAAAAAACGACAAGGTTTTCTTTTTTAAAAAACATGCCAAACCGTTTTTATCTGTGACTGGAGGCAGAAGCAGCAGGGGGCCCTATGAGGGGAGAAGTTTTTTTTCCCTGTACTGAGACACTGACAACTAAGGACACAAAGAGATAAAAAAGCTTTCTGGTCTCTGCACAATTGTTCTAATGACTGCATCTGCTTAGCCACTGATAAGGAATCATACAAAGTTTTGTAGACAAAGATTTGTAGACAGTCCCTATTCAGCAGGGTCTTGTGTACAGATCCCTGCCCCCAGCCTCTCTACCTCTCCCCAAGTGCTCTGTACTGCAGTGATGCTGGACGAGTCTGCAGAGCCAGTTATGCTCCATCAGAGATGGACAGAGGGAGTATAATAAAAAGCTGAGGCTGGGATCATACTTGTCTGTCAGTTTTCTGTGTGTTTTTTCCTGTATGTGTTTTCTGCACACCATTTGTGTTTGTATGTGTGAAAACATGCATTTTTTTTACAGAGGTTAATGTATATGATAGAGAAAGTGCCTGCAGTGCTTCACTGCTGTCTGTTTTTATCTGAATGGGGAAAACACAAGTGTACACTAGCCAATTGAATAACATTGGTTCTCAGTTTACTTGTGCAGTAAGCCGGGCGAGGGGGCCCCATCCAAAGTTACGCAGGGGGGGGGGGGGGGGGGCAAGTGATTCCTAGTTTAGCCCCTGCTAACTATAAATTGATATGAATAAGGAGTGTTCACATCTAGGGCTTGACTCACTATGACAAATAGCATGCATTATCCAAGTTAACACACCTTATCAGAGATAACATGCCTTATCAGAATAGCATAGCGAGTGCTACGAACTTATGCCTGCTAACTGGCAATGACGACAGCTCCACTCGTCCTGCCCTGAGCTCCTGCGGGTTCGTAGCACTCGCAATGCTACTCTGATAAGGCTTGTTAACTTTGATAGAGCATGTTATCTCTGATAAGGCATGCTATTTGTCTTAGCTAATCAAGCCCTTAAAGGGAACCAGAGAGGAACCATATCTAAAAAAATCAAAAAGCAGTTATACATACCTGGGGCTTCCTCCAGCACCATACACGCTGATCGATCCCATGCCGCCATCCAGCGCTGCCCGCAACTATGAGAACGGGCTCTCGTCGCTGACGTTATCGGAGCCGGGCTACACAGGAGAAGTGCGCCCTCTACGTATCTCTCCATACACTCCAGCAGAGATACGCAAAGAGCGCACCTCTGCTACGCTTAGACTGACTCCAACTGACGGATCAGCGCAGAGCCGGTTCTCGTAGCTGCGGGCAGAGGAGGACGGCGGCGTGGGATCGATCAGCCCGTATGGGGCTGGAGGAAGCCCCAGGTATGTATAACTGCTTTATTTTTTCAGCTCTGATTCCATTTAAGCCCCAACTACACCATACAATTTTTTGTGCAATTCGATTCGATTCAATCCGACATGTCCGATTGGGATTCGATTTGCCATTGTTTTGCAATGGCGAATCGAATCTAATTGAACATTGGACATGACATGACGGATTACATCGAATCGAATCGATGAATCGAATCGCACAAAAAATTGTATGGTGTAGATGGTGCTTTAGAGTGATATCAGAATGCCTAATTTCTCTTCACATGTACAAACTACAAGAATTCATCTTACAAACTGTTCTTCAATGGCTCTCGGAGGAAATGAAACTAAGCCAATCAAAGTTTCTCACTCCTAGTTAATTAACCAGCTGAGAGGCTTGCTTTGATAGGCTGAACTTCTTTCTCTTCCTGGATAGTAGGATTTGCCTTTTATAACAGTGACAGTTGCGAATTTTCGCCAAAGTCATTTTCGCATTGAAAATGGCATTGTCGATTTCAAGAAAAATTGTGTGAAAATGCATTGTATTTACACAATATCCCAAGAAAACGTGAAAACACATAAAACGTTATTTTTACCACTAAAACCCCCTTCCCAAAAATATTTTTAAAGCAAAAATTCGTGAAAAATCACAAACTTTTTACAAAATGATTTTCAATGGCATTTTTGCTTGAAAGTTGAACTTAAAGAGAAACTCCAACCTAGAATTGAACTTTATCCCAATCAGTAGCTGATACCCCCTTTTACATGAGAAATATAATGCTTTTCACAAACAGACCATCAGGGGGCGCTGTACGACTTATTTTGTGCTGAAACCCCTCCCACAAGAAGCTCTGAGTACCGCGGTACTCCTGGCAAACTGCCACAATGTAACAATGTTCACAGACAGGAATTAGCTGTTTACAGCTGTCTCTAACAGCCAAAACAGCTAGCAGCAGCTACATAACCTGCCCACAGTAAAAATGTCACCATGTAATAAATGTCAGAATGTAAATCGGGGAGAGGAAAGATTTTACAATGAGCAAACACTGACTAAATCATGTATACATAATTATGGTAAAAATGAAGCATTTTTTTTACTACATTATTTTCACTGGAGTTCCTCTTTAACATAATGTTCGTGAAAATGAATGCGAAAAGAATATCGGAATTTTTGCTCATCGCTGTTTTAGAAGACATTTTTGCTCATCACTAATGCTGACCTGCCCATTTATCACTACATGTATAATTCTTTACATCCAGAAGGTCTAGTTTATAGCCCCTCATTTTACAGGCGTTTGTTCCAACAGCCTGCTCTGCTATATATTCATCTGTACATGGCATGGATTTGTTCCATGTCACAGTAGATGAATCCCCACAACTAGCAGCTGTCACTATGCTTAGATTCATTATAATGACGATATCAGTGGCAGTAGCTAGTCATTAGCACTAGCGAGTACTCGCAGTGACCGGTCCCTGGTGACAAGTCACAGCAGTTCCTTGCTATGATTAGAGGCGAGGTGTCGTCTGCGTGACACAGCCCTCGAGGGGTTCCAGAAGCCGTCTGCAGACTGGTTGGGATGCTTGTGTAGCTTTAGCAGGTACAGGACTGCTTCAGTGACGTCATAAAGGCTATTTGTTATGGGTCCAATACTTAGCAGTGGCGCCCCTTTCCTTCTATGGGATCTCCTACATGTGACCAGACAGGAAGTAGTGCAATTATTGAACATGCAGGCCGACTGATAGGCTCAGTTGATATTTTCTGCACCACAACACTATTAGTATAGTCCCATTGCCTGGGAATTCCGCATAGCTAAACAGTCTAGGCTGTGACATCACTGGGAGGGGGGCTGCACATACCAATATACAGCAGTATATAGATTGAGGAAACAGTGATGTGGCGAACGGTTCGCCGGGCAAACATCTGTGGGGGGTTTACTACTTCCGGGTCGCTCTGACCCGGAGTAGTACGCCTGCGCTGCCCGGCGGAGCACGTCCTAGATCGCGCTTCTGTTGCCGGGCACTCTCTGCGCATGAGCGTGATGCCGTTCATGACGTCACGCACATGTGCAGAAAGTGCCCGGCAACAGGAGCACGATCTAGGACGCGCTCCGCCGGGCAGCGCAGGCGTACTACTCCGGGTCAGAGTGACCCGGAAGTAGTAAACCCCCCAGGGATTCAGAGATGTTCGGCGGCGAACGGTTCGGGAACCGTTCGCCACATCTCTAATGGGAAAAGTTTTGTATGATGAAACCAGGAAAAGTTACCATAAAGTGGGTATCCTGAATAATTGACTTCATTTTACTACATAACCACTCTACGACCGCCTAACGCCAATTGGCAGCCGCAGAGTGGCTCCCCCAGAACTGCCAAACGCCAAAAGGCTTCAAGTTCTTGGGCAGGAGATTAGTGGGAATCGCAAGCTCCTTCAACAGTCTGCCAGCAGCGATCGTCGCTGGCAGACTGTATACAAAAGAAATGGCCCTTTATTTACTTTGTACAACGCTGCGATCTAATGCAGCACTGTACTGGGGACAGCCCTGTCTCTTGGCTGTCCCCTGAAGCGGCTCCAAACGCGATCCCCTCTCATAGGCTGACACCTATGAGAGGGGATCGCACTGAATGGCCATCGAGGGGGAGGGAGGGAAAAAAGTCAAATTTATTTAAAAAAAGAACAAATAAATTACTGTAATTAAAAAAACAAACAAACCTGCAGCAGTGATCAGATCCCACCAACAGAAAGCTCGGTTGGTGGACAGAAAAGGGGCGCAGACTCATTTGTGTGCTCAGTTGTACGGCTCTGCAGCGAGCTGGTAAAGCTGCAGAGCACTGAATTATAAAAAACTAGCTGATTGCCCGGCGTTGCCCGGGTATGTATTTGGCTGGTGTTGACTCTGCATAATTTTTCTAGCCCTAACACACAATTACTCACTGACCAAGTTTGTGAGCTTTGTAGTCTTTGGCATCAATAATTTGCATTGAAATGAAAAAATCTGATTGGCTGTTTGTGGCTACACACCCTTTTCTGAATTTAAACCCCAGTCACCCAATAACCAACTGTACCAGGTTTGAGGCTTGTGCCATTAACAGTGCAAGAATGGTAGCAATTAAATATTCCCATTGAAAAGCAATAGGTGAAGTTTGATACACTTTTGTAGGCTCCACCCACTTTTCTGAATATTAATTCCAGTCACCCAGTGACCAACTGTGCAAAGTTTAAAAACCCTGCCATTAACAGTGTAAGAATGGCTGCAGTTTACATTTTCCCAGTGAAATTTCTATTTGTCTCCACCCATTGATGACCCGGCATTGCCCGTGTATGTATTTGGCTGGTGTTAGCTCCGCCCACTTTCTAACCCTAACGGACAAACACTCAATTACCAAGTTTGTGAGCTTTGGGGTCCTTGGCATCAATAATTTGTATATTCCAATAGAAATTAAACAAATCAGATTGGCTGTTTGTGGCTTCACCCCCTCTCCAGCATTTGAACCCCAGTCACCCAATGACCAACTGTAGCAGGTTTGAGGCATCTGCTATTAACAGTGGAAAAATGGCAGCAATTGAAATTATCCACTTGAAAATCAACAGGTGAATTTTGATTGGCTATTATAGGCTCCACCCACTTCCCTGAATATTAATCTCAGTCACTCAGTGACCATCTGGGCAAAATTTGGGAACCCTGCCATAAACAGTGTAAGAAGGGCTGCAGTTTACACTTTCCCAGTGAAATTTGTTTTTGGCTCCGCCTACTTTTTGTAACCTGGACACACAGTCACTCCATGACCAAGTTTGTGAGCTTTGGGGTCCTTGGCATCAATAATTTGTATTTTCCCATGAAATGAAACAAATCTGATTCACTGTTTGTGGCTCTGTCCCCTTTTCTGAATTTGATCCCGAGTGACCCAATGACCAACTGTACCAGGTCTGAGGCTTGTGCCATTAACAGTGCAAGAATGGCAGCAATTGTAATATTCTCCTTGAAAAGCGACATGTGATTTTTGATTGGCATTTTTAGGTTCCACCCACTTTTCTGAACATTAATCCCAGTCACCCAGTAAGCAGCTATGCTAAGTTTGAGAACCCTTCCATTAACAGTGAAGAAGGGCTGCAGTTTACAATTTCCCAGAAAAATCTGTTTTAACTCCACCCACTTTTTGTAACCTGGACACACAGTCACTACACAATGACCAAGTTTGTGAGTTTTTGGGTTCATGGCATCAAAATTGTGGTAATGGAAGCAGTTTATCCAGCAAAGAAATCTGGCAGTTTTTGGCTCCACCCCTTTACTGAATTTAAACCCCAGACACTTAACGACCGACTGTAGCAGGTTTGAGGCCTCTGCCATTAATAGTGTAAAAATGGCTGCAGTTGCAATATTCCCCTTGAAAATCAAAAGGTAAATTTTGATTGGCTGCTGTAGGCTCCACCCACTTTCCTGAATATTAGTCCCCGTCACCCAGTGGCCAACTGTGTCACGTTTGAGAACCCTGCCAATAACAGAATGGCTGAAATCAATCTAACAAATCTGATTGGCTGTTTGTGGCTCTACCCCTTTAGTGAATTTGGACCCCAGTCACCCAATGACTGACTGTATCAGGTTTGAGGCCTCTGCCATCAACAGTGTAATGCTGCGTACACACTTGCGATAACGATCGCTCGTAAATGCCAATTAACGATCGCTCGTAGTCGCTCGCTCGATCATTGCCTAAAGTTCGTTCCGAAGCGATCGTTAAGCCAAGCGATGGAAGGGCAATGATTGCTTGAGAAAATTTTCCAAATAGTTGGATTTAATCGAGCGATTGTCGCCGTTAAAATGAAGTGTGTATAGCGATCGTGCGAGAACGATCGCTATTATTAGAACAGCGCATGTGCCTTCCAACTGGGAACGTACGTATTTCCGGAAACGTTTGTTTCGTAGCGATCGTTCAGTGTGATATTTGAAATCATGTTAAAGAATTGTGCACTTAACCCAAATGTTTATTAAAACATTAGTTACTATTAAACAGCATACAATGCACTAACATAGGTATGTATGTATAATGTACACACTTTTCTGTTGATATGTTTCTTTACATATGCCTCTCTCTCTCTCTCTCTCTCTCTCTCTCTCTTTTTTTAATAATGCTCATGAAACGCATTATGCCTACATCCGCTTCGGGACGTAACGATCCGTGTGCGCACGCAACTATTGCTCCTGATCGTTCGTTTCGGCGACAACAATCGCTTCGCTACTTTCTCAGTCGCCTGATTTGCATTTACTACCTGCTCGTCCACCTATCGCCCGTCGCGGAACGATCGCTTGTAACGAACGATCGTTATCGCAGGTGTGTACGTACCATAAGAATGGTAGCAATGTGAATAGTGCCCTTGAAAATCAATAGGTAAATTTTGATTGGCTGTTTTAGGCTCCACCCACATTTCTGAATATTCATCCCAGTCTCCCAGTGGCCAATTGTGTAAAGTTTGGGAACCCTGCCATGTTAAAAATTTAGTTGTTGGCACCGCCCACTTTTTCTAACCTTGATATACAGTCACTCAAATATCAAGTTTATTAGCTTTGGGGTCCTTGGTATCAATACTTTGTATATTCCCATTGAAAAATAAACTAATCTTATTGGCTGTTTGTGGCTCCGCCACCTTTCTGAGTTTGGGCCCTAGTCACCCAGTGACTGACTGTACCAGGTTTGATGCATCTGCCTTTAACAGTATAAGGGCCTGTACACACTGCTTCGCTTTTAAAATCGCATGCGATTTTTAAATCGCAAGCCTTCATGAGAATAGGAAAAGCGCATCGCACCAGTGTGTACAGGTCTCCACGATTTTCATTATTTTTCAAAAGACCTTGCGATTAAAAAGCGAATGCGATTTGAAAAGCGCAGCGCAAGAGCAGCAGTGTGTACAGGCCCTAAGAGAATGGTAGCAGCTTAAACATTCCCTTTGAAAATTGAAAGGTGAATTTTTATTGGCTGTTGTAGGCTCCACCCACCTTCCAAAATCTTAATCTAAGTTACCCAATGACCAACTGTGCAAAGTTTGAGAACCCTGCCATTAACGATGTAAGAATGGCTGCAGTTTATATTTTCCCAGTAAAAGCTGTTTTTGGCTCCGCCTACTTTTTGTGACCTTGACACACAGTCACTCAATGACCACATTTGTGAGCTTTCAGGTTCCTGGCATCAAAAATGTGTGATTGGAAGCAGTTTATCCACCAAGGAAATCTGATTGGCTGTATGTGGCCCCACCCCTTTAGTGAATTTGGACCCCAGTCACCCAATGACCGACTGTAGAAAGTTTGAAGCCTCTGCCATTAACAGTGTAAGAATGGCAGCAGTTTAAATATTCCCCTTGAAAATCAATAAGTGAATTTTGATTGGCTGTTGTAAGCTCCACCCATTTTCTTGAATCTTAATCGCATTCACCTTGTGACCAACTGTGGCAAGTTTGAGAACCCTGCGATTAACATTCTAAGAATGGCTGCAGTTTACATTTTCCCATTTAAAATAAACGGCTGAAATTTGATTGGCTGTTTTATGCTCCGCCCACTTTTCCTGGATTTGTAACCTCGGTCACCAAGTGACCACCTGTGCCAAGTGTGGGGACTCTGGCTTGATTACTGTGAGAATGGCAGCCTTTTACATTTTTTCCATTGACTTGAATGGGTGAAATCTAACTGGCTGTTTGTAGCTCCGCCCAGGTGTGCAGGGGGGCCACGAGACCCCCAGAACCTATCATCCCAGGTAGTAAGGGACCTGTGTACCAAGTTTCGTTCAAATCGGTCAAGCCGTTTTCGCGTGATCGCAGCACATACATACACACACACACACACATCCGATTTTATATATATAGATAGCCTGGTCACTAGGTGGGTGAAAGCCTGCGGTCCTTAACTGTAGTGAAATAACATAATGAATAAAATTGCTAATTTTTACAATATTTATTTATAGATTAGGTAGTCAGTGTTTGCCCATTGTAAAAATCTTTCCTCTCCCCGATTTACATTGTGAAATGTATCACTGGTTATGACATTGGAAAAAGCCGTTATTTTCCACAATGCAACGAGGTTCACAGACAGCACACTGTCAGGACCATGGTCATGACATCACACTGTGGGAGGGGTTTCGCCACAATATCAGCCATACAGACCCCCCTGATGATCTATTCGGGAAAAGATAAAGATTTCTGGTGGGAAAGGGAGTATCAGCTACTGATTGGGATGAAGTTTAATCCTCGGTTAGAGTTCCTCTTTACATGCATATGAACAGAGACCCCCCTGGATGCATTCAAAAGGCCGTCTGAAGTTCCGCGTCTTGGCGGAGCTCGGTTACTCCACATCTGCGCGGGTGATCTGTCGTGTCAGCAGGAAGCTCTGTATCTATTAAACGCGAATGCCAAGCATCTGCTCGCCGGTCAGAGGTAAGCTAAATAAACCTCAGAATTTCATTACATTCCTCCTAAACTAGATTCTAGCTGCACAACAAACTTAATCACCTCCAGTCTATATTTTCCTGGACTCTCTATTACCCCCCCCCCCCAATAAAGTTAATTTTAGACACTTTTACAGATTCATGTTGGGTGCATTTTGGAGATAGTTTCTCAAACACAACATTGGGAATCCAAAGCTCTAGTCCAGACAGCTCTAGTCCAGACAGCAGGTCTTGCGTCACGGTCACGCACATCATTACACTTGTCTGATAAACCCGTCACATCATCCTACAACAAATCAGGGCTGAATTTCTGAAAAGGCCTCAAAGGCTCGGGCCTTGGGCGGCTGCAGGCCAAGGGGGCACCTGGACATGAAGGAGGGGTTACTGCATATGAAAGAGGAGGCTGAAAATGGGGAGCAACACATGAAAAAGGGAAACTGATGTTAAAAGGAGCTGTTCATGAAAGAGAGGAGCTGCTGTACATGGATGATGCACATGGAAGAAGGGGGCTGCACATGGAATGGGAGGGGGCTGCTGTACACAGGGGAGTAACTAGAAATCACTGCCCCCCCCCCCCCACACACACACACACACACACACAGGTGCCAAATAATTGTAATGGGGAAGCGTTTCACCATAAAATAATCGTAATGCACCAGAAATTAATCGTAAAGTGGGCAGCATTTCACCATAAAATAATCGTAATGCACCAGAAATTAATCGTAAGGTGGGCAGCATTTCACCATAAAATAATCGTAAAGTGGGCAGCATTTCACCATAAAATAATCGTAAAGTGGGCAGCATTTCACCATAAAATAATCGTAAAGTGGGCAGCATTTCACCATAAAATAATCATAATGCTGGCAGCATAATGTGGGCAGCATTTCACCATAAAATAACTGTAAAGTGGGCAGCATTTCACCATAAAATAACTGTAAAGTGGGCAGCATTTCACCATAAAATAACCGTAATGTGGGCAGCATTTCACCATAAAATAATCGTAATGTGGACAGCATTTCACCATAAAATAATCGTACAGTGGGCAGCATTCACCAGAAAATTGTAATGTGAGCAGCAGTGACTGACCAGAAAATAATCGTAAAGTGCGCAGCAGTCACCATAAAATCGCAATGTGCGCAGCAGTCACCAGAAAATCGTAATGTGAGCAGCAGTGACCAGAAAATAATCGTAAAGTGGGCAGCAGTCACCAGAAAATCGCAATGTGTGCAGCAGTCACCAGAAAATCGCAATGTGTGCAGCAGTCACCAGAAAATCGCAATGTGGGCAGCAGTCACCAGAAAATCGCAATGTGCGCAGCAGTCACCAGAAAATCGTACAGTGGGCAGCAGTCACCAGAAAATCGCAATGTGGGCAGCAGTCACCAGAAAATCATACAGTGGGCAGCAGTTATTAAAATAAAATGCCCCTGTAAAAAAAAACAATTCACTCACCTGGCAGAAGTCTCCTCTCTCGGCCGGTTTCTGGTGCGCAGCTCCCCCGACGATCCTCTTGCAGCACATCTCCCGCGCTGACAGGCAGAGTGCAGGGCTACGGCAAGATGGCGCCCGAAGCCCTGTACTGGATACACAAATAGTCTCTAGTGCAGGGCTTCGGCAGCCATCTTCCCGTAGCCCTGCTCTGCCTCCGGAGACTGCGGGCTGCGGGGAATGAACTGGCGTGGCGTCTGTTAGACGCCGCGGCCAGTTCAACACCTGGCTGGGGGGTCCCAGAATCAGGCAGCAGCGCTCCCCTCGCACACAGCTGCGATGAAGGGGTCGCATTCCCGGTAGTTACGCCGGTGGCTGTACATGGATGTTACACATGGAAGAGGGGGCTGCACATGGAATGGGAGGGGCACTGCAGTACATGGATGTTACACATGGAAGAGGGGGCTGCACATGGAAGGAGAGGGGGCTGTTGTACATGGATGTTGCACATGGAAGAGGGGGCTAGAGTTGGGCCGAACCTCCGATTTTAGGTTCGCGAACTTCCGCGGAAGGTTCGGTTCGCGTTAAAGTTCGCGAACCGCAATAGACTTCAATGGGGATGCGAACTTTGAAAAAAAAAAACTTTATGCTGGCCACAAAAGTGATGGAAAAGATGTTTCAAGGGGTCTAACACCTGGAGGGGGCATGGCGGAGTGGGATACACGCCAAAAGTCCCCGGGAAAAATCTGGATTTGACGCAAAGCAGCGTTTTAGGGGCAGAAATCATTGAATGCTAAATGACAGGCCTAAAGTGCTTTAAAACATCTTGCATGTGTATACATCAATCAGGTAGTGTAATTAAGGTACTGCTTCACACTGACACACCAAACTGTTCACTGAACAGAACAGGTATGCAGTGGCGGGTTCACTGAACAGAACAGGTATGCAGTGGCGGGTTCACTGAACAGAACAGGTATACAGTGGCGGGTTCACTGAACAGAACAGGTATGCAGTGGCGGGTTCACTGAACAGGTATACAGTGGTGGGTTCACAGTACAGGTATGCAGTGGTGGGTTCACAGTACAGGTATGCAGTGGTGGGTTCACAGAACAGGTATGCAGTGGTGGGTTCACAGAACAGGTATGCAGTGGTGGGTTCACAGAACAGGTATGCAGTGGTGGGTTCACAGTACAGGTATGCAGTGGTGGGTTCACAGTACAGGTATGCAGTGGTGGGTTCACAGAACAGGTATGCAGTGGTGGGTTCACAGAACAGGTATGCAGTGGTGGGTTCACAGAACAGGTATGCAGTGGTGGGTTCACAGAACAGGTATGCAGCCAGGAACAAGCTAAGCCTAACTAATCTTTCCCTATGAGAGAGAGTGTGCAGCAGCTCGCCCTACTCTCACTAATGCAGGCAGGCAGTGGCACACGAGTGACCGTAATGGTCGCCGCTGCCTGCCTTTTAGTAGGGGGGAGTGGCTCCAGGGGCTAGTGTAGCCTAATTGGCTACACTGTGCCTGCTGACTGTGATGTAGAGGGTCAAAGTTGACCCTCCATGCATTATGGGGCGAACCGAACTTCCGCAAAGGTTCGCCTGCGGGACGCGAACGCGAACCACGGAAGTTCGCATGGAACCGTTCGCAGGCGAACCGTTCGGCCCAACTCTAGAGGGGGCTGCACATGGAAAGGGAGGGGGGCTGCTTTACATGATAAACATGGAAGAAGGGGCTGCACATGGAATGGGAGGGGCACTGCTGTACATGGATGATACACATGGATACACATGGGGGGGGGGGGGGGGGGTTGGCTGCACGTGGAATGGGAGGTAGCTGCTGTACATGGATGTAACACATGAAATAGGGGGCTGCACATGGAATGGGAGGAGAATGCTGTACATCGATAATACACATGGAAGAGGGGGCTGCACATGCAATGGGAGGGGGCTGCTGTACATGGATGATACACATGGAAGAGGGGGCTGCACATGGAATGGGAGGGGCTGCTGTATATGGATGATACACATGGAAGAGGGGGCTGCACATGAAATGGGAGGGGCTGCTGTACATGGATGATACACATGGAAGAGGGGGCTGCACATGGAATGGGAGGGGCTGCTGTACATGGATGATAAACATGGAAGAGGGGGTTGCACATGCAATGGGAGGGGCTGCTGTACATGGATGTTACACATGGAAGAGGGGGCTGCACATGAAATGGGAGGGGCTGCTGTATATGGATGATACACATGGAAGAGGGGGCTGCACATGGAAAGGGAGGGGCAGCTGTACATGAATGTTACACATGGAAGAGGGGGCTGCACATGGAATGGGAGGAGCTGCTGTACATGGATGATACACATGGAAGAGGAGGCTGTACATGGAATGGGAGGGGCTGCTGTATATGAATGATACACATGGAAGAGGGGGCTGCACATGGAATGGGAGGGGCTGCTGTATATGAATGATACACATGGAAGAGGGGGCTGCACATGGAATGGGAGGGGCAGCTGTATATGGATGATACACATGGAAGAGGAGCTGCTGGACATGAATGAGGAACCCATAGAGCTGCATACACAACATACTTGGCCTAGGCCCTATGGGCACAAAAAGGATAAATCCCTCCTTGCAACAGAAGCCAAAACTATGCCATGCCAGATCACCAAACCACCAACACATTTTGGCTGAGGAAAATGTAACATGATGTATTTATTTTTGGTTATTCTTAAAGGGAACCTTAACTGGCGAGGAAAAATTAATTCACTTACCTGGGGGCTTTCCCAAGCCTCCTGCAGCCGTCCGGTGCCCGCGCCGGTCCTTCGGTGCCCTCCAGTCTCCCTCCGCCGCTAAGTTTCGTTTTCGGACGACTGCCAGTCGTCCTCGGGCCTCTTCCGCATTCCTCGTCGTAAACTGCAGTAAAGCGCGTCCGCATGACGCCAAACGTGTCATGTGCATGACGCCAAACGCGTCATGCGGACGCGCTTTACTGCAGTTTACGACGAGGAATGCGGAAGAGGCCCGAGGACGACTGGCAGTCGTCCGAAAACGAAACTTAGCGGCGGAGGGAGACTGGAGGGCACCAAAGGACCGGCGCGGGCACCGGACGGCTGCAGGAGGCTTGGGAAAGCCCCCAGGTAAGTGAATTTATTTTTCCTCGCCAGTTAAGGTTCCCTTTAAAGGACAACTGTAGTGAGAGGTATATGGAGGCTGCCATATTTATTTCCTGTTAAGCAATACCAGTTATCTGGCTATCCTGCTGATCCTCTGCCTCTAATACTTTTAGTCATAGACTCTGAACAAGCATGCAGCAGATCAGGTGTTTCCAACATTATTGCCAGATTTGTCAAGATTACCTGCATGCTTGTTTCTGGTATTACTAAGGCCTCATTTTGGGCTGATTTGCTGTCAACACATTTCGGTATTCTGTTTTCCTTCCTTCCCCTTGCTGCCATGTTGTTTTTCTACCATTCTTCCCTTTCTCTTGCATAACGCTTACTGCTCCACCCCTGATGCCAACTTTACACCAATTTAATATGTTGGCACCATCATTTTAATGGGGCCCTGTAGTGGCATATAGTAGAATGCAGTAAATTTTTCAGGATATCCACTTTTACAATAATTAAATTGTGAGCTCCTCTGAGGACAGTCAGTGACATGACTATGTACTCTGTAAAGTGCTGCAGAAGATGTCAGTACTATATAACTACATACTAATACTATGGTGGAGACATTAGACTATGACTATGGTTAGGAATAGAGTGTGAGCTCCTCTGAGGACAGTCAGTGACATGTCTATGTACTCTGTAAAGTGCTGTAGAACATGTCAGTGCCATATAAATACACAATAATAACATGGTAATGCGTACTTATGTACGCATTACCCAGAACGCCAGGGTGGTTAAGCAATTTTGAGCATGGCATGGTTGTTGGTGCCAGACGGGCTGGTCTGAGTATTTCACAATCTGCTCAGTTACCGGGATTTTCACGCACAACCATTTCTAGGGTTTACAAAGAATGGTGTGAAAAGGGTTAAAACATCCAGTATGCGGCAGTCCTGTGGGCGAAAATGCCATGTTGATGCTAGAGGTCAGAGGAGAATGGGCCGACTGATTCAAGCTGATAGAAGAGCAACGTTGACTGAAATAACCACCCGTTACAACCGAGGTATGCAGCAAAGCATTTGTGAAGCCACAACACGCACAACCTTGAGGGGAATGGGCTACAACCGCAGAAGACCCCACCGGGTACCGCTCATCTCCACTACAAATAGGAAAAAGAGGCTACAATTTGCACAAGCTCACCAAAATTGGACAGTTGAAGACTGGAAAATTGGTGCCTGGTCTGATGAGTCTCGATAGAGTCAGAATTTGTCGTAAACAGAATGAGAACATGGATCCATCATGCCTTGTTACCACTGTGCTGGTGGTGGTGGTGTAATGGTGTAGGGGATGTTTTCTTGGCCCACTTTCGGCCCCTTAGTGCCAATTGGGCATCGTTTAAATGCCACGGGCTACCTGAGCATTGTTTCTGACCATGTCCATCCCTTCATGACCACCATGTACCCATCCTCTGATGGCTACTTCCAGCAGGATAATGCACCATGTCACAAAGCTCGAATCATTTCAAATTGGTTTCTTGAACATGACAATGAGTTCACTGTACTAAAATGGCCCCCACAGTCACCAGATCTCAACCCAATAGAGCATCTTTGGGATGTGATGGAACGGGAGCTTCGTGCCCTTGATGTGCGTCCCACAAATCTCCATCAACTGCAAGATGCTGTCCTATCAATATGGGCCAACATTTCTAAAGAAGGCTTTCAGCACTTTGTTGAACCAATGCCACGTAGAATTAAGGCAGTTCTGAAGGCGAAAGGGGGTTAAACACCATATTAGTATGGTGTTCCTAATAATACTTTAGGTGAGTATAAATACATAATAGTAATATGGTAGGACATATGACTATAGTAAAATTAGATTGTGAGCTCTTCTGAGCACAGTCAGTGACATGACTATGTGCTCTGTAAAGTGCTGCAGAAGATGTCAGTGCTATATAAATAGTATAATATTAATAAGCAAAATCAGAGACAAACTAATGATATATTGTTATAAAATCGCATATTAAACATCAGGCAGCTACTGAAATGAGAATGACAAAGTCTGTGTCCCCCTCTCTATCTCTGCCCGGTAATAGCGAGATATCCCGGTGACGGACGCCTTCTCATTGGATTCCGCATGTATTGACAGTGTACAGCATTCCGTAATGACGGTGTGACAGGTGGATGATATTAGCGTCTCACAGAAGACAGCACGTCTAATCGTGGATTCCTTCTGTCCGGAGCTGTCAGTGGATGGTGGAGCAGGCTAGCTAGCACGGTCCGTCGCAGCGACAAAGGATTCTGATACACATTTCAGACCCGCCGTGAGCGACAGGTGGAGGAAATGTCACTGTGTGAAAGTATTCCAACTGCCCCAAACTGGACAGGTTTTCAAAGCAATTACCGCATGATGAGCAAAATTACTCTACAATGTGCACTGCAAAAGAATTATCAATTACCAAGGCTTCCAAGTTCAGAAATTAGAAAAGAAAAATTCAGAAATCTGGTCCACAGAGCCATCAAATTTTGCCCCAAGTGGTTTCCCCACTTTGCATTATGCTTGGTCCACTCTAGACTACCAGGAAAACTAGATTGAAGGTGGAGCCCTAGATCACCAGGAAAGCCATATGGGGAGGGGGGGGGGCACTAGATGCCAGGGAACTGTATAGGAGAGGGAGGGTGGAGCCCTAGATCACCAGGGAAGCCACATGGGGGGGAGCACTAGACACGAGGGAACTGTATGGGGGGGGGGGGGTCACTAGACAACAGGGAGCTGTATAGGGGAGGGAGGGAGAGTTTAATTAGACACCAGGGAACTGTATAGGGGAGGGAGGTGAAGCCCTAGATCACCAGGTAAGTCATATGGCGGAGGGTCAAAGCACTAGACTCCAGGGAACTGTATAGTGGAGGAGGGGGGGGGGAATCACTAGCCACCCGAGAACTGTATAGGGGAGGGAAGAAGGGCCACTACACACCAGGGATCTGTATAGGAGAGGAAGGGGGGTCACTAGACACCAGGGATCTGTATAGGAGAGGAATGGAGGACGGCTAAACACCAGGGATCTGTATAGGGGAGGAAGGAGGGTCACTAAACACCAGGGAACTGCATAGGAGAGGGAGGTGAATCCCTAGATCACCAGGGAAGTCATATGGGGGAGGGAGAGGGAGGGAGGGACACCAGGGAACTGTATAGGGGAGGGCGTTGGACCATTAAACACCAGGGAACTTTATAAAGAAGAGAGGAGGCCACTAGACATTGACATCAGCTTGTGACTTGGCCACAGTGTTCAATTTTGGCCCACTTTGTATTTGAGTTTGACACCCCTGCGCCTAGCCTAAGGTGAATGCCAACCATGTGGGATGCACACAGAAGAGGAGAGGATACAAATACAAGAGAGTGGATGCACGAAAAAGAGTCTTTGGTCTCATCTTAAAACACACCTGAAGTGAGAGGTATGTGGAGGCTGCCATATTTATTTCCTTTTAAACAATGCAGGTTGATGACCTGCTCATCCTCTGCCTCTAATACTTTTAGCCATAGACCCTGAACAAGCATGCAGCAGATCAGTTGCTCTGACTGAAGTGTGACTGGATTAGCTGCATGCTTGTTCCAGGTGTGTGATTCATCCACTACTGCAGCCAGATAAATCAGCAGGACTGCCCTGAAACTGGTATTGTTCAAAAGAAAATACATTTGGCAGCCTCTGTATACCTCTCACTTTAGTTGTGCTTTAAAAGCTTTGGCCGTAGTGGAGCTTTAGAATGAGAAATCCTGTAAGCGTTTGTAAGCATTATTATTCAGAGCGAGAGCAACAAAGCGACGATCACTCGGTAACGGCGGCGAGGATAAGCTTCGCACGTCTTTGAAGTCGTCATATTGAATCAATCTCATCCGTCTGCAGTTTTTTTTCAGAGACGGAGCCCAGGAAAATATCCGAAATGCCGATCGTTCTTCCCTTGTGAACTCCCCGAAAGATGGGAGATAATCGATGGCATGATCAGAATGTAATTAGCTCTCAAATAGGGATTATCTGCTGAAAAGCACTGTACATTTCCCAGTCATTATCTCCCAATTATCGTGAGAAAATATTCTCAGGGCTGGCTTAACAACGCCAAGGGATAAAAACACGACTTTCCAACCGTTACACCAAGCAATGATTACCAGCAAGTAATGAAAAACACTCTTATTTTCCAGTGTTGCTTGCAGTGGCGTAGCTAAGGAGCTGTGGGCCCCGATGCAAGTTTTACAATGGGCCCCCCCAAGCACTCTATACATAACAATTGTTATGGCGCACCAAAACCTGCCAATGGCCACTACAGTGTCAGAGGTACAAGAAGGGGATGGGGAACAGTGTGTTAATGATTACCAATATTCACAGCATCTATAGAAGTGATTATTATGAGCACATGACCAATAGAGAGCTAATACTGTAGTCGAGGTAGGGCCCCTCGGTGCCCCTCTGCACCCCCTATTGCTACGCCCCTGGTTGCTGGCAAATTTTCACCTAAGTCATTTTCACATCAAAAATGTGATTTTCGGTCCAGGCATGGCTCTTGCCATGGGTGCCACAGCGCCATTTCTTCCTCAGTTGTGCACCACCGTGCCTGCACTGGTGTTTCAACGTCACTCAGACCTCAGATCAGAGTTCACCAAAGGGAGAGAGGGCACAAAGTGACTGCAGACACAGAGAACTACATATGAGGAAGTGACATCATTGGTCACTTCCTGCATGTGAAGTGTGCCACGTGGGTACTGTGCACTCTCTCTGTTCCGTTGATGGTGATCTGAGTCCTGTGAGTAATGTAAGTATACTGGGGAGGATACCTCTGGACACCTATACTGGAGGGACACCTCTGTCCTAATATTGGGGGCACATCTGGCTACATAATACTGGGGGGCACATCTGGCTACCTATTAATATTAGTATTAGTGGGGTTGGGGGGGGCGCAAATTCAGTGTTTGCCATTGGCGCTATATCGCCCTCTGTCCACCCATTGCCACACTTACACTCGCTCTTGTCACCCCATTCCAGTCCTTTGGGGTCTTACTTTGTTACAGAAGCCACTTTAAGGTGTAGGGCCCACTGTAGTGGTTTTCACTGCCCTTTAGGATCATCGGCGATCCTGAAAACCGCAACGCCAATAAAAGTGGATATACCGTAGGTGAACCCACTGCCGTGATTGTGATTAGGCCAAATCGCAAAAGCAAGGGAAGCTGTGCTCATCCTTTTGAGGGCCCGAGATTTAAATTGGAAAGTCAGGTGTTGAGTAGGGATGCTCATTCAGATTCTAGGAAACTGAAATTTCTGCATTTCCGATAGGAATTTGGCATTTCCGGAACTCGGAATTCCGCGGAAGTCAGATTTACCGCAACTTGGTATTTTTAGCTCAATCACAGATCTCTGAAGCATTAGACCAATCACAGATCTCTGAAGCATTGGACCAATCACAAATCTCTGAAGCATTGGACCAATCACAGATCTCTGAAGCATTGGACCAATCACAGATCTCTGAAGCATTGGACCAATCACAGATCTCTGAAGCATTGGACCAATCACAGATCTCTGAAGCATTGGACCAATCACAAATCTCTGAAGCATTGGACCAATCACAGATCTCTGAAGCATTGGACCAATCACAGATCTCTGAAGCATTGGACCAATCACAGATCTCTAAAGCATTGGACCAATCACAGATCTCTAAAGAATTCAAAGAATCCAAGATCTCTGAAGCATTGGACCAACCACAAATCTCTGAAGCATTGGACCAATCACAAATCTCTGAAGCATTGGACCAATCACAGATCTCTGAAGCATTAGGCCAACCACAAATCTCTGAAGCATTGGAGCAATCGCAGATCTCTGAAGCATTGGAGCAATCACTAATCTCTAAAGCATTGGACCAATCACAAATCTCTGAAGCATTGGACCAATCACAAATCTCTGAAGCATTGGACCAATCACAAATCTCTGAAGCATTGGACCAATCACAAATCTCTGAAGCATTGGACCAATCACAAATCTCTGAAGCATTGGACCAATCACAAATCTCTGAAGAATTCAACCAATCAAAGATCTCTGAAGCATTGGACCAATCAAAAATCTCTGAAGCATTGGACCAATCACAAATCTCTGAAGCATTGGACCAATCACAAATCTCTGAAGCATTGGACCAATCACAGATCTCTGAAGCATTGGACCAACCACAAATCTCTGAAGCATTGGAGCAATTACAGATCTCTGAAGCATTGGAGCAATCACAGATCTCTGAAGCATTGGAGCAATCACTAATCTCTAAAGCATTGGACCAATCACAGATCTCTGAAGCATTAGACCAATCACAAATCTCTGAAGCATTGGACCAATCACAAATCTCTGAAGCATTGGACCAATCACAAATCTCTGAAGCATTGGACCAATCACAGATCTCTGAAGAATTCAACCAATCAAAGATCTCTGAAGCATTGGACCAATCACAAATCTCTGAAGCATTTGACCAACCACAAATCTCTGAAGCATTGGAGCAATTACAGATCTCTGAAGCATTGGAGCAATCACAGATCTCTGAAGCATTGAAGCAATCACTAATCTCTAAAGCATTGGACCAATCACAGATCTCTGAAGCATTAGACCAATCACAAATCTCTGAAGCATTGGACCAATCACAAATCTCTGAAGCATTGGACCAATCACAAATCTCTGAAGCATTGGACCAATCACAGATCTCTGAAGAATTCAACCAATCAAAGATCTCTGAAGCATTGGACCAATCACAAATCTCTGAAGCATTGGACCAATCACAAATCTCTGAAGCATTGGACCAATCACAAATCTCTGAAGCATTGGACCAATCACAGATCTCTGAAGCATTGGACCAACCACAAATCTCTGAAGCATTGGACCAATCACAGATCTCTGAAGCATTGGACCAATCACAGATCTCTGAAGCATTGGACCAATCACAGATCTCTGAAGCATTGGACCAATCACAGATCTCTGAAGCATTGGACCAATCACAGATCTCTGAAGCATTGGACCAATCACAGATCTCTGAAGCATTAGACCAATCACAAATCTCTGAAGCATTGGACCAATCACAAATCTCTGAAGCATTGGACCAATCACAAATCTCTGAAGCATTGGACCAATCACAAATCTCTGAAGCATTGGACCAATCACAGATCTCTGAAGAATTCAACCAATCAAAGATCTCTGAAGCATTGGACCAATCACAAATCTCTGAAGGATTGGACCAATCACAAATCTCTGAAGCATTGGACCAATCAAAAATCTCTGAAGCATTGGACCAATCTCAAATCTCTAAAGCATTGGACCAATCACAGATCTCTGAAGCATTGGACCAACCACAAATCTCTGAAGCATTGGAGCAATCACAGATCTCTGAAGCATTGGAGCAATCACAGATCTCTGAAGCATTGGACCAATCACAGATCTCTGAAGCAGTGGACCAATCACAGATCTCTGAAGCATTGGACCAATCACAGATCTCTGAAGCATTGGACCAATCACAGATCTCTGAAGCATTGGACTAATCACAGATCTCTGAAGCATTGGACTAATCAAAGATCTCTGAAGCATTGGACCAATCACAGATCTCTGAAGCATTGGACCAATCACAGATCTCTTAAGCATTGGACCAATCACAGATCTCTGAAGCATTGGACCAATCACTAATCTCTAAAGCATTGGACCAATCACAGATCTCTGAAGCATTGGACCAATCACAAATCTCTGAAGCATTGGACCAATCACAAATCTCTGAAGCATTGGACCAATCACAAATCTCTGAAGCATTGGACCAATCACAGATCTCTGAAGCATTGGACCAATCACAGATCTCTGAAGCATTGGACCAATCACAGATCTCTGAAGCATTGGACCAACTACACATCTCTGAAGCATTGGACCAACCACACATCTCTGAAGCATTGGACCAATCACTAATCTCTAAAGCATTGGACCAATCAAAGATCTCTGAAGCATTGGACCAATCACAAATCTCTGAAGCATTGGACCAATCACAAATCTCTGAAGCATTGGACCAATCACAAATCTCTGAAGCATTGGACCAATCACAGATCTCTGAAGCATTGAACCAATCACAGATCTCTGAAGCATTGGACCAATCGCAAATCTCTGAAGCATTGGACCAATCACAAATCTATGAAGCATTGGACCAATCACAGATCTCTGAAGCATTGGACCAATCACAGATCTCTGAAGAATTGGACCAATCACAAATCTATGAAGCATTGGACCAATCACAGATCTCTGAAGCATTGGACCAATCACAGATCTCTGAAGAATTGGACCGATCACAAATCTCTGAAGCATTGGACCAATGACAGATCTCTGAAGCATTGGACCAATCACATATCTCTGAAGCGGTCATTTTAGACCAATCACACGACTGGTCTTGAGTTTCCATTTTTCTGATTTCGTTTTTTTCCAATTTCAGTTGTCCGATTTCCGTTTTTCCAATTTTTTTCTTCATTCTCTGATGCAAAAAAATGACTAATAAAATAATCCTTGAAAATTGAAATAAAGGAAAATCGGAAATCAGAAAAATGGAAACTGACATTTGCGAAAATTTGAATTTCCATGGAATCGGAAATAGGCATTTCCGACCGTCTCTAGGGGAGTGGTCAATTTACATATGAACAATCATTAACCCTCTACACTCACAACGAGCTGGAACTCTAGTAATGATAAACACAACTTGCATGATATTTGCATTCAGTTGCATTTATTTGCATTCAGTTGTCCTAATGGAGGATGTCCTCTTCCAAAATGATTTGCATGAAAAGGCATTCCATACAAGACCCTTTAAAGGATATCCGAGGTGACATGTGACATGATGAGATAGGCATGTGTATGTACAGTGCCTAGCACACAAATAACTATGCTGTGTTCCTTTTTTTTTTTCTCTGCCTGAAAGAGTGAAATATCAGGTATGTAAGTGGCTGACTCAGTCCTGACTCAGACAGGAAGTGACTACAGTGTGACCCTCACTGATAAGAAATTCCCCTTTTTACCTCTTTCTTGCCCTCAGAAGCCATTTTCTGCTAGGAAAGAAGGAGAATTTCTTATCAGTGAGGGTCACACTGTAGTCACTTCCTGTCTGAGTCAGGACTGAGGAACTCTTTCAGGCAGAGAAAGAAAAAAAAGGAACACAGCATAGTTATTTGTGGGCTAGGCACTGTACATACGCATATCTATCTCATCATGTCATATGTCACTTCGATTATCCTTTAGGGCCCTTTTCCACTAGCAGTCGGTAGCGTTCACGCTGAACGCTAGCGATTGCTGAATCGCAAAAGGTAAAAAATGATCGGCGATTTCCCGACGTTTGCGATCGCGATTTTGGGTACTTATCCGTTAGCCGGGCGCATCCTCTAGGTGGCGACAAAACTCCACCAGAGTTACATCTTTCCCTACTATCCATGTCGGCCTGGAGGGGGAATAGTAATTAGCGCCACCTGCCGGATGCGCCCGGCTAACGGATAAGTACCCGATTTTGCTATGCTATGCACTGCATAGCAAAATCGCGGCAATAATCGCTCCGCCGCGCGATCGCGATCAGGTCAAAAACGAATCGCGGTAGTGGAAATGACCTACCGCAATTCCTATGTTAAAAGCAAACTGTAGTGATTTGAAAAATCAGTAGCGGTTTGCGGTTTTGCGATTCAGCCATCGCAAACGCCGTAGTGGAAAAGGGCCCTTAATCAGCGTTGAGGTTCCTCCAAGTTGAAAAGAGTCCCTACTCTACCCACACCAGTCAGCAAGCAAGCAAACATTTCTGTACACTCTTCACTTGCTATAAACGGAATACCCAGATAGCTCATTGCTGACCCAGAACCACTAGTGAAGTATAAAGGGGTTTACAGAGAGTAGTTCAGCAGTGATGCATCATGGGGGATCTGTCTTACTCACTTGATGAATTGTGGCGAATCCCTTCTGTTTTAGGAAGTCACATTTATATTTAGCACTGGCTATAATAACCTGACGGAGTAGTGGTGATATTCCCATACCATTAGCAGGGCTGTGATTGGTGGTACTTGTTGCCCGAGTTGCTCTTTAATTGTCATGATGCACACAGCTGTCATCTAATAAAATAACACAACTAAAAATAACAGCAGGTCGGTGACCCGCTACAGCGACCCAGTTTTCCGCCACAGGTGTTCAGATAAATACCAGACCCAGATGAAGCGGGAATTAGCTGCCACTTGTGCTATCAGGTTCGCGTGACGTCGATGGCGGCTCCGAAACGGGCGGCCGGGGGGCCCATTCATCAGCTGCCGAAGTGGAACAGCTTTCAACGGTATTTACCGATTGTTGTATCCAAAGGAAAATAAGTCAGCTGCATCCCAGATGAATGAATCCTCATCATGCAAATGTAATGCAAATTGTATGCAGGAGATGTGTTTAACTGACCTGATTACAACTTGCTTAGAGCTTGTATAAAAGAGGCCCTGTAGTGACACAAAGCAGAATGCGATAAATTATTTAGGTTTCCCACTTTTACAGTAATTTTCCTGGTTTCGGCATCAGAAACACTTCCCATGTTCCTGTATATTGGTATGTAGCCCGCCCTTCCAGTGATGTCACAGCCTAGGCTGATTACCTATGCGGAAATCTGGGAGACCATATATATTTTATACTGGCTTTAGAATTCCTAGAAACAAACATTCCGCAGAGCTCACCTGACAGGACTAAAGATGTCGCCACCTGGGATAAATTTCAGAATGTAAATCGGGGTGAGGGAAGATTTTACTATTGGCAAACACTGACTAAATCATCTATAAATAAATATATTATAAATATTCATTGCTTCTCTGTCATCTGGACTGAGGAAAGTTAGGCTCACAAGGTTAAACTTGATAGTAGTGAGTCTTTATTCAACACAGACAACTATGTAACTGCATGCAAATCAAAAACTTCTGTAAAATAAGTGCTACAGATTGTCCAGCAAGCTCATTGTGAACCAGAACCTCTAGGCCTGTTTAAAATAAATGAATAATTGTACACCGTATATTCAAACTTTGTGGTTCCAAACACTGAGGAACTTCATCCAGAAACTTGGAAAACTTCCATAATAAGGGAGGAGGGAGTAAGTGGGGGATGATGGAGTGAGTGGGGGAGGAGGGAGTGAGTGAGTGGGGGAGGAGGGAGTGAGTGGGGGGAGGGAGTGAGTGAGGGGAGGAGGGAGTGAGTGAGGGGAGGCGAAAGTGAGTGAGGGGAGGAGTGAGTGAGTGAGGGGAGGAGTGAGTGAGTGAGGGGAGGAGGGAGTGAGTGAGGGGAGGAGGGAGTGAGTGAGGGGAGGCGAGAGTGAGTGAGGGGAGGAGGAAGTGAGTGGAGGGAGGAGGGAGTGAGTGGGGGAGGAAGGAGTGAGTGGGGGAGGAGGGAGTGAGTGGGGGAGGAAGGAGTGGGTTAGGGAGGAGTATGTGAATGGTGGGAGGAGGGAGTGAGTGGGGGTGGAGGGAGTGGGTTAGGGAGGAGTATGTGAATGGTGGGAGGAGGTAGTGAATGGGGGAGGAGGGAGTGAGTGGGGGAGGAGGTAGTGGGTTGGGGAGAAGGAATGAGTGGTGGGAGGAGGGACTGAGTGAGGGGAGGAGGGAGTGAATGGAGGGAGAGGGGAGTGAGTGGGGGGAGGAGGGGATGAGTGGGGAGATGGGATGAATGGGGGGAGGAGGGAGTGAGTAGGGGAGGAGAAAGTGGGTTGGGGAGGAGTATGTGAATTGTGGGAGGAGGGAGTGATTGGGGGAGGAGGGAGTGAGTGGGGGAGGAAAAAGTGGGTTGGGGGTGGAGTATGTGAATGGTGGGAGGAGGGAGTGAGTGGAGGAGAAGGGAATGAGCGGGGGGAGGAGGGAGTGAGTGGGAAAGGGGAGGGGGGTATATGCAGAACATTGCGTTCAGCACCTGACGTAATGCTCTTTAGAACAGGCGCCCGGGATTTGGTGGCTCTGCGTTGTGTGATAGGATTGTGCGCTTGATCAGTAATAATCCCACTATCAGCACTGGAAGGCTGAAGTGAGACAATTGCAATTCATAATGAGAAATGACAATGGCTCATTCTCCACTGAAGAGAAAGGATCTTATTATATCACAAAGCAAAGGGCAGCCTGGCAGGATTTCACATACAGAATGGAAGAAGAAAACCCATCAAAGTACAAAAGCCAATCAAAGGAAGGCTGAGGATAAATTAGGGCAACCGCGTCGTCAGGAGATTAATTATAAATGGGACAATGTTTTCGAAAATCTATAGAAGTATTTAATTAATTCTGCAGCTAGACCTGACATGGACTGGTCAGCTCCAGAAAGTTATATGCAGGGATAGTGAGTGGCCATACAGTCTTTTAATTTCCAACCGTCGGCCTCTCACCTGGGAAGAGGCAGTACCCCCTGTGTGCTTCCAGGTCCTGCGCATGTGCAATGACAGCAACAGGCTAGCATGTCAGGCTGTTCAAGTGATTCTCAATTGGCTTCAAACTTTCGTTTTATCAAATCCCAGTAACCCCAAGGGGATGAATGAAATGTTCAGCTTGAAATGTTTTTTATGATGCTGTATTATGTGTTACTGACTTAATTTCTCTCTCTCTCTCCAATCCCCAGGTATTAATGGGACACACACCATCGTGATTGGTTGGGGGTGTCGGTTGGAGGGTGGTAAGATGGATCTGTGGTCCAAATATTTGCAACAGAAGTTTTTCGCAGTATTGTTTGTATTAGGTTTACCTAAGATGCAGTAATTTGATTTGTTAATCAGGTTTACCGAGGTAGACGGATATAGTAATGCCTCTGATCAGTGCCCTAAGGGGTTAACAAGACTTTGGACTGTGTGATGTCAGTGATCAGCTGACTTGTCAGCTGACAAGATGGAGGTGGTCCAATTTAGGGTGTGGTGGTTAGAAGTATGTATTTATTCACTGTGTGCCATTCAATGTATGTACACCTGATGAAGGGGATATGCCCCGAAACATGTCGTGTATTACTGGGATTTGATAAAACGCAAGTTTGAAGCCAATTGAGTGCCTCCTTCGTATTTACTACATTGAACCGTGTGTGGAGTGGTGACCCACAGAGGGATTGTGCACCGGCAACATAGACCTGACTAGGCCTATTCCACAGGGACTCGCTGCAGTTTGCTTGTTGTGTTCAAGTGATTCTGCCCCGCCTCCCTGCACCAGTTAGAAGGACAGCAGGGGAGTGTGTTGCGTCGGAAGTGCGGATGTGGGTGGGCATTCAATGGCATCAGAGCAGGGGAGGAGAGCACAGGGGGCACAGATCCTGGATGCACAGTTGTTTGAATGTTAATCACAGTAAGTTAAAATATTGTGCCCCCTTTTTGAGTTAAGAAAGAGGGACACACCCCTGTCACACCTCTAATCACACCCAGCCACACCCCTAGTCATGCACATCACAAAAAAATTCAAAAGCAAAAGATGTAGTTTTATCATTCAAACCACACTAGTCCTCTCTATTATCATTATTTTTATTTCATCAAAACACTTGAAATCAAGAAATATATCAATTTAAAAGAAGGGAATAACATTTAGAGTTAATTAAAAGCGTGCATGAAAAAAGGGCGCTACGAAAAAAGGGCCCAGTGGGATAACAAAATGCGGCCGGTGCAGTGTCATTGTAATAGGGGTTGCAGAGGTAGTGACCGCATCGGGGCCCTTGGGTCAGAGGGCCCCCGAGAGGCCCTCCCGCACGCACAATATTAGTTCTCTATTGGTCCTGTGCTGGTAATAATCACTTCTATAGATGCTTTAAATAGTAGTAATCATTAACAAACTGTTCCCCATCCCCTTCTTGCATCTCTAACACTGTGGAAATCCTTGGCAGGTTTTGGTGCACCGTATCAATTGTTATGTATAGAGTGCTTGGGGGGCCCCATGTAAAACTTGCACCGGGGCCCATAGCTCCTAAGCTACGCCACTGCGCCGGTGGATAATGAAATCTCAGTAATGATAAACAACATTAATGAAATTGGTTAACGATAAATACAGTTTTAAAAAAGACGGGAGTTGATAATAAAAATATATTAACGTTAAAAATCGTTACATAATTCAACAATACAGCTTAACCCAACTCTACTCTCACACAGAACCCTCCCCTGGTTGTGCCTAAAACTAACCATTCCCCTGGTGGTGCCTAACCCTAACCATTCCCCTGGTGGTGCCTAACCCTAACCATTCCCCTGGTGGTGCCTAACCCTAACCATTCCCCTGGTGGTGCCTAACCCTAACCATTCCCCTGGTGGTGCCTAACCTTGATGTGTGCTGCCTAACCCTAACCACCCCCCTGCAGATACACCCTTCTACACATAGAAACGATAATATCTTTGATAATGTAAAATCTGTACATACAAACTAAATAATATGACAAAAACTATAACGCTGCAAGCTTCTAAAACGATAACATTCTTCAATAACTAATGTTGTTAGCGATATTTATTGGGTGCCCTTTCTCCTGCTTTTTTCTCCTTATTAACGATAATTGCATTAGAGTCTATGGTGGCACCCTTTTTGTTCACTAGTCGCCGACACCCTTTTTTCCTACTACCAATTAAAAATATACTCAGCAGCACTGAAAAGGCCTGGTGTTTCTTTAATAGTTTCACAGCATCAGAACTTTGTTTTCTCACCCAAGCCTAATTTTTAGCTGCACAGAAGCTAAGCTCCGCCCCATCAAAGAAATCTGCGGGGCAATTTTCCCCTGGTGCTGTGCAAAGAATGATGGGATTTCTGATGTTGTTGTTCTCATTCCCTAGCGCGCTCAGCTGGGAGAGGTGATCAGGACACAGGACAACTGTAACAGTGTCTCGTGCTTCGTCACCTCCTTTCAACCAAATAGCTGGCTGCCCCCATGAAAAATATGGCTGCCCCCATGAAATCACAAACATTCGCCTGTTCTTTTAAAACAGGGTTGGTAAGAGATTATATTACCTATCTATTTTAATTAACATAACTAATGTAACTTAATGACAGAATGTTTAGGCTGAAGTTCCTCTTTAAAGAGAACCCTGCGGTGGGTTTTAAGAATCCCATTAGCACACAGAGGCTGTTTCTGCATATAATCCCCAGCCTCTGTTACTATACTGTTCCCCCCGTGCTATACTGTCCCCCAATCAAAATCAAACCACCGTGCTAGCGACACACAGCGTGTCGCTAGCAGGCTGTTTACATGCAGACTGTCACATATATTTACAGATATGTTTACATAGATCTGCACCTCAGTGCTCAGGAAGACAGAGGAACAGAGGCATTAGGTTCCCATTCCAACGAGAGACTGTCTCTCCAAAAAAGAGACAGTTGGGAGCTTTGGGATATATATGTGATTGGCGCTCTGATAGACTACACGTATAAACTGACATGGCACCATTTGTAGCAGAAGCAATCAGCTAACAAGCCTTATTTGTGGGATGTGATTCAAATTCCCATAACCAGTGCGCAGCTTCTTCTCATCCGACCCTCCCCCTGCTGAGTACCAAGCGGTAAATAGCTTGATGATGGCATAACCTATAAACCTCCAGCCCTCTCATAATATCCAATAAAGTCCCCCCACCATACCACCTCATAACATATCAAAACACTGGACAACCATGTAACGTGGGGAAAATAAAGGCCAGAGCAGCCTTTAGTCTTTATTGGATAATTTAACAATAGTGCAAAATATAAGAAATTAGAAGGGAGGGATCCGGAGGTACAACATTAACCATATTTTGTAAACATGAGAAGGAGATGCAGCACTTTTTAACCGGCCCCCGCCACGAACACCGGCTCAGGGACAGCTGCATCCCGCCCAACAAAGTCCTTTATCTGCAGACGTTGATCTTCTTCAGAGGTATACGCCCCTAGGCGGAAACCTCACCTCCCATTTTCCACCCTCCGGATACCGTATCCCCTCCAGGCTGCAATGACAAAAGAAACAAACACACACAAAAGAAAACAAAACAAAAATAAACGGAAAACACACATACATGTTAGGGAGGGAGGGAGGGAGGGAGCTTGTCCAGAGACGATTCCCTGAAGGGGGGTTCACCCCGCCCCCGTATAAATAGTCCCTTATCCCGCCTCTCCAACCCCTTTCCTGTACCCTCTTCCCATTGGCCCTCAGATTAACCCCTGCAATGCTGGAGGCAAGTTTAGCCTCATCATGCCTGCCCTCCCCAAGCCCTGCGGTCACAGTCCCGGCCTTTCTATATCATCTCAGAAAGGGATTAGCAATGTGCTGTGCAATCAGAGGAAAAGATCACCTGGCAGAAAATGACATAACCATACGCTTGCCTAGCACAAGAGAAGACACTAATGTGATGAACTCCTTTGCTGCTATAGACTCCAGGGCCAGATCCCTCCAAAAGTCCAAACATCTTCAAAAGTATCCTTTCACCATTGCTGACTGAAGTTTCCTAAAGCTATGACCACACACACTAAACAAACGTCGTTTTAAAATATATCCAACGAATGGCAGGTTTCATAATATCGGACAACAATCGTGTAAAAAAAAATATATATATATATATATATAGCCAAGCGACAAAGACAAGCAACTGATATTGGGTATTTCGCCAAATCCATCCAGCGGACCAACTCAGAGTCTCAGACCACTGGTGGGCAGATATCGTGCAGTCGGCGGCCTGTCTACAATGTCGTTTAAACAAAATTGTTCTACAGAATGAAGGCATGTCGTGTGTAATGTCAAAATCGCTTGCACAGGAAGTATTTAATCGACTCAGTTGCAATATCGGTGTGAGGACAATGTCATTGGATAGACTTGTCGTTAGTTTTTGTCGCCGGTAAAGTCGTTTGTGTGACATTGGCTGTTTATTTGCGACGAGTTTTGTTGAGCGTGTGTATTGACCTTAACTTTCACTAAACTTTATTGTGTTTTGATATGACCCAGGGGAAGTGTTGAACTTTTGTCACCTAATAGCAGAGAATCAGATAAAACAGTACAGCCAGTGAGAGGTGGGTGGGACTAAAACCCACCTCATAGTGCTGATATGACTCGGCCCTGACCTGGGGGCCCACACAGGAAAAATTGGCACATTAGTGGGTACTTTCCCTATTTGCTTTCTGAAAACATTGCCAGCCTTTAAAAAGCCAAACTTCATCTATGAAGGACCATTACACCTCCTCCTACACAAAGTTTATTAATAATTGATACCAGGATGTCTACTGCAAAGACCGAATTTGAATGAGAGGAACAGAAATGTGAAGTTTCCCATCTAACAGTCTGTTATTATGACCACACATGCTCCAAGTTCCCTGGTTTCCATCCAATGCCCATGTCCTGACCATTATAGCTGTATTTATGCTCACCAGTCCCATAAGGTATGTGTGGTTCCTCGCCGTCCACTCTGTCCTCTCCTTTCTCTTAAGACTCCTCCCGGTAATGTGGCCGCGCTCTTCTGCACATGCAAGGATTGGCCGCGCACACACTCCTCGGCGGCATCGAGCTCCCGCAGCCAGGAGTGTTCCGTGCCTGCGCAGTAGTTCTGAACGCTCTCGGGCAAGAGAGCACGGCGGGTTGTGCGCATGGCTGGGCCGCCCATGCACAGAAATGCATGGGATTACCAGAAGGATTTTTAAGAGAACTGAGAGGCCGGAGAGGATGGTGAGGGACCCCACACACCTCACGGGGGCTGCAGAGCCGGTACAAGGTCCTCCAGCACCCGAGGCTGAGACACTAAAGTGCGCTCCTCCATCCCTCCCACACCAGCAGAGCCGGGACAAGGTCCTCCAGCACCCAAGGCTGAGACACCAAAGTGCGCCCCTCCATCCTCCCACCTCAGCAGAGCTGGACAAGGTCCTCCAGCACCCAAGGCTGAGACACCAAAGTGCGCCCCTCCATCCTCCCACCCCAGAAGAGGCGGGACAAGGTCCTCCAGCACCCAAGGCTGAGACACCAAAGTGCGCCCCTCCATCCCTCCCACACCAGCAGAGCCGGGACAAGGTCCTCCAGCACCCAAGGCTGAGACACCAAAGTGCGCCCCTCCATCCCTCCCACACCAGCCGTCACACACTGATTGCTACTAGAGGCGCCCCAGGGCACCCAACACCTTAATCTCTAGTTATCTGGCGGTGCCACATACCAATATACAGCTATATAGATATAGGAAGTATTTCTGATGCTGAAACCATCACCTCTGTCGCTTGACAATGATCTGCAGTATCAGTGGGCTCATCTGCATACATGGATCCAATCAGACTGTCATCTGTATTTGAGCTAAGCTATCAGATTGTATTTTATCTATTTTATTTTTTCGAATGCATTTTTTGGGTAAAAAAAAATACCCAGAGGTGGATATTGCCCTATGTAGAATCACGTAGTAGTGAAAAACAGAACACTTGCAAAAAAACACACAAAACATTTGTATCATAGAAACAATGTATCCATATCCATTGATACATTTGAAATGCATACTACAGTAAATTCTTTACAGATAATAACTACTTCACCACCTTCAAGGGTTTTTTCCCTTATGGACCAGAGCAATTTTCATATTTTCATTTGCCAATAACTTTATCACTATTTATCACACCAAAATTATCTATATCTTGTTTTTTCACCACCAATTAGGCTTTGATTAGGTGGTACGTTTTGCTAAGAACTATTTTATTCTAAATACATTTTAACGGGAAAAAATAAATAAAAAATTTCGGACAATATACAGTAGTTTTAAAATAAAATATGCTACTGTGGATAAAGCCCACACATTGTATTTGCCCATTTGTCCTAGTTATTACAATTTTAAATTATGTTCATATTCCTAGTACAATGTATGGCTATAATATTTTATTTGAAAATAAAGGTGTATTTTTCACTTTTGCATCTGTCACTAATTACAAGCCCTTATTTGCAAAAATAACAGTAACAGTAATATACCCTCATGACATACATGTAAAAAAAGGTAACTAAGTTTTTTTTATGCCATTTTTATACATATGTATACAAATGTTTTATTTTGGTAACTATGGTAGAGAGGGGAGAGGTAAAGGGTTAATTTTAATGAGGGATTTTTTTTTAATTTAACGTATTAAGGAGTATTTTTACTATTTGGCCACTAACAGTACACAGCAAGTAGCATGTGAATGCTTTTACTTTCATTTTATCAATGACCACCAGCATCGCATTGCTGCTGGTGATCATTGATCACAGGCACTTTGATTGCTGAATGGAAACTGCGTTCGGTCATTATAGTTTTGAAATAAAACGTGCTACTGCCTCCAGCCACATATGTATCAATGTGACATCCCTGACGCCTGTTTCGCAGCTGTACATGTCTTCATCAGAGGCCATTGATTCCCATACATCACGTGTACATACAGGCAGAGGATGGAAATATTTTGACAGCTCCACTTGTAGTCTCGGGGATTTTTCAGTGTAGTATTCGTATTACCGCTGGTGGGGGACGACCGTCTGGCTTTGCGACAAGCTCAGCCCAGCATTAGACATCTTCAGTCATATAAAATATGCTCTAACGACGGGATAAAAGATTCCAACGACATCTACTACGCTATAAATAGCTCTTTGGCTTTTCCATGAATTGTGTAATTCCTGCATCCGCAGTGAACTCCGATTAACCCAAATCTCATTACTTATGTCAAGTTTTTTCCCCCCTCTGATTATCTGACTGTCAAAAAAAATCTCCAGGAACAAGTCCTCGCGGTTCATCGCAGTCAGAAGCATCTCAGCCCCACAGAAAGGACATTGTTCTACATTCAGAAGCCTTGACAATCAACAAATGTATTAATAGCAAGTCAGCTTGACAAAACCACCCGAAATTCATCTGCGATAAAAGGAAAAATACTGCTTGGTGTGCTACTGTGTCCTCCTCCTTCCTCATGCTCCCTGATTGGCTCATTTGGGTCACATGATGTTTAAAGTGCACCTGTAACTTTGAGGCTGGTTTCAAATATGGTGCAGTGCGATTGTCCTGTGGCAGGAGAGAGACAATCGCACCAGTAACAGAGTGATATGCATAGCTCCCCCCTCTAAAAGTGACGTGCCCCCTGCTGGATAGGAAGTATGTCACTGTTTTTTGGCTGATCAGCGCATGCGTGCCGCACCACACACCGCAACAATCTAAATAGATTATTGCGGTGCCATATAGGCTTCAATGCAAATATCTGCCGCATGGTACTGCTTGTACCGCTCAGAAATCCACTGCAGAGTCTGTGTCGCCTCTGCGTCCTCGTGACCACTGCCGCAATGGCCAATGCGACAGGGGAGCGGCGGGGAAGCGTACCGCGCTGCTATGTAATGCGGTATGTGTGAAAGTAGCCTTAAAGGGTTATTTAAAGGAGCGCTGTAGGGGGGTCGGAGGAAAAAGAGTTGAACTTACCTGGGGCTTCTAATGGTCCCCACAGACGTCCTGTGCCCGCGCAGCCACTCACCGGTGCTCCGGCCCCACCTCCGGTTTACTTCTGGAATTTTCAACTCTAAAGTCGGAAAACCACTATGCCTGCTTGGCCGCACCCTGTCTCCCGCTGATGTCACCAGGAATGTATTGCGCAGGCCCAGGACGGTCTGCGTCTGCGCTGCGCAGTACGCTCTGATGACGTCAGTGGGAGCAAGGACACATCCGCAGTTCCGCACAGACACAGTGGTTTTCCGACTTTAAAGTTCGAAATTCCAGAATTTAACCGGAGGCGGGGCTGGAGCATCGGTGAGTGGCTGCGCGGGCACAGGAAGTCTGCAGGAGACCATTAGAAGCCCCAGGTAAGTTCAACTCTTTTTCCCCCGACCCCCCTACAGTAGTCATTTTGTGTCACATAACTTTTGTGTTGTGGTTCCTGGCTGTTTGCAGAGAAGACATTGGATGCGGAGTGCTTCCGCCACTCTTGGATTGCACTGGATGTGTGAAGATACTTTACGATGATCCTCAGCGTAGGAATAAGTGGGGCGAGCTGGCAATACGGAATTCAGGCCACGTGTCGCATGCAGAAGTGGGTCATCTGGACAGCCAGAGGGGATTCTCTACACAGCAATCTGTAGCAAAAGGAAGACTTCACTCCACTGACATCCCCCCTCTATAGCAGAGCAGAGAGAGGGGATCAGATCTCAGGCAAGCTCCACACAAGGGAAGCACAGATTTACTGTATGTATTCACATTAGTGACATTTTACCTAAATGCCATGATGACTGCCGGTTTACACTGACGTCAGAAGAATAATGAATCTTATAATGGGTCGAAATTGTTAGAGGCGCTTCAATGAACTTTGTCTGACCTGTTATTTTTTCTAACTCTAGCCGTAATTCGCCAAGGTCTCCTAACTTGAATCCACCTAAAGGTGGCCACACACAATACAATAAAATGATCCGATTTTACAGTAATTCGATAAAAACTATCGTATCTCTCGAAAAAAATCGAAAGTTTTTTCACCCGACTGAAAAATCAGTTTTTTTCCGATTTAAATCGATCCGGAATGCCAGATATTTCTCTTCAATTTCTACTAAAGATTGTATGGTGTGTGTTGGATTGTTAATTTATTAATATACACACCCTAGCAATTTTCTGAGAGTTTCCAATCATTTTTATCATAATTGGGGAAAAATTGAACAGGTGTGTGGTACATTGGTCATATTTTTGAAATGTTACAATCAGTCAGAAAAATTGATTGCAATTCTTAAATTGAACAGATATTTTAAAAATTGTATGGTGTGTGGCCACCTTAAGGGCTGGTGCACACCAAGGGCTTGATTCGCTAAACCGTGATAACTGATGTCACAGTCGCGCTAGCGTTTTTGGCTCGCAGACGTGAATTTTTGTGCGAAAACACTGCCGTTTTCACGTGAAAATTCGCATTTGCGTGCAAAAAACTTTATGGGCGTTATAACACGTGTAAAAATGCTAGCTCAACCGTGATATCAGTTGTCGCGGTTTAGTGAATCAAGCCCCAAGAGTGCTTCTGAGCGCTTTTAAAAATGTCATCGCTTTGAAAAGCGATTGGCTAATGTATGTGAATGGGACAGAGCACACCAGAACAATGTGCTTTTTCCCCAAACACAAACGAAGGTCTTGTAGCATTTCTGCTGATTTCTGAAGTGATTCAATGTCAAGTATAGGAAAGTGGAAAATCGCTCTGAAAAACGTTAGATCAGAGCGATTTTCCAAGCGTTTTTGTTACAGAAGCTGTGCAGTAACAGCTTTACTGTAACAAAACAAAAAAAAAGACAAACACTACACCAAAACGCTCCAAGGCACATGCCTAGAATCGCCTAGGAAAATCACTTTGCTAAGCATTTGCGATTACACTAGCGGGTTTTGGTATGCACTGGCCCTAATTCTATTTCTCCTGATTCAAATTCACCTTTTAATTCACATAACTTGAACTCTAATGACGAATAATCCTAACCATAATTCTCCTAACCCTAATTTATCTGCCTCTAATTCACTTAATCAAATAATTTCGCAAACCTTAATGATCCTAGTCCTAATTCACTTAACTCTAATTCTTTTAACCCTAATTTCCCCCAAGTCTTGTTTATTCCAGACAAAACTTACAAATGATCCAACGTAATCGTTTTTCACCTTCTCTATTAAAAAAAAAAACATTTCAAGTATCCAACAAGCAAAAAAACAAAAATTAAGGCAAGAATAAAGGTGTCCATTAACGGTACAATTTTTCCTTCAGATTCAATCTTTTGACGCAATTTTTACGATTAAATTGTATAGAAAACTGCGCTGTTTGTGGCGCAAATGGATGTGATACAATTTTTTGGTCGTTTGGAAAAGGAAAAAATATTCATCCGAAAGCTCCATTTACCAAATACTCTGTGTTTATTATGCAGTCTACAACCTGACCCTGCATTGCAATCATTCCAATATAATCATACATGTGTCTGCTGTAATGAATCTTATATCAGTCAGCCTGGCTCTGTTCTGGAACATTGCAGAGGGAGAGGGAAGCTTGTTATCTCCTCTCCCACATCCCTGCTCCTCATTGATTGGCTGAGGGCAGTTCAGTGCAACACGAGGCTGAGAAGGGAAATACCCCTTACCCCTCTGCAGAAGCTGAGAAATACAATCTATGCTCGGCTCACATTTGTTTACAAAGCAAGCTAGATATGACAGTGCATTTCCTAGGAGAAACAAAAAAGAGTAAGGGGGGGAAATATCATCAGGATTGGCTTCAGTCTGAGGCAGTAAAGATGGAAAATTCCTGGAACAGTTTTCTCTTTATTAACTATATAAAATTCACTAAAATCAAAACATGGGTAGTACAATACATATGTTATGTAAGTAGAATAAGTACCGTATTTTACACCATAGAAGATGCACATTTTTCACCCCAAAGAAAGGTGAGAAAAAGTCCTTGCGTCTTATAAGGCGATTGCAGGGAATCCCCGACTTACGAACGTCCACCAATATGAACCGCCGACCCGCCGCAACCTCGGGTACTCCCTGCATTGTCCCACCCCCTGTGTCTCTGCCCCGCCCCCTGTGTTTCCTCTCCCCCACCCTGTTTCTCTTGCTCCCCCCCCTTCATATATAATTAGCCGTGTCGCTAGCTTCTGACGCAATCAGCAGAAGCTGGCACTAGAGGAGCAGCGCCAGAGATGAGGGGTCTGGTCTGTGTGCCCCATGTTTCCTCTCCCTCCCCCTGTTTCTCTTGCTCCCCCCCCCCCCCGTCCATATATAATTAACAGTGTCGGGAGCTTCTGACGCAATCAGCAGAAGCTGGCATTAGAGGAGCAGCGCCAGAGATGAGGGGTCTGGTCTGCGTGCCCCATGTTTCCTCTCCCTCCCCCTGTTTCTCTTGCTCCCCCCCATATATAATTAGCAGTGTTGCTAGCTTCTGACGCAATCAGCAGAAGCTGGCACTAGAGGAGCAGCGCCAGAGATGAGGGGTCTGTGATCACCGAGGGAACCATGGAGTAGGTGAGACACGCCCTGACACTGCTAATTATACACGGGATGCAGGAGACCCGGGGTATGTGTGTGTGTGTGTGGGGGGGGGGGGGGTGGAGACACAGGGGGTGAACGTGAGATACCGGGGGAGACACTGGGCACAGAAGGACACACAGGGGACAGAGCGGGTCACACAGGGGACAGAAAGGGACACACAGGGGACAGAGCGGGTCACACAGGGGACAGAAAGGGACACACAAGGGACAGAGTGGGTCACACAGGGGACAGAAGGGGTCACACTGGGGACAGAAGGGGTCACACTGGGGTCAAAAGGAGTTACTCTGGCAACAGAAGGGGACACTTGAGGAACAGAAGGGAGATAGAAGGGTACTCATAAGGAACACAGGACACCTACAAGTCACTCATGGAATATGGACACATCAGGTCAGGTTTAGTATACATTTTTCCCCCTGGTTTTGCCCACTAAATCTAGGTGCATCTTATATTCCAGAGCGTCTCATATGGCCAAAAATATGCTATTTATCTGCTTACATGTGTTTTTTTCCTGGGATAGTGTGGCTGTCCCTGCAGCTTTAAGCAGCATGAAATGTAAGGCAGATGAGGCCTTTGCCCTGTATTCTGCTGATCTGTAAGTATACAGTAATATAGCAGCATATACAGTATATATCAACAAGAGCTTCTTTCCTTCAGACTGGAGCTATTTTATAAGTCATTTCGCAAGAGTTTCACTACAGATCCCGTTCTTAATATTTATCCAAGGTAATTATACTGTGGAGTCACTGCAGAGTCACTCTAAAATAAGTGTTCTGTAAAATGTATCCGGAGTTCTTGGAAAGTGTGTAAACTCCAGACTGAATCTGACCGTTCCTGGCCTGGTCTGTGTCTGTGATGAACCGGCCAGCCATACAGACACCGGTGACCTTACAGCACAGTGGAAACTGCTATTCCGATCGGGACGCTTCCAAGTTCACGTCACTCAGAGCGAGGCAGTATTTATCACTCCATGAAGTTAAACAGTTGGAACATTTCAGTCTACGGCCGCCACCAACCGAGCAGCTAAAATGTTGGCGGAGGCCCCCCACGCACGCACCTGGAGATCTGCAAAAGGAAGGACGCTTTTTAAAGGGGCCCTGAGCAGACCTCGTGGGTATGCATTTAAGCATTTGGTAAAGAGTATACACTCACCGACCCCAAGACAGAAGCTGTCACTTCCATGCCTAAGGATTAACTCTTTCAGGCAGCAAAATAAAGCAAGTAAAACAGCCTGGTTATTAATATGTTTGGCACTGTACATACACCTTTTTATCTCATCATGTCACATGTTGCCTCGGGTATCCTTTAAGGTTAGGCATCGGTGTGTGTATGTGTAAGGGGGGGGGGGGGGGTGGTAGGGTTAGGGATCAGCAAGGGGGATGGTTAGGGTTAGACACTAGCAGGGAGGTGGTTAGGGTTAGGCATCGGTAGAGGGAGGGCTCTGTGTGAGAATAGGGTTATGTCGAGCTGTAGTAAAATATCAGTAGATATACCTATATTCTGCTAGCCACTATTTTGGGGGTCCCAAATTTCCGGGCGCTCTTTTTGCATGTGTGCTCTAAAGTGTTCTTGACCTCAGGAGTAACTCATTAAGATAATTCCACACATACATTTTGTTTTCACACTTAGGGCTTGATTCACTAAACCGTGATAAGACAAATATCACAACTTATGAAAAGATATCACACCTTATGAAAAGATATCACACCCTATGAAAAGATATCACACCTTATGAAAAGATACCACACCCTATGAAAAGATATCACACCTTATCAAAGATATCACACCTTATGAAAAGATATCACACCTTATCAACGTTAGCATGCCTTATCAGAGTAGCATAGCAAGCACTACGAACCCGCAGGGGAATAGGGCAGAACAAGTGTCATTGCCAATTAGTAGGCATAAGTTTGTAGCGCTCGCTATGCTACTCTGATAAGGTGTGTTAACTTTGATAAGGTGTGATATCTTTAATAAAGTGTAATATCTTTAATAAAGTGTGATATCTTTTCATAAGGTGTGATATCTTTGATAAGGTGTGATATTTGAGTTATCATGGTTTAGTGAATAAAGCCCTTAGGGCTGGAACCCACAGGAGCGCTTTTGGCAGCGTTTTGGCAGCACTGCGATACGCTAGCAGTTTGCCAAAACGCTGGGCTAATGATAATGGATGGGGCAACTTCCACAGGAGCGTTTGCGTTTCTCAGAAACGCAAACGCAGGACCTGCAGCATTTTGGGAGCGTTAGCTCTTCAATGTAAAGTATTGAACCGCTAGCGGAAACGCTCAGCAAAACCTAAACTGAGCGGTTTTGCTAGCGTTTTGCGGTTCAGCACACAGTAACAAAATGAAAAATAATTCACAGGACCAATCAGGATAAAAACGCAAAACGCAAAACACTAGGCACCCGCTGGGGAAAAAAATACAATGTTGCAAAACACGACCAAAAACGCGCATGAATCCGCTTGCAAACCGCTCAGACAAAACGCTAGCGGTTGCGTTTTGCGTTTGCGGTTTTCAGTGGGTTCCAGGCCTTAAAGTATATATATATACAGATATATACAGTTTTTCTTTTGCAGTTATGTAATAACTTATTAGTGAGTAATTTCTAATCATCTACCTGCAAACAACACCACAAGAGACTCAGAGGTGGAGAAACTGTAATTATCTGTATAATTAGATTGAAGACAGAATCTTCTTCAAAAATAAATTGGTACGATAGTCTTCAATTGGCTCTAGATAGCAGGCTTCAGTGAACAACAAGGCACAGTAGTGCAAAAAGTAGGCATTTTGATGAGCCAGATCATTCATAAGGCACACAGGCAGGTGTCTAGGGCTTGCCTGGTGTCCAGGGTCCCAACTGATATCTCATCGCCTCTGTCTTGCCTAATCACTTTTCCACTTTCTCCTAATCTCTCAGCTGTGTCAGCTGCAGGGGCGTAGCAACAGGGGTTGCAGAGGTTGCAACCGCATCGGGGCCCTTGGGCCAGAGGGGCCCTGGAGGGCCCTCCCTCAACTGCAATATTAGCTCTCTATTGGTCCTGTGCTCATAATAATGACTTCTATAAATACTTTGAATGGTGGTAATCATTAACAAACTGCTCCCCATCCCCTTCTTCCACCTCTGACACTGCAGTTTCCATTGGCAGGTTTTGGTGCGCCGTATAGAAAAGACGCCCTAGAGGGGATCTAATTAACATGTATAAATACATCAGAGGGCAATATAATACCTTGGCGGATGAGCTTTTTGTCCCTAGGCCTTCTCAAAGGACTAGAGGACATGATCTGCGCATGGAGGAAAAACGTTTTAGCCATTTATTTAGGAAAGAGTTCTTTACAGTAAGAGTGATTAAGATGTGGAATGCATTGCCACAGGAAGTCGTTATGGCAAACTCTATACCTGCATTTAAAGGGGGCTTAGATGCTTTCCTTGCGTTGAAAGACATCCATGGCTACAATTGCTAGGTAATGCCTAATGATGTTGATCCAGGGATTTTATCTGATTGCCATCTGGAGTCGGGAAGGAATTTTTCCCTTTGGGGGCTAATTGGACCATGCCTTGTAAGGGTTTTTTCGCCTTCCTCTGGATCAACAGGGATATGTGAGGGAGCAGGCTGGTGTTGTACTTTATACTGGTTGAACTCGATGGACGTATGTCTTTTTTCAACCAAAATAACTATGTAACTATGTATATCAATTGTTATGTATAGAGTGCTTGGGGGGCCCCATTGTAAAACTTACATCGGGGCCCACAGCTCCTTAGCTACGCCACTGGTCAGCTGGCTGCCTTGGCAGAGCAGGATTGCAGGATTTGTATCAGCTGTAACAAAGAAATGTTTTTCTGTGAAGGTTATTATGCTGTTGCTTATCTTGTAAGAGCAGAGCGGAAGTTCTGAGTTTAAGTCCGCTTTGTGCAAGGAAGATAAAAGTAATTTGAGGTTATTAGCAATGACTGACACGACTTAGGAGTTGATGTTAGCTGTCACATTGGGGAGTTCTCCTTTCTCTGCTGGGTGTTCTACTACAGATGTGGTCCATGCAAACTGCAACTGGGCCAGTCAGAACCTGCCCCATCTGACCGGCCTGTCACTGAGCAGCATACAATCTGCATTTCATTTGCATGCAATGATTAGCATGTCACTGACCCAGGGCCGGGTCTAACTACAATGAAGCCCCGAGGCAAAAACAACTTGGGGGCTCTCCTAGCACAGCCCCACCCCCCACAGCAGATTCACCACTCTGGGCCCCTCAGCTGGCTGCCAGGCCCCATCCCCCCCCCCCTCCGCCAGTCGCACAATATCATGAATGAGGGGATCGCCTGCGCCACTCAGCCTCCCCCTCTGGGGTGCCGCTGTGGTTCCCAAGCAGTAAGAGAGCTTGGCGCCCCGCAGCCCCCCGGTTGTATGGGGGCATTGGGAAGCCTCCCCGTGGTGCTCCTGGATAGTGCTAATGTAACATGAACTAATTCCCGCAGGGTGATCGCTTTGCGGTATTGGTTTTTGACCCTGCATAGTTTGGCATGCGAAAGCAAATGCATATTTGCATGAGCATTGCCTCATGAATAGCCAATAAGGCCAAATTTGCAAAGCCAGATATGTCAGGTGTTCACTTGGTGTTTAATGCACACATTAGACTCTCTGTGGAAACAATATCATGTTGACCTCGACTCATAAAGGGCTGTGTGATTTAAAAAAAAAAAAATCAGGTTGTTACTTACAATACCGCTTTCGGTATTTCATACTTCTGTTTGCTAATTCAAATGGTAGAATTTCAGTAATTTACCAAAGCCCGTTCACAAAAACCTGTTCAGTATCGGCAGAGCAGTGTGGAGTTGTCTCTGTGTTGTTACATGTGCGCAGTGAAGACTTTACAATAGAAAGAGGCATCCCCACATCCCTTTAGATGTACATGTTTTGTTATACTGCCTCTGCTCCCTCTATTAGTCTTTCTTAACATTTTATTTAATTGCAACAGCTTAGATGAACTCCAAGAGACATTACACATGCCATGCTTAGGTGATTTCCCCACTAGTTCCTCAGCATCTTCAAACAGGAACCTAAAGGGTTAAACGGCCGAAGGGCAGCAGGGGAAACCTCTTTTGTTCCGTTTTCTCTGCTCAGCTGCCTGGGGGGTAGAAAAGCTTGTTCCGCCTGAGAAGTCTTCACAACCTATCAACATCCGATCAGCGGGACTTGCAGGAGATGGGCTGTTTCTATTGGCTCTCTGCTCCATTCAGTCATAGCTCTCTCTGATTCTGTGAGCTACGGCTCCGCACTGTTTACACCACATCAGAGCTGCCGGCAATGTTTTTGGGCTTTACCGGATGTTCTAGTCCAGTGATGATCACAATCACCATAATTACGGTTATGCAAAATTACCTGTAAATTTTTGCAATTACGCCTATACCTAATTACAAATTCGTAATCCAATTGCCTTTGTTTAACCAGTTCGCATTCAGTCGTTTTTCGCTTCATGCATCCGAACAATGTTCACCTCCCATTCATTAGCCTATAACTTTATTACTACTTATCACAATGAACTGATCTATATCTTGTTTTTTCCGCCACCAATTAGGCTTTCTTTGGGGGGTACATTTTACTAAGAGCCACTTTACTGTAAATGCATTTTAAAAGGAAGAATAAGAAGAAAACGGAAACAAATCATTATTTCTCACTTTTCGGCAATTATAGTTTTAAAATAATACATGCCTCCATAATTAAAACCCACGTATTGTATATGCCCATTTGTCCCGTTTATTACACCATTTAAATTATGTCCCTATCACAATGTATGGCGACAATATTTTATTTGGAAATAAAAGTGCATTTTTTCCGTTTTGCATTCATCACTATTTACAAGCTTATAATAAAAAAAAAAAAGAAATATTTCATCTTTACATAGATATTTAAAAAGTTTAGACCCTTAGGTAAATATTTGTGTTTTTTTTTTTTTTTTAATTGTAATGTTTTTTTTTTTTTTTTAATTAAACATTTTATGTGGGTATTTTTGGGAGGGTGGGATTGAAATTGTATTTTTTTTGTAAATATATGTGTATTTTTATTTTTATTTAACATTTAGATGTAGTTTACTTTTTGGCCACAAGATGGCAGCCATGAGTTGTTTACAGTGACGTCACTCTAAGCGTACCACGTACGCTTAGAGCGACATAGGAGGCAGAAGAAGCGTAGCTTCCGAGAGAAGCTGTCGCTTTTTCTGCGGGGGAGAGGAATCAGTGATCGGGCACCGTTGCCCGATTCACTGATTCACTGGCTAACAAACCGCCGGCCGATCGCGCGCGTGCACGCGCGCGATCGGCCGCGTGGACGCGCAGGAGCGCACATGGCTTCCTGGACGTGAGTTTCACGTCCAGGAATGTGAAATAGTTAATCATTCATAATTACGCATGAATTTGCACGTCATTTACACGTATTTACATGCCAACTTTGGCAGTGAATAGCAAAGTCCCATACATGCTTTTGCTACCAAAATTGCTACACATGTTAACGAGAATAGTGGGTACAAGTAAAAAAAAAAATTCAAAAAGACCTTGTAGTTTTTGAGAAAATTGATTTTAAAAATGCAGAGAATTCAACTCAGAAAAATGACAGTTTAAAAACCATTTTTCTTTGTATTTTTAAAATAAATTTTCTCAAAAACCACGAGGTCTTTTTGAACAATTTTTTTTACCTTCTACCCACTATCCTCCTTAAAGCACTAGGATCAGCCATACTATGCCAGGGAAAAAAACACATATATAAGTAGATGAATACTTGATCTACTTAAATACCACATGTATTATACTGTCCACATTTTGATTTCAGTGAATGTTATATAGTAAATGACGAAAATTCTGTTCCTGGTGGGGGCCATGTCTTTTGCCCACAGTTAAGGCTAACTCGTGATGTCATTTCTGCCCTTTACTTTTTTTCTTGTCTCCTCCAATCCCTGAGTCGCCTCAGCCTTGCTTGTAAACACAAGTGAGTAGGGGATCGTGTTTCAGATAAGCAGCTAGGCAAGGAAATAAAGGGAAGAGGAGCAATAGATTATAGATAAAAAGAACCCCCAGCGTGCAATTCTTTGGCACCGACTACTAAAGGGCCAGTGCAGTGCTCCTTGAGTATGTGATAACTCCAAATCATAAGAGCAGAAAAAGTTTTGAAAGTTTTGAATGCAGCATTAGCATCTTTATCACTTAATACACTCAGACCAGTTGCTGTTGAAATTTGATTTTTATGGTGACGATACTTAACATATGTAGCAATTTTGGTGGCAATAGCATGTACATTGCTATTCACCACCAAAATCGGCACAAAATTATGCATAAATTATTTACGAAAGCTTACAATTACATACAAAATTATTTATGCTTTTCCCCGAAATTTCGCATTACGATGCGTAATTGCGAATAACGATGCGTAATTACGCATAGGCGTAATTTCTGCTCATTACTATTCTAGTCTTTATGAATTGACATTTACTGACAGGTGTTGAGGTATTTACTGTCGGTAATTTACCTCACTGCTCCGTAATTTCAGCTTTTCATGCAGTAACAGCTTTTATGAATTGACATTTTCCTAAGTGCTTAGTATAGTCAGCTGTTTTCTGCATTACCGCATGTAGTAATCCTTTATGAATCGAGGCAAATGTGTTCATCATATGCATAGCTCCCAACTGTCCCTCTTTCGGAGGGACAGTCCCTCTTTGGGAGTCCTGCCCCTGTGTCCCTCTTTCCTCCTCGTTTGTCCCTCTTTCAGGACTTTGTCCCTCTTTCTATGTAAATATATATATTTCTCTTTTGAAAAATGTGTTTGATTGACTCTAAACTTTATTCCCATCCTTTAAACTGATATATTACTAATTTTAAAATGTTAATATGAAGGAAAATGAACCAGGATAGAAAGGACCAGTGTGGTTTGAATTATAAAACATTTTTTTTTCTGAAATCTTTATGGTATGCGCGACTAGGAGTGTGATGAGGGGGTGGTCAGGGGTGTGACAGGGGTGTGGCTTAAGTATCCCTCTTTCTCATCTCAAAAAGTTGGGAGGTATGCATATGTCCCCAAAAGCATTGCTGGGATCTCCATTATAACCCTTCTCTTTTACCCTACAAATGCAGAGTGCACACATAGCAGAGTGTTACCTAATCCAGGCAGGACACAGGAGGCAGCATTGTGCTCTATGCTCTAAACTTCCTCTCTTCCTCATTCCCTGCAGGCATGAATAGGGTCACCATAGCTGGAGAGGAGGGAGGGCACCTTGGGGGCCCTACAGCATACCTCCCAACTTTTGAGATGAGAAAGCCACGCCCCTGCCACACCCCTGATCACGCCCCCGTCACACCCCTAGTCACACATACCATAAAGATTTCATGGTCCTTATTCGTTAGCCGGGCGCATCCTCTAGGTGGCGACAAAACTCCACCAGAGTTACATCTTTCCCTACTATCCATGTTGGCCTGGAGGGGGAATAGTAATTAGCGCCACCTGCCGGATGCGCCCGGCTAACAGATAAGTACCGATTTCATAATAAAAATATGTTGTTTTCATAATTCAAACCACACCGGTCCTGTCTATCCTGGTTCATTTTACTTCATATTAACTTTTTGAAATTAGCAATATATCAATTTAAAGGATGGGAATAAAGTTTAGAGTTAATCAAACACATTTTTTAGTAGAGAAATATATATATTTACTTAGAAAGAGGGACAAATGAGGAGGTGAGAGGGACAGGGTTCCCAAAGAGGGACTGTCCCTCCAAAAGAGGGACAGTTGGGAGCTATGCTACAGGCTCTGAGGCCCTAGGGCAATTGCCACCTTTGGCGCTCCGACCCTGCGTTGACTAACTTTAGAGAAAACATAACCTAGCAGAGTTATAAAGCATGACAACCACATAAAACATAATTTCAGTCAGTCCTTCGTTGTGGTGCGTGGAAATGAATAATGTTCTCTGTGTGTTTGCGGAGCTTAGCTGAAAACAAATAACATTCCGTACACAGCTGCTGGCGCTCGGCCCGTGCCTGACTGACATGTCATTTAGGAATAATAAGGCCGGGGAGGTGGGGAAGGAATTGTCTGTGCGCAGCTCCTGTCAAGCACAGCTGAAAGGCTGACGTCCCTGGCGCCCGCACGAGCCAAATGTCTTTTCACTGGGGATGAATAGGTGGGGAAGAGTCTTTTCTGCAGCTCTCTCCTATACACAGGACAAACTGGCCGAGACGTGGAGGATAATGAAAGCAGATGACGGCGATCCAGAGTGCGGCCATCTTGTTTCCAGCCTCAGTGCTGTGGGGATTGTGACAGAAATAGGTCAGGAGAAATCGTGTGCTGTTACCAGAGACACGGAGACAATGGGTGTCAGAATGTGACTAACACCAGAGTACAATCCACAAAACAACTCTGTCTGCTTAACCCACTAAGCCAGGGGTGTCGAACTAAAATACAAAGTGGGCCGAAATTGAGTTCTGGGACCAAGTCGCGGGCCAACCTCAATGTCTGCTGGCCACCTTTCTCCCTTACAAAGTTCCCTGGTGTCTAATAGCCCTCCTTCATCCCCTATACAGTTCCCTGGTGTCTATTGCCCCCCTCCTTCTCCTATACAGTTCCCTGGTGTCTAGTGGCCCTCCTTCATCCCATATACAGTTCCCTGGTGTCTATTGCCCCCCTCCTTCTCCTATACAGTTCCCTGGTGTCTAGTGGCCCTCCTTCATCCCATATACAGTTCCCTGGTGTCTAGTGGCCCCCACCCTCCCTATACAGTTCCCTGGTGTCTAGTGGCCCCCACCCTCCCTATACAGTTCGCTGGTGTCTATTGCCCCCCTCCTTCTCCTATACAGTTCCCTGGTGTCTAGTGGCCCTCCTTCATCCCATATACAGTTCCCTGGTGTCTACTGCCCCCCTTCTTCCCATATGCAGTTCCCTGATGTCTAGTGGGTCTCCCTCCTTTCCCTATACAGTTCCCTGGTGTCTAGTGCCCCCCCCACTCCCCTATACAGTTCCCTGGTATCTAGTGCTTCCCCCTCCCCATATGGCTTCCCTGGTGATCTAGGGCTTACCCTCCAATATAGCTTCTCTGGTGGTCTAAAGTGTGCTAAACAAAATGCAAAGTGGGAAAACCACCTGAGGGCAAAAGCCAGATTTGGCCACGGGCCGGAGTTTGACATGTATGCACTAAGGCCTAGCCACACTACAATGGGCAAGCCATGGCCGGATTTCAGGCAAGGCCACAAAGGCCATGGCCTACGGCACCAGGAAAGCAAGGGGCAGGCTGTGGGCAGCAGGGTGGCAGTAGCAGTTAGCCTGCCGAACATTTGTCACAGAGTTTGCACATAGTGGTGAGGGGCTATTAACAGCTGGATTTGGCACTCAGAGTTTGAAGTGGCAGCGAACAGGCACTTACAGCGTTCTCTGAGCTATCTGTCACTCACTGAATGTGCCGCTCGCCAAGGAGCTTACAATCTACTCCCTGCCATCATGTCACTAACTGTCCTCAAAGGATCTTATAATCTAATTCCAGTCATGTTGGGGAGGAAATTAAAGTGAACCTCCAGACTAACCATCTACTCAGCAGCACTGAAAAGGCCTGGTGTTTCTTTAACAGTTTTACAGCATCAGAACTTTGTTTTTCTTACCTAAGCCTCATTTTTAGCTGCACAGAAGCTAAGCTCCACCCCATCAAAGAAAACTGCCCAGGCATTTTTCCCCTGATACTGTGCAATGCATGATGGGATTTCTGATGTTGTTGTTCTCGTTGCCTAGCAACTGGGAGGGGTGATCAGGACAGTTGGAACTGTGTCTCATGCTCCCTGTCACCTCCTTTCAACCAAAAAGATGACTGTCCCCATGAAATCACAAACATCTGCCTGTACTTTTAAAACAGGGTGGGTAAGAGATTATATTATTACTAGCCGTCCCGCGTCGTAGCATACGCCGCATCTTCTATCTATCTAATAGAGTACGTGCCTCAACCTTGAAGCAAGAAGAATAAAGGTGGGTACACACATCAGATAAAAGTCTTTGGAAAAATGAAAGATCACAGACCAATTTTACCCCCTTCCATGTAGTATCAGAGCCACACCTACACAGTCTATTCTATTGAGCTGCACTCCCCATTAGATAGAAATATTTGCAAGATGCTGCACACAAAGTTGCTGTACACATTCAAAAGATCATTATCTGCAAAAGATCCGTTCCTGCAAAAGATCAGTACCTACAAAATACATTGATAGTCTATATTTCCATGCGGATTATTGTGGACATTTTTCCGCATAAGGGCATAAGCATACAATGAATTTTCGATGCTGGTCGAAAACACAAATATTTCTGAAGATTTTCGTGAAAATTCGCCAAAAAACGAAAACAGGATTTTCGATGCGAAAATGACTTAGGCGAAAATTCGCAAGGAACACTGCTACATGCTACATTAGCACTATCCAGGAGCGCCACAGGGAGGATTCCCAATGCCCCCTTTTTATACAAGGGAACCACAGCGGCACCCCAGAGGGGGAGGCTAGGTGCCGCAGGCGACCCCCCCCCCCAAGTGTGGCCAGCGCCAGGGAGAGCCGTCTGCACCCACCTCCCAATATTAAAAACAGGCACTTACCGTAACGTCCATTGCGTTCTGCTACATGCGCATTAATTTTCTCATGGAAAGCATTTTTTGCAGTTTGTATCCTTTGGAGGCAGGTGGTGGATGGCTTGCTCCGGTGGTGTGAGCCCTGGAGTGAGTTGTCTGCACCTGTCCTCCCCCCCCCCCTCTGGAGTGCTGTATGTGAGCCAGCCCTGAGCTCTAAAGCTCGGGATGACCCATGCTTCACTCCTTTCTCATGTGGTGCCCCCAAGTTAATGCGCATGTAGCAGAACGCAATGGACGTTAAGGTAAGTGCCTGTTTTCAATATTGGGAGGTGGGTGTGGACGGCTCTCCCCGACGCTGGCCACGCTTGGGGGGGGTCGCCTGCGCCTCCCCCTCCGGGGTGTCGCTGTGGTTCCCAGGCAGTGAGAGAGCCTGGGACCCTGTGGTCCCCCCGGTTGTATAAAAGGGGGGCATTGGGAATCCTCCCCGTGGCGCTCCTGGATAGTGCTTGCGAATTTTCGCCTCGAAAATCCCGTTTTCGTTTTTTGGCGAATTTTCACGAAAATCTTCAGAAATATTTGCGTTTTCGACCAGCATCGAAAATTCATTGTATGCGGATGCTTATGCCCTTATGCGGAAAAATGTCCACAATAATCCGCATGGAAATTCAATCTATGCGGACGTTTATACCGAAAATTGCCCGCAATAATGTGCAAGAAACTTCTCTGAATGCGGGCGCTAATGCCCTTATGTGGAAAATGTCCGCAATCATACGCAAGTAATGCGAAAATGATTGGCCTTAGGCGAAAATTAACGTGAAAAAATTAGATGGAAAATTTGCCTGTCAAAACGAAATTAGGCGAAAATTCGGTAAAAATTTATCGAAACAAATTTTTGCATTTTCGCTCATCACTGGCATGTAGCAGGGCGACCGCTTTGCAGTATTGTTTTTTTGACCCTGCATAGTTTGGCATGCAAAAGCAATGCATATTTGCATGAGCATTGCCTCATGAATAGCCAATTAGGCCAGATTTGCAAAGCCAGACTTGCTAGGGTAGGCCTCTTTTCCACGGACAGTTGATAGGTAGTAACATGCCTCTCAAACTCTTACAACTGCTCACTACTGCCTGGTAACAGCTTGCTGCTGCCTGGAAACTGCTTGTTGCTGCCTGGTATCTGCTCACTGCTGCCTGGTAACTGCTTGCTGCTGCCTGGTAACAGCTTGCTGCTGCCTGGAAACTGCTCGCTGCTGCCTGGTAACTGCTCGCTGCTGCCTGGTATCTGCTCACTGCTGCCTGGTAACTGCTTGCTGCTGCCTGGTAACTGCTTGCTGCTGCCTGGTAACTGCTTGCTGCTGCCTGGTAACTGCTTGCTGCTGCCTGGTAACTGCTTGCTGCTGCCTGGTAACTGCTTGCTGCTGCCTGGTAACTGCTTGCTGAGCACACAGCTCAACAGTCCGTGGAAAAGAAGCCTAAAACTTGGTGATTGAGCACGCATACATTTTCTCATGCAAAGTACTTCTTCTTCTTGCTCGAAGGTTGAGGCACTTACTCTATTATATATATAGATTATATATATAGATTCATCTATTTTAATGAACATAACTAATGTAACTTAATGACAGTATTTTTGTTTAGGCTGAAGTTCCTGTTGGTCCGGTGGGTGGAGCAGCTGGTGAAAGTGGGCCTCGGGCGGTAAAAAGTACAAATCCGGCCCTGGCGCAAGTACTAAGCGCTTTTGTGAGTGATTTTGTGAAGTGATTACCAGTGTTATACCTTGCATTAAAGCGCAATCGCCCAGAATATGGTGCAGGACCCACGTTTGCGATTGGGAAGAAAGCTCATCACTCATGTGGGAATACTCACATAGCATTTTATTACACAAGCACTTTTATGGCGCTTTTAAAAATGCTAGTGATAAAAAAAAAAAAGTTTAAAATGCTCATCGTGCATTTGGATGGCTGAGACAGTTCTGCGCGGATTTCTAAAAACGTTGTCTTAGACACTCTCGATAAATGTCCCCCTGAGTGTATCTAAACTTTAGATAAGATATATAGACAAGTTACTTGTTATAGTTACTTTTTCATCTCGGATCCGCTTTAAGCTCATTTTTTACACAGGTTTGCCTCAGCTACCTGTACATAAAATAATTGTAATGATTTTACAAGAACACATAACTGGATTAAAGATCTAGGGGTTGAAAAAGACGTTTGAGAGTCAAGCCTAGCAGCAAAAGAGTTCCAGAACTGTTTTTTTCTCCACTCCTGGCATCTGAGCCTTGGTTCCTATTACTTGCTAATAAAGGAAACCTTTTCAAAACAAAAGACGTCTCGGTTAGTCTCCAAATACTCCTAAAATACAATAAAGCTGGGAGTAGGAGTCGGCGAATCCCTGCGATACACATGCTGGGCACAGAAGGGGCGCTGGCAGCGTCGCGGTTGGCTGGGTACTCTGCCAGCTCCCATTTTTGGACAACGTATTGAATCTGTCACCTCCGCTCGCTTGAAAGACTCGGAAAGGAAAAAATAACCAAGTTGGCGGTCGGGAAATGAAATATTTCTCTTTTGGCTTGCTTCGGAGCAAATGAAGCAGTGAAATAATAAAGTGTGTTTGTGGTGTGTGGAAGCAGATCTGACCTGAATACAGAAAGCTGCCTGGCAGCTGGCAAAGTGTCACCAACAACAGCGGCTAAAGCCGGGGTTCCCCTTCGCGACGGCGAATAGAGGACTCTTCATCATCACGTTTCAAAAAAAGACGGTCTCTTTATAAATCTGGCACTTTAAGCATAATGGGCTTCCCCCAGCTATTGGACAACACCCACTCCCCCAACACATAAGCAATCACCTGGCCCCACCCACCTCCTCCTCTCTCTGTTACTCTTTGTGTGCAGCACTGCAGATTAGCAGAGTCTCATCTTCCTGCCCAATGCCTCTGTGAAAGTAAAGTAGCTTCAGTGTGTGCTGGCCTCCAGATGCACAGCAATAATGCAGAGGAATAACTATAGAGAGAGTTGCTGCTGCAACCACAAGGGGGCCTCAAACTATTACCCATCTTCCTGTGTATAAAACCTTGTACACACATCAGATAAAAGCCATTTGTCAATCATTGTAAAAAGTGAATCTTAAAGTGAACCAGAGACGAAGCACCCTCATGTATTTCACCACATATATCAGTGGGGACATAGAGAAAACACCTACCCTGCTCTCTGTTTCATTCTTCACTGCTCAGCCTGCTTGTTATCAGCCCTGATAAAATCCTGGACTGAGCATTCAGTCTGGCTTTGCTCAGGAATCATTATAGCAGAGTCTGTCTTCTCTGATGTCTTTTCAAACCCAAGCCTGCCCCCTTGTGGCTCTGCTATAATGCCTCAGCTATAATGATTCCTGAGCAAAGCCAGACTGAATGCTCAGTCGGGAATTTTATCAGGGCTGATAACAAGCAGGCTGAGCAGTGAAGAATAAAACAGAGCAGGGTAGGTGTTTTCTCTAATGTCCCCACTGATATATATGGTAAAATACGGTAATGGTAAAATACATGAGGGTGCTTCCTCTCTGGTTCACTTTAAGGACAACAACGAGCGACCGATATCGGGTATTCTGCTCCATCCAACTAGCAGGTCAATTTGGATGACTATTGGACAGATATCGTGCCACTGTGTACATTGTTTTTGGAATGCCATTATTCTGGAGCATGTGCCGCTTGTCTTGTGAAATGCCTCTTCCGCTTGCGCATGTTTAAATTACTTGTCATTTCTTTTTGGCTGGAAATGTTGTTTTAGCGACGTCACTCATTTGTGCGCTCTGACTTTTATCTTGTATGTGTATAGACCTTGACCCCGCCATCCAGGCCCGGATTTACCTGCCAGGAGCCTATAGGCACAGATGTCCTGGGCGGCACCTTAGATTTCACCTGTAACACAACGAGTCTCTGCCCGCCTCTGGAACGATGATTATAACCAGGAGTCCTAATCTGGTAGGAGGTCCATCAATCCTCCCCTCACAAGTCCAGAACAGTCAAACAGATCCCAGTTAGGACTCGACCCTCAACGGATATATATCCAATAAATGTTATTGCATATCACTTGCGGTAGTACACAGCATACAAAGCCAGCATGCCGGCTTCGAGCCAAAGGCCCTTTTTCAAATGCATTTTAAATGACTGTTCTGGACCTTAAGCCCCATCTACACCATACAATTTTTTGTCCGATTCGATTCATTGATTCGATTCAATCCGACATGTCCGATCGGGATTCAATTCAATTTAATTTGCCATTGTTTTGCAACCGACATGTCGGATTGAATCGAATCAATGAATCAAATTGAATTGAATTGAATCGGACAAAAAAATGTATGGTGTAGATGGGGCTTTAGATGTCACCCTCCGGGAACCTACAAACCCCCACCAAACTGCACAGCAAGTGTGCTGCTGGGTGGCCCAGCTGTCACTTCTCCCTTACTTCCCTTGCCTGTCATAGGTAGCTACAGGTACCGCTTAGTATTAGGTAGCCAGAGGTACCCTCAATATTAAGTGTCTAGAGGTGCCCCTAATTATTAGGTAGCTAGAGGAACCTCAATATTGAGTAGCTAGAGGTGCCCCTGACTGAAGGGAGATCTCGCCAGGGGAATGTCAAGAGCTGGTGGAGTAACCTCTCATTTACACACTCACCAGGACTCTACATAGGGAAGGAGGGAGGGGAGTGAGCCGCCTTTCCATCATCAGGCGCCTGTAGGCACGTGCCTACAGTGCCTTACGGTAAATCCGGCCCTGCCGCCAACAAGATATGACATACCTCCCAACTTTTTGAGATGAGAAAGAGGGACAATTAAGCCACGCCCCTGCCACACCCCTGATCACGCCCCACCACACCCCTAGTCATGCATACCATAAAGAATTCATCACAAAAATATGTTGTTTTATAATTCAAACCACACTGGTCCTTTCTATCCTGCTTAGTTTTCCTTCAAATTAACATTTTAAAATTAGTAATATATCAATTTAAATGATGGGAATAAAGTTAAAGTAAATCAAACACATTTTTTTAGTAGAGAAATACATATATTTACATAGAAAGAGGGACAAAGTCCTGAAAGAGGGACAAATGAGGAGGAAAGAGGGACAGGGCTCCAAAAGAGGGACTGTTGGGAGCTGTGATGTGATTTTACCAGGGAAATGTAGAGGTGAAGTCATTTTACAGCTAAAATTCCATTTTTACTGCTGAGGAGGGAAAAAAATCTGCAGAGTTCATGTGGAATGTCTCCAGGCGGCAGGACGCCAGCATATATTCCGCGGTATATAGGAAGAAATGACAGCGCATTCCATTAGCCGGACGATTATATGCTCTCCTAAAAGCAAAACATTCATTTCTGATCTTGTTCCATTAAACGGGTGGATGGCCCCTGCGATCGCCCGCCTCTCGTTCTGCAGACGAACGCTCTACAAAAGCCAATAACATATATCTTTAACATGAGCGTCTTCAATCGATGAGTGCAACAATCGTGGGTCGTTACAGCCAGATACGTGATTTCTTCCTCCCTTTGCTTAAGATGATTTATTTAAACGATCCGTGGCGATAGATAAAGTGTGCCCTTAAAATGGATGCCCGAAGGGAAAGCGGAACTTAATGGCGTTTTTGGCCTTATCTCAAAACGTTGAGGAAAAATCGTTAAATCTGCAGACATGATGATTTCTGGAGCTCATCTCTGGAAGGAAGAGTAATGCTATGTGACCGTAATCCAGGATTCACATCAGTCAGGGACGGCGGCAGAGGGGGTGGCGGCCCGTTTATAGGGAAGCGGTGGGGGATATTTGGCGGCCCAGGGCATGAGTTACTATGGGGCTTATTTACCGCAGGCATAGATGACTGCTGTGCGGCTCATCCAGCATCGCTACTTCTAATTATTTAGTATTTATATAGCGCCGACAGCTTCCGCAGCGCTGTACATACTATATTGACTTGTCACTGAAAGAGGAACTCCAGTGAAAATAATGTAGTAAAAAAGTGCCACATTTTTACAATTATTATGTATAAATGATTTAGTCAGTGTTTGCCCATTGTAAAATCTTTTACATTCCTGATTTACATTCTGACATTTATCAAATGGTGACATTTTTACTGCTGGCAGGTGATGTCAGTGGAAGGAGATGCTGCTTGCTTTTTTGGCAGTTGGAAACAGCTGTAAACAGCTGTTATTTCCCTCAATGCATCAAGGCTGCCACAGTGTAATGTCAGGACCATGGTCCTGACATCACAGTTTGGGAGGGGTTTCACCACAATATCAGCCATACAGAGCCCCCTGGTGGTCTGTTTAAGGAAAGGAATAGATTTCTCATAGGAAAGGGGGTATCAGCTACTGATTGGGATGAAGTTCAATTCTTGGTTATGGTTTCTCTGGACCACTCCAGCGAAAAAGTAAGCAGTTAAAATCTGACAGTCCATCTCCTCATGGGGGATTCTCAGGGTTTTCTTTGTTTTCAAAAAAAGAAACGGCAGTTGATAAGTCTAGCTGACAAAACTAGGCAGTTCTGTCAGATTTTAACTGCTTTCTTTTTTTTGCTGGACTGGTCCTTTAACCTCCTTGGCGGAACCCCGTGTGTGACACGGGGTAAGCCGCCGGAGGGTGCCGCTCAGGCCCTGCTGGGCCGATTTAAATAATTTTTTTTTTGCTGGACGCAGCTAGCACTTTGCTAGCTGCGCCAGCACCCCGATCGCCGCCGCCGCGCGCCCGATCGCCGCTATCCGGTGCGGCGCGCGGCTCCCCCCCCCCAGACCCCGTGCGCTGCCTGGCCAATCAGTGCCAGGCAGCGCCGAGGGGTGGCCCGGGACTCCCAATGACGTCCCGACGTCAGTGACGTCGGTGACGTCATCCCGCCCCGTCGCCATGGCGACGGGGGAAGCCCTCCAGGAAATCCCGTTCTTTGAACCTTCCTGATCGGAGATCGCCGAAGGCGATCGAAGCGGGCGGGGGGATGCCGCTGAGCAGCGGCTATCATGTAGCGAGCCCTCGGCTCGCTACATGATTTAAAAAAAAAAAAATTAAAAAAACCTGCTGCGCTTCCCCCTGGCGGTATTTTTCATACCGCCAAGGGGGTTAACTGTCCCTCAGAGGGGCTCACAATCTAATGTCATATGTCTATGTAATATGTATCGTAAAGTTTATGTATCGTAGTCTAGTGTCAATTTTAGGGGGAAGCCAATTAACTTATTTGCATGTTTTTGAGACATGGGAGGAAACCAGAGTGCCTGGAGAAAACCTACAAAGACACTGGGAGAACATACAAACTCTATAAAGATAGTGCCCTGCCTGGGATTCGAATTAGGGACCTAGCGCTGCAAGGCAAGGGTGCTGACCACTACACCACTGTGCCGACTGTGCTAATTTGTCACAGCTAATTTAATGAACACCCGAGGTGAAAATAAACTGATGACATAAACGATTGTATCTATCCTCCTTCTCCTAAAAATGATTTTGATATTGCACAGTTTTATTTTATGTTTAAATCTACTTTTTAATTTTTACCTGTTTTATTGTTTTTGCTCAATGACACATTCATTGAAGTATGCCAGAGCTAAAATCTATGAACTATTGACCCTTTTTATATCTTTCCTACTCTCGGGAACCATTTTCTGCTAGGAAAATGTTTTATAGTTGTAATTACTTATCCGTGAGGGTCACACTGTAGTCTGACCCAGTCCTGACTGCCACTTACATACCTGATGTTTAACTCTTTCAGGCAGAGAAAGAAAAAAAGGAACACAGCATAGTTATTTGTGTGCTTGGCACTGTACTGTACATACATATGTCTATCTCATCATGTCACATGTCACCTCGGGTATCCTTTAAGCCGTGCACACATGCAAGATTTATGTCCCCCCTTAATGATCCCCACTTGATAGTTTTGTTTGGGCAACAGTTTGGAGAACAAGCACTGTACAGGCATGCTGCATGGCTATAGCTGAGAAGAGTGTACTGTTAACCTGCTTAGCGGAAATCCTGAGTCAGGCTCGGGACGGAAAGCCACAGCTCAGAGCGGTAATCACGTGCCTGAGGGAGTTTCATGCAAGAGCTGCTGCAGATCTCTCTAAGGTATGTTTTTCTTCTTCTTTTTAGGGTTGTGAAAAAAAATTGCATGGCTTTTAGACCCTAAATCTGGAAATAATCATAACGTCAGGAAGGTTAATAAACAGGGAGGAGGAGCAAAGGCTGCGAATGAGCAGGCAGCATCTGATGGTCCGGTCAGTACAAGCACAATCGGCTTGTTTATTGCTCGTCTTTTAGCCAGAACGATCACTGTACGATGTCGGGGGGCTGCTGTACATACGAGTCTCAGCCTACATGATTAATCTCAGATGTCTCAGACGCAAATTATCTGGTGTTTTTCCATGGTTTTCGACTTGTGGAAGTAGTCTGTGGCTGATTTTTTGGCTGAGCTAATTTTTGTCTGGTCAGGGCTCCAGATACCAGCCACCTCATACACCACAGACTGTCTGTACTACAGGCTGCAACCATCTCAGAGTGATTCAGTCTGTGCTCCGCCCCTTGCAGTATAAACAGCAGAATAATGCAATACAGACAGCAGCCACACCCACAGATAGATTTCTGCAAAGACCTCATGAGGTCTACTGATGCTCATGGTGGTGGCTGAACACTTAACAAAGGGGGCTGCTGCACTCTGATAGGGGTTGCAAATGAAACAGGAAGTCTGCAAATGAGTGGGCAGCGCATGGAAAAGGGAAATCATTGTACATTGCATAGGGAGGCTGCTTCCAGTAGGGGGCATCCTATGAAATGGGAGATGTTGCTGCACAGGGCAGAAGGAAGCTGCTGGAAAGATGGTGGGGGAACAAACATGGAAAGCCAAGTACAAGATCATCCTTTTGGCCTAAGTGGGCAAATCTGTCCCTGGCTCCACCCACAAGCCTGAGACTAACTCCCATTACCCCTCTGCTCCCGGTCATGTGACCAAATCCTCAAGACGGAACTCTTAGCTGCAGAATTTTTGTTTCATACAAGAAAGCGAACATCTGAGCTAGGGGGGGGTAACTAGATAGGTGTGGCCCGTGAGACTACTGGGGGGCCCAGAGCTGTAAGGGGGCCCCAACTACTACTTTACTGATCAAGGGGTCCAACCTTCAGATCAGGTGTTTTTACAGCTACACTTGTTACGGGTGTGAAAATCACGATGGCCACCCTTGTTTTATGACTATTGCATGATGGGCCCCAGGCTGTGAGGGTCAGGCAGGGTAGGCAGGTGAAAGGGTGGGGCCACATTGTGGGGCCACATCAAATTTTTTCTGGGAGGCCCCATGATTTATAGTTATGCCCTTGATCTGAGCACTGTGGTCACTACACTATTAGATGTTATTTGACTATCCATGCTTGGCGATGGGTGTTAGATAGTGGGCCGGCTTATAGCACAGCAGTGGGGAAAATAAACGCACCCCCCCCCCTTTAAAGGCTTCCGAGGATTCATTCTAGGCTTTCACTGCAGCATATGTTTGATGATACATCCAGGGTGGCCTGACAAACAAGATTAAAAACATCTATCACATCTGAGGAGCCACATCTAGAGGCGTCACTCACAATTTCCTTGTAAGATTTTCTGCTGACGCCGACGAAACGCGCAAGAAGGTTTCCTCAAGGCACCATTACCTCGTTCTTCGCCAGTGACGGAAAACTGCAAGCGATGATGTTCTGCAAGTCCTGATGTACCTACGCCCGTCGCTCTGCCGAGGAAGTGTCACAGAGAATATTCTGAGCTCTGATCACCCATCAGGATGTCCTTCTATGAATCCAAACCTTTCTGAAGTTGTGCCCTTTAAAACTAAATTAACTGAAATAAAATAAGGAACTTAAAGTGGATCCGAGATAAACTTTTACTCATTGCATAATTGTGTTCCTTTCATATAGTTTATAGGGCATTCCTCAAGCCAAATACTTTTTTTTTGTTTTGCTTTAATACTCTAATTCCCTATAAACTAAACAAGCCTCGCCCACAGGTTTTCAGAGAGCCTTGGCACATAATCCCAGGTAGCAGGGGCTTATGGGAGCTCAGTCTGGGCAGAAGAAGGAGGAGGTTACTAGCCAGAGATTTCAGAGGCAGAGGGGAGGAGGGAGAAGGGGGTGTGAAAGTGAAATTTTCTACAGGCTGAGTGCTGGAGATGCCATCAGCTTGCCTCGGTGTAGTGTGACAAACAGAACATGGCTGCCCTCATTGTATCACAGCAATAAATAATCATAAACTGTTGAAGATGTATGCAGCCAGATTTGCTGTGTAAACTATCTAAACTTTAGATAAGATCTATAGACAAGTTACTTGCTATAGTTACTTTTTCATCTCCGATCCGCTTTAAAGGTTAGAGGGCGATGGAGGCTGATGTGTTTATTTCCTTTTAAATAATGTACATTGCCTGGCTGTCCTGCTGATCCTGTTCCTCTAATACCTTATAGTGAATCAAAATCAGATACTCACCTGAAGAGAGGGAAGCCTCAGGATCCTATTGAGGTTTCCCTCGGTGGTCCGATATCCCCCATCGCTGAGTGTGACTCTTCTCCACATCGGGCCACGCAGTAGACACGCAAGCACGGCCGTGAATACGCAGTAGCACGGAACCCACAGCTCCGGCTTAGTGCGCATGTGTGGGCGGGCTCACAAGGCTATTGCGTGGCCACGCTGCAAGAAGAGGAGCTGCGCGGCCTGATATGCGACAATGCTAATCTCCCAGGTGGTGACGGAGGACATCGGAATACCGAGGGAAGCCTCAATAGGATGCTGAAGCTTCCCTCTCTTTAGGTAAGTATCTAATTCTGTGTACCCGAGCTCGGGTGCTCTTTAAAGAGAACCAGAGATGAAGCACCCTCTTGTATTTTACCTTATAAATCAGTGGGAACATGACAGTAAACACCTAATCTGCTCTTTGTTTCATTGTTCTCTGTTTAATCTGACTGTTATCACCTCTAATAAGAATCCCCAACTGAGCATTCAGTCTGGCTTTGCTACGGAATGATTATAGCTGAGTCTGTCTTCTCTGGTGTCTTTTCAAGCCCAAGCCTGCCCCCTTGTGGCTCTGCTATTATGACTCAGCTATAAAGATTCCTGAGCAAAGCCAGACTGAATGTTCAGTCCGGGATTCTTATCACAGCTGATAACAGAGACTTTTAGCAGTGAGGATCAAACAGAGCAGGGTAGGTGTTTTCTCTAATGTTCCCACTGATATATATGGTAAAATACATGAGGGTGCTTCTTCTCTGGTTCCCTTTAAAGGGAAGGTCCAGGCAGATTAAGAAAACAAAATACACTTACCCGGGGCTTCCTCCAGCCCCTGGCAGCTGTCCTTCGCCGCAGCTCCCGGTGTCCTCCGCTGCACTACAGACCTGATGACGTCAGCAGACCACGTGACCCACACGCTGGAGCACACAAGAAGCTGACCAGGAAGCTGACCTGGTGAGGTTGGCTTCTGCAGCGGAGGACACCGGGAGCCACCGGAGCTGCGGCGAGGGCACAGGACGGCTGCCAGGGTCTGGAGGAAGCCCAGGTAAGTGGATTTTGTTTTTTTAATATACCTGGATGTATCCTTCAAGACATAGACCCTGAACAAGCATACAGATCAGATGTCTGTGACAAATCTGACAAGATTAGCCGCATGCTTGTTTCATAGGTACACACCATACAATTTTCTGTTAGGTTTTCTGTTAGATTTAACTGCCAGATAGATGTTTTCCAACATGTTGAAAATTTTTTTATCTGGCAGGTAAATCTAACAGAAAATGTATGGTGTACCTTGAAGCATTCGATGAATTGAAAGGTACACACCATACAATACAAAATACAAACAGAAAATTGTATGGTGTGAAGACCCTATTGACCAGAAAGATCAGCAGGACTGCCAGGCAACTGGTATTGTTTAAAAGGAAATAAATATGGCAGCCTCCATATTACTCTTACCTCGGGTTCCTTTTAAACTTTTACAGCTACAAATGGATCTTTGTGTCCAAGCTGAAGAGACGTCCATATGAATCCCTGATCTACTCAGGTGACCCCTATTCTCCGTGCTTTTGTAAAGGAATAAACGGAGACCCTTAGCTTTAAAGAGTAACGCTCAGGCATAAAATCCAAAATCAATTCTCTATTTTATCTGTTAAATAAGTAAAAAGGATGCTAACCAAGCAATCCAAAAGTTCAAAATCAGTCTTACTTTTCTTTTCCAATAAAATATCATTCCCCAGGTTCCCTGGCTCGCATTTGGTACATTTGCAGGACAAAGGAAGTTGCCGTGCATGCTGTTTTTTTTTTCTTCTCTACTTTCCTTAGTTATTCCCCTCAGATACAACTAATGCAGCCTGATTGGCTCACGCCTCTGTTCCTCTCTGATTGACCAAAATGATGATGTATGTACGTATGCTTCCCACTACAGAGCTGGTGGGAGTGTCTGAAGACTGGGAGGAAGGCAGGCAATGCATATAGAATCAGAAAGAGGAGAAGAAACCGAGGAAGGGAGGAAATGATGTCTGGATTGGCTTCAGTCAGAGGTAATCCAAGGTGGCAAGTGACAGGAGCAGAAATCTCTTTATTTACTACCGTATATAAAATTCACCGAAATCAAACCATGGACAGCAGTGCTGCTCGGATACCCCTTTTCAAAATCCAAATTGAATTTGGATCCGGATACCCAGATATCCGGATCCGAATCGGATATCCGAATCCAAACTTTTTGGTATCCGAGTAGATTCGGATATCCGAACCCAGTATACTGGATATCCGGTCGGATTCCGATATCCGGGTAGAAAACCGGAAGTGGCCTGAAAAAGGCTTAAATTGCTTCCAAACCTACCTACCTCTCTCTCTCTCACACACTCTCTCTCTCACACACTCTCTCTCTCTCTCTTTTCCACTATCCGAATTCCTATTCAAATTTCGGATAGTGGAAAAAGCTTGGGTTATTGTAACGATTGCGGAATCGTCTCCGTGGTCAGCGCACCAGACGTGCGCTGACGCGGCGGATTTCCTCCACAGGCGTATAATTGAGGACACCCAGGCTAGGTGCTATGCACCTGCAGAGGGAAATTCCTGTTGGCAGGTGGAGCTGTGGAGTGCAGAGGAACAGCTCCTCTGCCCTACCACACACGCCAGACAGGAATTGTACGAAGGGAAGAAACGCAATCGCAAGAGAAGCGATTGAGAGTGAGCACAGAGACAGATTGTGTGTGTGTGCATAAAATTAGTCGCCAACCCGCGACTGTGCACACACCACAGCAGATAAGAAGCAGGAACGCGATCGCGAGAGGTGCGATCGCCAGACGTGACACAAGGTACAGCAAGGCGGAGCACGAGAGTAGCAAAGGCACAGCAAATAATACAATAAGGAAATACGGAAAATAACAAACGCTAGCTAACCGCGACCACCGCACTCATTCGCAACAGTGCACGCGGTTATGCGCGGTCTCCACGTGATAAGCACAATAGAGACAAGCACGCCTAACTAACCATTAACAGACAAACATGAAACAGAGGACGCGAGCGCTTGCTTAACGGTTACCTCACCGAGCCTCCAGCAAGCGCAGCAGACAAGACAGACACACGAAAACAGGGACAAGCGACAGAAGGATCCGCAGCGCTAGCGAAAAGTGGCTAGCGCGATCCCAGAAGACAGAACAGAAGGATCCCCAGCGCTAGCGAAAAGTAGCTAGCGCGATCCCAGGAGACAGAGTAGCAGAACAGAAGAATCCCCAGCGCTAGCGAAAAGTGGCTAGCGCGATCCCAGAAGACAGAACAGAAGGATCCCCAGAGCTAGCGAAAAGTGGCTAGCGCGATCCCAGAAGACAGAACAGAAGGATCCCCAGCGCTAGCGAAAAGTGGCTAGCGCGATCCCAGGAGACAGAACAGAAGGATCCCCAGCACTAGCGCTAGGGCGAGTGCGATCCAAACACACGGCAGACAGAACAGATGAGGTAGGCAGAAACAACCGCTGTTCCAACCTACACTCCAGACTCAATCAGAAGGATCCACAGCCGCTAACGCTAGGGCTTGTGCGATCCAAACACAAGACAGACGGAACAGGCAAAACAGATAATACAACCTGACTGGACTAGAAGGGGAGCCTAAAGCAACCCCCAGGAATTAACTATACTAGATAGCAATGGCTGACACTCCAGCAGTGTCCATCAGGAACAGACCATGGAAGGGAAATGTCCAGCAAAGCATTCTGGGAGCAGAATGCTTTTATAGTGCCAGTCATCAAAAGAAGGCAGGTAACGGATTTGCATGACTAATGTATGCAAATCCCTCAGCAACACAAGCTGCACAACTGACAGAAGGTCTCCTTTCCAGAGTCCTGCAGCAAGCAAACCTAAACAATGGTCAAAAGGCTGCCTGCCTGCGCACGCAGCTGAGCGGATTCTCACAGTACCCCCCCTCCTAGGGTCGAATTCCAGACGACCCTCAAAACTGATATCTCCAAACCACTCTAACAGAAGACTCATGAAGGTCGGGGCAGCCCGACAAGGTCCAATTCCAGAGTCAGTCCACCCGAAACCGACCTCATCGGAAACAGAAGCCACCGAAACATGCCCATCAGTACTACCAGTCTCAGTATAACACCCATCAGGACTGTGAACGCCAGAGAAGAAGCCATCGACACCCTCCAGACAATACCCACCACCTTCCAAGGAGCGTCCGAAAATACCAAACCTGCCACAATACCTGTTCGAAGTGTCCCTTACAACACAAAAGCCACCGTTGATCTTATCCAGGGTACCAAGCAAAATCTCTCCCGGAATCTCCCAAGAGGGTAGAACAATCACCAGGCTCACATGGAGAATTACCAAGAACCCCCATGGAACCAATGACAATTCCGGATTCAGAATTACGAGGACACCCATCAAGATCAAGACTTTCAGGGACCACTTCTGGGCATGCAAGCAGGCAGGTTTTATCAGAGCATGTCTCCACCGAGGAAGCATCTGAGTACGCTGGTAACCGAGGCACACTTGGGCTTTCTGGGTCACAGAGCACACTGGGGTACACCAGCACAGGAGAAACCTCAGGACATGTCGGGGAACTGCCAACCTCAGAGTCCGGCACGTCAAGACCAAAACCAGTACCGGGCAGAGAATCATCATGAGTGGAGGTCACAGGCACAGGACTTTCAAAAGAAGACTCGGATACAAATTCAGAAATTTCTGTGACAATAATATCATCATTGACTACACCGGCGTGAAGCTCCATCAGAGCTGAAAAGGTAGCCAGCAAGGCAGCAATGCCTACTGAAGTGGGCAACACCTCAGTAGGACTTGGGGGGCAGGAGACGTCTCCTACAAGTTCTGCACCCTTTGGGAGGAACTCGGAGATCTCCAGGAGGTCAGACAGGACCTCAGGAACATCCTTTTTCAAGTTTCCTAAGAAGGATTCTGAACTATCCATGTTACAGGGCAAGGCTTGAACTTTATTTTGTGAACCGGGCAGATGTCCCAGGGAAGGTTCCACCATAAACTGAGACTGAATTTCATCATCAGGACAGGGATACACAGAAATATCTAGTGAAACTAACTCTGGCTTTCTGAGTTTCGTTTCACTGCAAGGAAATTCCTCCATAGCAGTCAAACCAGACTGCAATTCCAAAATAGCAGAGAAACAGGTAACAATGGTTGCAATACCTAGACGAGCCTCTAGGGACACTGCAGGAGATTTTAACCAAGGTAATATTGACTCATCCAGATTACTGGGTGGAGAGTCAGTACTTACTTCAGAATCAGACTCGCAAATGTCAATGCGAGTGGACACAATGTCTTTATTCATGATACAGGGCAGGCTCAGAGACATCTTCTCTGGACAGAGCAAAGGTGCTTCAGTATCAGGTTCACAAAACCAAAGTGCTGTCTCACTCTTAGACTCGGCTAACGATGTCGAATCCGAGGAGACAGAACGCAAAATTTGCGAATTCACAATCGCTTTAGGTTGCGAAACCGAACACTCCAAAGACAGGGATTCTGGGGTCTCCAGGCTGGATTGCTGGATCTCAGAAACGCCAGCTGACAATGTACCTTTACAAACGTCACCTGAATGACGTACACGTAATTCATTCAGAATCATTTTCCACATACAAATCAGCGGACTCACAAAGTCAAATTCACACCCCTTTTTTTCCTCTTAAGGCGGAAGCATAACTTATACATGCTCTCAAGACAGATTCACTTCTGGCAATGTAGTACTCACAAAACGACTCTGAATCGTTCTCCAATTCATACGACAACGCTTCAAGCTGTTTTTTCTGGAACGGGGGCACCCATTCACACCTGACTAGGTCTGATAGGTCTGAGCATTCATACTGAACAATGTTAGGGGAAGTTGTGGCAACAACATGAGGAATCATATTAATTTTACTCTTGAAACTGCATAGTTTGGGAATTTTCCCCATAGCAAGATCATAGATGGAGGATCTTAAAGTAGTACTGAGAGAAGAAGATCTGTTTTTACATGACAAGGGATCCCACAAATCATTGACAAAACTGACACACTCACGCCGATCACAATCGGCAGGAACATCTGAGAAACAGGCATCAGATCGCACAGATTTAACCTCTAAACAAACGGGAGAAACTCCATCAGAATTCACGCAGGTGTCCACAGGCGAGGCACACCCATTCATTTCAGGTCGCACAGTGTCCAAACTCACTTGCTTTACCCCAGAAAGACAGGAATAATCATGTGACAATGGTGTCTCTTTATTGGAAATAATTGGTTGGTGTGTGTGCAATTCGTCCAAAATAGTCTGCCACACATAAATCACCAGATCCACATCACACTCATCACATTCATCAGAATCGATCAAAAGGTACATAGAGTCGAGACAATCATTCAGGTCATCCGCGCTCTTTGCGATATAAAAATCACAAAAGGCTTTCCAATCGAAATCAAACTCTTCCAACAAGGCCCCAATCTCCCATGAGGCAAATGGCGGTTCAAACAACCCAGTATCTAGGTAATCTCCATATGGGTTGGGGTCAGGAACGAGGACAGACTTTTTAACTGCTTTAATGTAGTGTGCGATCCTACCTATAATAGGATCCACATATGCCTTTGCCTCAGGCAATGACATCTGAACAAAATCGAAGGTTCCCTCTGCCCTGGGAATTTTGGTTTGGCTGGACATTCTGTAACGATTGCGGAATCGTCTCCGTGGTCAGCGCACCAGACGTGCGCTGACGCGGCGGATTTCCTCCACAAGCGTATAATTGAGGACACCCAGGCTAGGTGCTATGCACCTGCAGAGGGAAATTCCTGTTGGCAGGTGGAGCTGTGGAGTGCAGAGGAACAGCTTCTCTGCCCTACCACACACGCCAGACAGGAATTGTACGAAGGGAAGAAACACAATCGCAAGAGAAGCGATTGAGAGTGAGCACAGAGACAGATTGTGTGTGTGTGCATAAAATAAGTCGCCAACCCGCGACTGTGCACACACCACAGCAGATAAGAAGCAGGAACGCGATCGCGAGAGGTGCGATCGCCAGACGTGACACAAGGTACAGCAAGGCGGAGCACGAGAGTAGCAAAGGCACAGCAAATAATACAATAAGGAAATACGGAAATTAACAAACGCTAGCTAACCGCGAACACCGCACTCATTCGCAACAGTGCACGCGGTTATGCGCGGTCTCCACGTGATAAGCACAATAGAGACAAGCACGCCTAACTAACCATTAACAGACAAACATGTAACAGAGGACGCGAGCGCTTGCTTAACGGTTACCTCACCGAGCCTCCAGCAAGCGCAGCAGACAAGACAGACACACGAAAACAGGGACAAGCGACAGAAGGATCCCCAGCGCTAGCGAAAAGTGGCTAGCGCGATCCCAGAAGACAGAACAGAAGGATCCCCAGCGCTAGCGAAAAGTAGCTAGCGCGATCCCAGGAGACAGAGTAGCAGAACAGAAGGATCCCCAGCGCTAGCGAAAAGTGGTTAGCGCGATCCCAGAAGACAGAACAGAAGGATCCCCAGCGCTAGCGAAAAGTGGCTAGCGCGATCCCAGAAGACAGAACAGAAGGATCCCCAGTGCTAGCGAAAAGTGGCTAGCGCGATCCCAGGAGACAGAACAGAAGGATCCCCAGCACTACCGCTAGGGCGAGTGCGATCCAAACACACGGCAGACAGAACAGATGAGGTAGGCAGAAACAACCGCTGTTCCAACCTACACTCCAGACTCAATCAGAAGGATCCACAGCCGCTAACGCTAGGGCTTGTACGATCCAAACACAAGACAGACGGAACAGGCAAAACAGATAATACAACCTGACTGGACTAGAAGGGGAGCCTAAAGCAACCCCCAGGAATTAACTATACTAGATAGCAATGGCTGACACTCCAGCAGTGTCCATCAGGAACAGACCATGGAAGGGAAATGTCCAGCAAAGCATTCTGGGAGCAGAATGCTTTTATAGTGCCAGTCATCAAAAGAAGGCAGGTAACGGATTTGCATGACTAATGTATGCAAATCCCTCAGCAACACAAGCTGCACAACTGACAGAAGGTCTCCTTTCCAGAGTCCTGCAGCAAGCAAACCTAAACAATGGTCAAAAGGCTGCCTGCCTGCGCAGGCAGCTGAGCGGATTCTCACAGTTATCTGGGTAGTTCGGATACCCGAATATTGGATGAGCAGCACTGATGGACAGCACAATACATATGTTACGTAAGTAGAACAAGTATTTATCTACTTATATATGTGTGTTTTTTTCTGCGATAGTATGGCTGACAGCTCCTCTTTAAAGGGACACTTAAGTCAAACAAAAAAAATGAGTTTTACTCACCTAAGGCTTCCAATAGCCCCCTGCAGCTGTCCGGTGCCCTCGCCGTCTCCCTCCGATCCTCCTGGCCCCGCCTGCAGCCACTTCCTGTTTCGGTGACAGGAGCTGACAGGCTGGGGATGCGAGTGATTCTTCGCGTTCCCAGACACATTAGCACCCTCTATGCTGCTATATGGTATATGATATATGCTATTGCAGCATAGATGGCGCTATTGTGGCCAGGAACGCGAAGAATCACTCGCGTCCCCAGCCTGTCAGCTCCTGTCACCGAAACAGGAAGTGGCTGCCGGTGGGGCCAGGAGGATCGGAGGGAGATGGCGAGGGCACCGGACAGCTGCAGGGGGCTATTGGAAGCCCCAGGTGAGTAAAACTCATTTTTTTTTTTGACTTAAGTGTCCCTTTAAGGCCCATTGGCGAACATTCTGCGTATTTCTACAAATCTAATACATGATAAATATGTCCGTACGGCTCAGCTAGACAGAGAGGTGCACAATATCGCTGAGCGTAGACTCACAAGGCCCATATTCCATCCACCTGCACTTCTGCTGATTCTCTGTTTCATTTGGGTTTTGCTGATCCAGAAGTTTGAAGGTTCCCAAACAGAAGTGTTCCCGGCCTCCTGTGATTAGCGCGGTCACACTGAACCGCCAGCAGGTGGGCTGAGCCTTAATCCGCGGAACGTAGTTCCAGGTAAATTCTCCCGCCTCTCCACCCCGCCCTCTGCTTACGCTCCACAATCATTTCTTCCCTTCAGGCTGATACAAGTTCAGTTATGAAAAAAGTCTTCTAATAAAGAGAAACAGCAAACTTTTTTTAAGGTCAAATTTCTATTATTTAACAAGCCTGCAGACTTCAATCCCAAATTCAGCAAGCTTCTTTTCCCCTGAATGTGTCTAATAATAATGTATTTTACACTTTCAGTTTTTACAGGAAAGAAAAATAGTTTTGTAATTTAAAAAAACAACTTTCCGGTGCAGCAGTTTATCGCTACTGAGCGCCTCGCTGGCCACCTTCTCCCTCCCCTCTCTCAGTCAGAACCCAGTCACCCTCTATGATGGGTAGCAGTAGGCAGAGGCGTAGCTATGGGGGGGGGCAAGGAGGGACATTTGTCCCCGGGTGCAGCACTGTGAGGGCACACAGCACAACTGCTGCACCCCCACATGCAGAAGAGGTGGCTCCCTGGCTGCCCGAAGTGCCCCTGCTTCTCTCCCTCCCTCTGCAGAGGAGTGCAGAAGAGTTAACAGCAGCAGAAAAAGCAGGCACATCTGTCTTTCTAAAGAGGGGCACATCTGTCTTTTTAAAGGGGGGCACACCTGGCTATCTATAGGGGGGCACACCTGGCTAACTAAAGGGGGGCACATCTGGCTATCTGAATGGGAGAAGGGGGCACATTTGACTATTTGTAGGGAGAAGGGGACACATCTGGCTATCTAATCAGCATTTTTACTTTTGACTCCACCCATGACCACAGCCACATTCTGATGCTTGACCACGCCCATTTTGTCACGATGGGGCACAAAAACTGTCTTTGTCCGAGAGCACTGAAAACCCTAGCTATGCCTCTGGCATTAGGAAGCAAGAGTGGGCTGTTCCAACGGAAGCCACACCTCCCCTCTGATGGATAGCCTATGTGCCTCCTCTCATTTCAGGGCCCGTTTCCACTAGAGCGAATCCGCATGCGTTGTCTGCATGCGGATTCGCATAACTAATACAAGTGGATGAGACTGTTTCCACTTGTCAGTTTTTTGGTGCGTTTTTCTGTGCAGGATTTTTCTGCACGGTAGGGCGTGCAGAATTCGCCTGCGTGTGGAATGCAGGCGATTCGCAGGCAATGTATTTAATAGGGGAAAACGCACATGCGTTTTTTGCCGCGATTTCGCGTGCGAAATCGCACTAAAACTAATGTACATTGAGCCAGGCAGTGACATGGTTAAAATCGCTGATAGCCTGCCTATGCGAAATCGCATGCGAAATCGCGGCAAAAATCGCATGCGGAATCGCATCCGCATGCGATTTTGTCAGCGGTGGAATCCCAGCGATTCGCACCGCACTAGTAGAAAGATGACGGTGGCAGTGAAGTGCTCATAGTGAAGAGCTCACCAACAAAAAAACTGCTGCACCAGGAATTGAGGCTTTAACTACAGTCCTATTCCTTCCTCGCCAAACCATTATAAAGGCCCATGCTAGAAAAAAACTCAGCATAGTGATTGTTCTGCGAGATCTCAGCGTGTGTATTGTATATCTACTGTGTGTATAAATATAAAAAATATTTAAAAAATGAAAAGAAATATTAAAAACATCGTATTATGTGTGGCCAATAGAAAAGTCTAATAAATAACTGGAGCGCAGATGGTACCTTTTTTGTGTTTTAATTTTTGTCTGAAATAAATATTCTGTCTTGAAATTAAGATCACATGAATACAAACAACTAGCCATGGGAAGTCATGTTTAGGCTCTGTGGGAGGAGCTGCTGCCCCAACCTGGACTGCATAATCCTGCTGTTCCGATTGCAAACAGGAAGGCACAGAAAAAAATCTCTCCGAAAGATTGCAGTTTGTAGCACAGACAGTCTGTATTTCAAGCAGTAGCCATCATCTGGGCTCCTGATTAAGAATGTCTACGCAGACAGAAACAAAAGTCCTACACAGATCTGGGTAAACATTTCTCTCTGAAGCGCAGCTTTAAGTGCACAGCGATAGCAATTTTCTTCGCTTCACTAATTATTCAGAAACAGATGATTTTTTTGCCGCTGGTCCCTGACAGGCGGACATATGGTATGTACGCGGGGTGAGCGACGTCAGTCACCGCTGCAGAAACAAACAAGGCTTTACTTAGACATCTGGAACGTTTGATATCATCATAGCGGAATTAATATCGGATTTTTGTAAGAATTATAGCACAGGCATTAGCAGGAGGATTCTGGGGAAAGACAAATAAATAAATCATAATATTATAAAGCTGTATGAAGTGATAACGACTTATAGAATTCCACAAAACATCCCCTCAGGCAGAACTTTCTTTTTTGCGCCGCAACATACCTCCTGTTCATTGTGTTCTGTATCCTGCTGTGAAGCCAGTGTTGTAGTCAGGATACTACATAAATGTTAGTACAGCAAGGTCCACGCTATCTGGAGCTCATGCAACCGGAAGTCTCAACTAACTGGCATGCCTGATGGAAAACAGGGACTTTGTTTTAAAGAACAAGTGACACCCATGCTAACCAAGAAATAAAGAACACATATATAAGTAGTTAAATACTAATTCTACTTACATAACAGATGTATTGCACTGTCCACGTTATGATTCCTGTGAATTTTATAAAGAAAAAGCAGAGAATCCTATTCTAGACAGTTTCCATCTTGGTTACCTTTGAATGAAGCTAATCCTGACATAATTTCCTCCCTCACTCTTTTTTCTCCTCTTGCTAATTGTGTATTCGTTACCCGCCCTCCTCCCAGAGTCTTCAGACACTGCCACTGAGGTCTCTACTAGGAAGTGCATTGTCTTATGTCATTAGAAGGAGGAGGAAATAAAGGGAAGAGGAGGAATATATTATAGACTAGTGACCTAAGCCCATTTAAAAAAGGGCTCTAGGTTTGTCACTGCCGCCACATGTCAGTATGCTCGCCTGCCGTGCAGGCACACCCAAGCGCACACACATTCGCCTGCCGCGTGCACGCACACACGCCCGGTTGGCCTCCTGGCCCGTCCTGCTCCTGTCCCAAAGGCTGTCCGAGCAGCACAAAAGGCACAGACACACACAGGAACAGGGCGCAGAGTGCAGTACGTAGTTGTGCGCATACACAGAGCACTTCCAGATGCGATAGCTTGGGGGTGCATTAGAACATAATGTAGGGAGACGGAGGAGAATGGGGGGAGCAGTGGACTAAGGTATCTAAGTAAGTGACTTTGAACAAGGGATAATGGTCAGTGTAAAAAGAGTTGGCGCTGGCATGTTTGAAATGATAATTATTTTAGGATTTTCTAACCCAACAGTGTTTGGAGGTGTTCAAGCAATAAGGAATATTCTGGTCAAAAAAGGCTGGTGAACAGTAGAGGTGAAAGGCGTGTAGCATGCATAGTCCGTAACCAAAAATTGAACTTCATCCCAATCAGTAACTGATACCCCCTTTCCCATGAGAAATTTTTTCCTTTTCACAAACGGATCATCAGGGGGCTCTGTATGGCTGATTTTGTGGTAAAACCCCTCCCACAGTGTGATGTCAGGACCATGGTTCTGACATCACACTGTGGGAGCCTTGTAGCATTGTAGAAAATAACAGCTGTTCCAACTGCCAAAAAAGTAAGCAGCATTTCTTTCCACTGACATCACCTGCCAGCAGTAAAAATGTCACCATGTGGTAAATGTCAAAATGTAAATCAGGGAGAAGAAAGACTTTACAATGGGCAAACACTGACGAAATTATTTATACATACAGTAACTAGTAGACCTACGCTCGTTTAAAACAGGTTCTAGGTCTGTCTCTCACGGCCGCGTGTTAGTGCGCATACGCTGCGCACACGCCCACCCGGATCTCTGGCCCTGTCCTCCTGTCCCAACGGCTGTCAGTGCTGCGCACATGCGCAGTAGCACAAAAGCACGGACCCAAGGACAGGAGTGTATGCAGGGACAGGTTTTATTGTATAGGATCACTGTAAAAATGAAGCACTTTTTTATTACATTATTTTTACTGGAGTTCCTCTTTAATCAGTCTCAAATTGGTTTGAGGAACATCAATCAGAGTTTAACCTGGTTCCACGACCAGCTCAGTACCCTGACTTCAATCCTATTGAGCAGTTGTGGAACAAAGTCAAAAAATCACTTCAAAGCTTGGAAACGCCACCATCCAATCTGACCCAACTTAGAGCTTCTATTATGTCAGCATGGACCAATATTCCTCAGCAACAGTATCAGCATCTTGTTGAGTCCATGCCAAGAATAATATCGGCTGTGATCGGAGCTAAAGGTGGATGAACCCGTTATCTAAATCAGAATTGTTTATTTCACCAAGCGTAATTGGGTCCTGCTCGAAATTGGGTTTGGCACAATACAAAGCTCAAGAGGATAGGGTAGAAGATCGCTAATAAAAGAAAACACACAGTAACATCATACAAAACCGTTCTCAAAGTTGACACGAAAAAGATTTGATCCGTTAGTCTTGTGGGCAGGTTGACTAGTTGGCCGTATTCTGTGGGGGGAGAGTATGTGTAGAGAGTTCAGGAGGCTGACAGCCGAGGGGAAAAAAAAAGAGTTCCTGTGTCTAGCAGTCCAGGTGGAAATGACCCGGAGCCTCCGCCCTAATGGGAGCGGGCTGAAGAAGCAGTGACCCCGGGTGAGAGGGGTCGCTGACAATCCTCAGCACTCTAGACCGCTGGTGTTGTGTAGGAGGACAAGTGAGGGGAGGGGCTTTCCAATGATCCTCTCCGCCGACCTGATGACCCTCTGCAGTTTGTGCCTGTCACCAGCGGTGGCGCCAGCATACCAGACCATGATGGAAGAGCAGAGGATCAACTCAATGGTTGCGGTGTAGAAACTCGTCAGAATCTCTTGGGCCATCTCTTGGGACATGTCGAACTTCCTCAGTTGGTAGAGGAAGATAAGTGTCTGCTGGGCTTTCCACTGGGTGGCAGTGAGTGATGTTGGCCTCCAACTGAGATTGCTAGAGATGGTCGTGCCCCGGAGTCGGGCACATGGTACTCTAGCTACCTCTGTGTCGCTGATATAAACTGGAAGTGGGTGGGGGCAGATTTCCTAAAGTCAATGGTCAGCTCAACAGTTTTGGCAATGTTGAGCACCAGCCTGTTCTCTTTACCCCAATGGCATATTCTCTCAACCTGCTGTTGGTATGCTTGGACATTATCCCTGGTCACGAGGTCCACAATGGAGGTGTCCTCGGCAAACTTAATGACCTTGATCGAGTCCTCCGTGGATCTGCAGCTGTTCGTATAAAGGGAGTACATCAGCGGAGACAGAACGCATTTCTGGGGTGCACCTGTGTTGGAGGCCATTTCTCATGAGGGAAATTAGAGGGTGTCTATAATTCTTTGGCCACTCGATGTGTATTAATACGCTACGCATTCAGTGATGATAAAGCCATAATTGTGCGCAGGAAGCAGAGCGTGGCGGAGGCCCGCGCGGTATCATTAGTGCAGGGACAGTTGTCTGGAAGCGGGAGTCTCTCTGATCTGAGATCACAGCCGACTCCTGGTAAGACTTCGCCACAACCGCAGCCGCTTCCCCCCCAACAACTACAAAGCCGCCGAGGTTTCTGCCGCAACAATGAAAGGGAAACGTCTGCGGGTAATTGGCTATAATATGATTTCACAGAGTAAGCATAATGTGCGATGGAGGAACGCTGGCTTCATAGCCCGAGGCTCAGATGTAATGAGTAGCTGACCCCGTACAGTATAATGTATGCGCTGGCGGATGTGGGGAATATGGCCGAACAAGAGAGGCGAGAGACCTGCTCCACATACACAAATCTCACTTTCATAAACACAGATCTGTCATGCACAAAGTGTTAATGCCATTCAGAAAATTGCTTTCCCAGCAACCATGGCAACCATAGTCTGGAGTACAGACTGCCCATAAACTCCCACCTTGCTGCGTGAAGCCCATGTTACTCATTTTCACTGTTTCTGCTTGCATTAAAAAGTGGTTGTTCAGTATATGTACAAATGGCCTCCCTTTATTAGTAACAGAATGCTAATACTGGGTAGGACGTCCGTTTATTAGGAACACTATACTAATACTGGGTAGGCCCTCACTTTATTAGGAACACTATACTAATACTGGGTAGGGCCCCCCTTTATTAGGAACACTATACTAATACTGGGTAGAGTCTCTCTTTATTAGGAACACTATACTAATACTGGGTAGGGCCTCCCTTTATTAGGAACACTATATTAATACCGGGCAGGGTCTCCCTTTATTAAGGAACACTATACTAATACTGGGTAGAGTCTCCCTTTGTTAGGAACATTATACTAATACTGGGTAGAGCCTCCCTTTATTAATAACACTATACTAATACTGGGTAGAGCCTCCCTTTATTAATAACACTATACTAATACTGGGTAGAGTCTCCCTTTATTAGGAACACTATACTAATACTGGGTAGAGTCTCCCTTTATTCGGAACACTATACTAATACTGGGTAGGGTCTCCCTTTGTAAGGAACATTATACTAATACTGGGTAGAGCCTCCCTTTATTAATAACACTATACTAATACTGGGTAGAGTCTCCCTTTATTAATAACACTATACTAATACTAGGTAGAGTCTCCCTTTATTAGGAACACTATACTAATACTGGGTAGAGTCTCCCTTTATTAGGAACACTATACTAATACTGGGAAAGGCATCCCTTTATTAGGAACACTATACTAATACTAGGCAGGGCCTCCCTTTATAACATTTACAAACACTATACTAATACTGGGTTGGGCCTCCGTTTATTAGGAACACTATACTAGTACTGTGTAGAGTCTCCCTTTATTAGCAACACTACACTAATACTGGGTAGGGCCTCCCTTTATTAGGAACACTATACTTATACTGGGCAGGGCCTCCCTTTATTAGGAACACTATACTAATACTGGGTAGGGTCTCCCTTTATTAGGAACACTATACTAATACTGGGCAGGGCCTCCCTTTATTAGGAACACTATACTAATACTGGGCAGGGCCTCCCTTTATTAGGAACACTATACTAATACTGGGTAGGGCCTCCCTTTATTAGGAACACTATACTAATACTGGGTAGGGTCTCCCTTTATTAGGAACACTATACTAATACTGGGTAGGGCCTCCCTTTATTAGGAACACTATACTAATACTGGGTAGGGTCTCCCTTTATTAGGAACACTATACTAATACTGGGTAGGGCCTCCCTTTATTAGGAACACTATACTAATACTGGGTAGGGTCTCCCTTTATTAGGAACACTATACTAATACTGGGCAGGTCCTCCCTTTATTAGGAACACTATACTAATACTAGGTAGGATCTCCCTTTATTAGGAACACTATACTAATACTGGGTAGGGTCTCCCTTTATTAGGAACACTATACTAATACTGGGTAGAGCCTCCCTTTATTAGGAACACTATACTAATACTGGGTAGGATCTCCCTTTATTAGGAACACTATACTAATACTGGGTAGGGTCTCCCTTTATTAGGAACACTATACTTATACTGGGCAGGGCCTCCCTTTATTAGGAACACTATACTAATACTGGGCAGGGCCTCCCTTTATTAGGAACACTATACTTATACTGGGCAGGGCCTCCCTTTATTAGGAACACTATACTAATACTGGGTAGAGCCTCCCTTTATTAGGAACACTATACTTATACTGGGCAGGGCCTCCCTTTATTAGGAACACTATACTAATAATGGGTAGGGTCTCCCTTTATTAGGAACACTATACTTATACTGGGCAGGGCCTCCCTTTATTAGGAACACTATACTAATACTGGGTAGAGCCTACCTTTATTAGGAACACTATACTTATACTGGGTAGAGCCTCCCTTTATTAGGAACACTATACTTATACTGGGCAGGGCCTCCCTTTATTAGGAACACTATACTAATACTGGGTAGGGTCTCCCTTTATTTGGAACACTATACTAATTCTGGGCAGGGCCTCCCTTTATTAGGAACACTATACTAATACTGGGCAGGGCCTCCCTTTATTAGGAACACTATACTAATACTGGGTAGGGCCTCCCTTTATTAGGAACACTATACTAATACTGGGTAGGGTCTCCCTTTATTAGGAACACTATACTAATACTGGGTAGGGCCTCCCTTTATTAGGAACACTATACTAATACTGGGTAGGGTCTCCCTTTATTAGGAACACTATACTAATACTGGGTAGGGCCTCCCTTTATTAGGAACACTATACTAATACTGGGTAGGGTCTCCCTTTATTAGGAACACTATACTAATACTGGGTAGGGCCTCCCTTTATTAGGAACACTATACTAATACTGGGTAGGATCTCCCTTTATTAGGAACACTATACTAATACTGGGTAGGGTCTCCCTTTATTAGGAACACTATACTAATACTGGGCAGGGCCTCTCACTGCAGAAAGTAATAAGAACGCTAAAATGAAAAAAAAAATGAAAAAAAAATTCTTCTTTCAAACAATTAAATAATAAAAAATGGACAATACAAACATCTGCTGATGTGCCAGTTCATTAATTTTTCTATTTTTCATTTCACATTTAGTCTCGCTTTGTCCTGGCAACAATCAATATTCCCTTCCAGACGGGCGTTTTTCAGTCTGGTTATTATGGCCACCGATGAGACGGACAGGCGCAGCGCGTCCTTTCCGGTGCGGAGCAATTATCCGGCGCTGTGCTGAGAAATACGCTCACTTTTTTCCTCCTAATGTTTCTTTCACTTGTTGGATTAAAATAACTATTGTGCGGGAGGCTAATCCTTTGATTTGGGAACACGGGAAAAAGAAATTACATTTTTCTTTGCTCCGCTGTGCAGTAATTAGTAAATTCTAAGTCATTATGGCCAAGATGTTGGTGGCATTTAAAGCTCTCCAAAAAGATAAACCCGGCAGTATTAGAAGGGGATTAGCCGTTATTTTGTTTACTGCCCATTTCTCATCAGCCTGTCTCCTTATGTCACCCCTTTCCTACAGAATAGACTTATTTCACTGGTAGAGCAAACATGTTAAAGGGAACCTGAAGCGAGAGGGATATGGAGGCTGCCATATTTATTTCCTTTTAACCCATTGGCAGCTTCAATAGATTTATCTTATTTGAGACAAGTGCACTGTTCTTGGCCTCAATCGGCAGAACTCGTTGTGCTGTACATTCTTGGAATGCTTTGATCTCTCTCTCTATTAGCAGAAAATATAGAAAACGAAAGCAGAAGCCCTCTTATAGTTGCACACTGCCCTCTAGTGGCCAGTGACAAGTGGCCATAAATACGCATTACAGCAGTACAAATTAGATTCGGTTTTGCCATGGTCCACCCCCAGCTCAGCTGCCATGGCTTACAAGCCAAAACATTTGCCCACCCTGGTATGAGCACGGACAGGCTGACCATTCCCCCACCCCTTCAACCTCTGCAGCAATGCTGTCAGCACTTATACCGTTATTTGCAAAAAACAACATATGGATAAGACGCCAAGCATGTGCACTCAACTGCTTTATTTGACCATGTTGAGGCCTGTTCTGAAAGGGTGTTGGCAATCTTATTATAGCCTAGGCCAGTGATGGCTAACCTTGGCACTCCATCTGTGACCAAACTACAAATTCCATCATGCCTCTGCCTCCTCGAGTTTTGCTTAGAGCTGTCAGAGTATTGCAATACCTCATGGGACTTGTAGTTCCACCAAAGCTGGAGTGCCAAGGTAAGCCATCACTGGCCTAGGCCATATTTATGTGGAATTACAAATCTTATTTTAAGCTTCTTGGAGAGTTCTTCATGAGGTGAAATGCTGAACTTCCAGTGACCACTATGAGAGAGTGTGTCACAGTGCCTGGGGCAGTGGGGTGTAGTTGTACAGTGTAACTGCTGCGTGTGCTGTGTTATACTGACATCACTGCCTCTATACGCTGTCACAGTGCCTGGGGTGTAGTTGTACAGTGTAACTGCTGTGTGTGCTGTGTTATACTGACACAGTGGCTGGGGTGTAGTTGTACAGTGTAACTGCTGCTTGTGCTGTGTTGTACTGACATCACTGCCTCTATACACTGTCACAGTGCCTGGGGTGTAGTTGTACAGTGTAACTGCTGTGTGTGCTGTGTTATACTGACACAGTGGCTGGGGTGTAGTTGTACAGTGTAACTGCTGCGTATGCCGTCTTATACTGGCATCACTGCCTCTATACACTGTCACAGTGCCTGAGGTGTAGTTGTACAGTATAACTGCTGCATGTGCTGTGTTATACTGGCATCACTGCCTCTATACACTGTCACAGTGGCTGGGGTGTAGTTGTACAGTATAACTGCTGCATGTGCTGTGTTATACTGGCATCACTGCCTCTATACACTGTCACAGTGCCTGAGGTGTAGTTGTACAGTATAACTGCTGCATGTGCTGTGTTATACTGACATCACTGCCTCTATACACTGTCACAGTGCCTGCGGTGTAGTTGTACAGTATAACTGCTGTGTGTGCTGTGTTATACTGACATCACTGCCTCTATACACTGTCACAGTGCCTGGGGTGTAGTTGTACAGTGTAACTGCTGCGTGTGCTGTGTTATACTGACACAGTGGCTGGGGTGTAGTTGTACAGTGTAACTGCTGCGTATGCCGTCTTATACTGGCATCACTGCCTCTATACGCTGTCACAGTACCAGGGGTGTAGTTGTACAGTATAACTGCTGTGTGTGCTGTGTGATACTGACATCACTGCCTCTATACACTGTCACAGTGCCTGGGGTGTAGTTGTACAGTGTAACTGCTGTGTGTGCTGTGTTATACTAACATCACTGCCTCTATACACTGTCACAGTGCCTGGGGTGTAGTTGTACAGTGTAACTGCTGCGTGTGCTGTGTTATACTGACACAGTGGCTGGGGTGTAGTTGTACAGTGTAACTGCTGCTTGTGCTGTGTTGTACTGACATCACTGCCTCTATACGTTGTCACAGTGCCTGGGGTGTAGTTGTACAGTGTAACTGCTGTGTGTGCTGTGTTATACTGACACAGTGGCTGGGATGTAGATGTACAGTGTAACTGCTGCTTGTGCTGTGTTGTACTGACATCACTGCCTCTATACACTGTCACAGTGCCTGGGATGTAGTTGTACAGTGTAACTGCTGCATGTGCTGTGTGATACTGACATCACTGCCTCTATACGCTGTCACAGTGCCTGGGGTGTAGTTGTACAGTGTAACTGCTGCGTGTGCTGTGTTATACTGACATCACTGCCTCTATACCATGTCACAGTGCCTGGGGTGTAGTTGTACAGTGTAACTGCTGTGTGTGCTGTGTTATACTGACATCACTGCCTCTATACCATGTCACAGTGCCTGGGGTGTAGTTGTACAGTGTAACTGCTGTGTGTGCTGTGTTATACTGACATCACTGCCTCTATACCATGTCACAGTGCCTGGGGTGTAGTTGTACAGTGTAACTGCTGCGTATGCCGTCTTATACTGGCATCACTGCCTCTATACACTGTCACAGTGCCTGAGGTGTAGTTGTACAGTGTAACTGCTGCATGTGCTGTGTTATACTGACATCACTGCCTTTATACGCTGTCACAGTGCCTGGGGTGTAGTTGTACAGTGTAACTGCTGCATGTGCTGTGTTATACTGAAATCACTGCCTTTATACGCTGTCACAGTGCCTGGGGTGTAGTTGTACAGTGTAACTGCTGCATGTGCTGTGTTATACTGACATCACTGCCTCTATACGCTGTCACAGTGCCTGGGGTGTAGTTGTACAGTATAACTGCTGTGTGTGCTGTGTTATACTGACATCACTGCCTTTATACGCTGTCACAGTGCCTGGGGTGTAGTTGTACAGTGTAACTGCTGCATGTGCTGTGTTATACTGAAATCACTGCCTTTATACGCTGTCACAGTGCCTGGGGTGTAGTTGTACAGTGTAACTGCTGCGTGTGCTGTGTTATACTGACATCACTGCCTCTATACGCTGTCACAGTGCCTGGGGTGTAGTTGTACAGTATAACTGCTGTGTGTGCTGTGTTATACTGACATCACTGCCTTTATACGCTGTCACAGTGCCTGGGGTGTAGTTGTACAGTGTAACTGCTGCATGTGCTGTGTTATACTGACATCACTGCCTCTATACGCTGTCACAGTGCCTGGGGTGTAGTTGTACAGTGTAACTGCTGCGTGTGCTGTGTTATACTGACATCACTGCCTCTATACGCCGTCACAGTGCCTGGGGTGTAGTTGTACAGTGTAACTGCTGCGTGTGCTGTGTTATAGTGACATCACTGCCTCTATACACTGTCACAGTGCCTGGGGTGTAGTTGTACAGTATAACTGCTGCATGTGCTGTGTTATAGTGACATCACTGCCTCTATACACTGTCACAGTGCCTGGGGTGTAGTTGTACAGTATAACTGCTGCATGTGCTGTGTTATACTGACATCACTGCCTCTATACGCTGTCACAGTGCCTGGGGTGTAGTTGTACAGTGTAACTGCTGCATGTGCTGTGTTATACTGACATCACTGCCTCTATACACTGTCACAGTGCCTGGGGTGTAGTTGTACAGTGTAACTGCTGCGTGTGCTGTGTTATACTGACATCACTGCCTCTATACGCTGTCACAGTGCCTGGGGTGTAGTTGTACAGTGTAACTGCTGCGTGTGCTGTGTGATACTGACATCACTGCCTCTATACGCTGTCACAGTACCAGGGGTGTAGTTGTACAGTGTAACTGCTGCATGTGCTGTGTTATACTGACATCACTGCCTCTATACACTGTCACAGTGCCTGGGGTGTAGTTGTACAGTATAACTGCTGTGTGTGCTGTGTTATACTGACATCACTGCCTCTATACGCTGTCACAGTGCCTGGGGTGTAGTTGTACAGTATAACTGCTGTGTGTGCTGTGTTATACTGACATCACTGCCTCTATACACTGTCACAGTGCCTGGGGTGTAGTTGTACAGTATAACTGCTGTGTGTGCTGTGTTATACTAACATCACTGCCTCTATACACTGTCAAAGTGCCTGGGGTGTAGTTGTACAGTATAACTGCTGCGTGTGCTGTGTTATACTGACACAGTGCCTGGGGTGTAGTTGTACAGTATAACTACTGCGTGTGCTGTGTTATAATGACATTACTGTCTCCGTACAGAAACATAATAAGTCTGTAATCAGGAACAGAAACAGACTGGAGTGTGGATTCTCAGCTGTTACCGAGAGGCACAGCCAGGTGTGATACTAATCGGAGCTTTAATTAGACTGAGAGGCTTCGTGCGCCGCAGACGTATGGCGGAGTGCGAGGATTCATCGGCAGTAGGGCTAATGGCAGGTTGTTATGGAGACGCCACTAATCCGCTAATCAAACACGACTTTAATAAACCGGACCTGAACTCAGAACTTCCTCTCTGCTCTACAAGATAAGAAACAGCATAATAGCCTATAAAGAAAAATGTGTATTTGTTAGAGCTGATACAAATCCTGCAGTGTTTCTACTTCCTGCTTTTATGGAGCCAGACATAGGGTTAACATCCTGTGTTTACAAATTAGCGGCTCAGCCGAGGCAGCCAGCTGACGCAGCTGGGAGATCAAATTACAGTTGTGATTAGTCACAGATGAGGGGGGAATTAGACAGGCTAAACTATCTAAATACATACAGGGTGCATTTCTCTATGCTTTCCTTCTGTCCTGTGCAAGAGTTCAGGTTCACTTTAATATTATCTTTTAGAGTAGAGAGAAAGTTCTGAATTCAGGTACACTTTAAAGGAGCTCTGTCTCGAAAATCTTAAAATTTAAAATACATATAAACACATACAAATAAGAAGTACGTTTCTTCCTGAGTAAAATGAGCCATAAATTACTTTTCTCCTATGTTGCTGCCACTTACAGTAGGTAGTAGAAATCTGACAGAAGTGACAGGTTTTGGACTAACCCATCTTCTCATAGGGGGGTTCTCACAGTTTTCTTTATTTATAAAAGCAGTTAGTGAATGGCAGTTGCTCCATTCTGGCTTGCTGCCAAAAAAGTGTGCAGCAAGCAGGGAGGCTGGACGCGTACGAGAGAGAACGGCGCCGGAGACTTGGGCGCAGGACACAGCCAGTATATGGCTGATCCTGCTGCCGCACAAGTCCGGGCCGTGTTAATTACTATTCCCCCTCCAGGCCGACATGGATAGTGGGGGAATGAAATAATTCGGCTTCCAGCAATCGCTGGAATCCAAATTATTGTTTTAAAAGCAACTTCAGGTCCGTCTTCTGACGGCGCTGAAGTTACTCCCTGTGCCTGCGATAGCCGTAGTTCCTATTACGGCCTATGGTGGCGCCGGCTGCGCCCAAGTCTCCTGCGCTGCTGCGCCCAAGTCTCCAGCGCTGGATTTACCGTGCTCGGGCTGGACAGTGTCTTCGTATAAATCTTTTTCAGGGAATGTCTTTATAAAGAATAAAGGCCATGCTGAGAATCCCCTATGGAGAGATGGACTAGCCCAAAATGTTTCGGTTCTGTCAGATTTCTACTACTTACTGTAAGTGACAGCAACATAGGAGAAAAGTAATGTATGGCTCATTTTACTCTGGAAGAAATGTACTTCTTATTTGTATGTGTTTTCAATTTTAAGATTTTGGAGACAGTTCCCCTTTAACCTGCAGAACTCTCATTTAAACCACAGACTAACATTTGGCTGTTGCAAGCATCATAAGCAAACAGATATGGACTATAACGTCACATGAAGGATCCAGCGATGGATGTTTTTGTGGTCTGCATGCGGCAATCGAAGAGTGGGTTCTGAGTAGTGTAATTATTCTCTCACTCATATTAAAAGACCTCTCTGATATTATTTACATCCAAATGGACTCTATTGCCCCATAGCAAGATTCCGAACGTTCCGTCTCCGTCTGGCGTTCCGCCGCGCAGGCCCCAATCTGATTGGCTGCTTTAGGGCACTGTTGATGCTTCTTATTTAAGACACTTCGATAAATGACTCCCATTTTCTATATAGCCTATAGGAGGTTCTGAGATGGTGGATGGAGCAATCACTCATGACAAGTCAGCCATCGGTGGCATCCGAGGAGACCCCGGGGACTTGTGGGGGAGATGTGGCGACATTCTAAACAGGACCTGACATTATGGTCAAGTGTCCCACGAGGGCCGACACATCTGTCATTGGCTGCTTCAATGACTCCTCAGCATTCATAGGAACGCATTGTAGCAGACTATAAATACAACACAGGAAAAAATCACTCCTTCCCCTCAGCATTTTATACCAGTCTTAAAGTGTAACTGTCGGGCATAAAATCAAAAATCAATTCTTTATTTTTATCTGGTAAACAAGTAATAAGGATGCTGATCAGGCACTCCAAAAGTTAAAATCATTATTACTTTTCTTGTTGATAAATGATCATTCCCCAGTTTACCTGACTCTTATTTGGTACATTGCCGCACAAAGGAAGTTGCAGGGCATGCTGGGTTATCTTTTTTTGCTTCTTTACTTTCCTCTCAGACTTAACTAATGCAACCTGATTGGCTGAAGCCTCTTCCCCTCCTGTTTTCCCCTCCCACACCTCTGTTCCTCTCTGATTGACCAATATTTCTCATGCTGAGCCAATGAACTTTCTATTGCAGAGCTGGGTGGGAGTGCCTGAAGACGGAGAGGAGGGCGGGCAATGCATTCACAATCAGGCAGAGGAGAGCAAGGGAGGAAATGACATTAGGATTGGCTTCAAGATAGACACAGTTAAAATGGAGAATCCTAAGAAGGATTTTCTCTTTTTTTTACTATAGAAAAAACACTAAAATCAAAATGTGGACAGTGCAATACAGTATATACAGTATGTTGTGTAAGTAGAGCAAGTATTTATCTACTTATACATGTTTTTTTTCTGAGATAGTGTGGCTGACAGCTCCTCTTTAAAGGACACCTGTAGTGAAAGGGATACAGAGGCCACCATATGCATTTCCTTTTAAACAATACCAGTTGCCTGGCAGCCCTGCTGATCTATTTGGCTACAGTAGTGTCTGAATCACACCAGAAACAAGCATTGAATTCATCCTGTTAGATTTTACAATAATGTCAGGAAAACCTGATATGCTGCATGCTTGTTCAGGGTCTATGGCTAAAAGTATTAGAGGCAGAGGACCAGAGCCGGGACAAGGTCCTCCAGCACCCAAGGCTGAGACACCAAAGTGCGCCCCTCCATCCCTGCCACCCGAGTCATCAAACACTGATCGCTATTAGACTAAGAGGCGCCACAGGGTCCACAACCTCCCCAACACCTTAATATCTAGTTATCTGGCTTGCAGTCACTGCTATGTATCCCCTTTTCTTATTTCTTTCTGCTTCAAACACAATTAGTAATGACAGCTGAATGAATTCTGCGCCCCCTCCTACACGGCGCCCTGAGGCTGGAGCCTCTCCAGCCTATGCCTCGGCCCGGCCCTGCAGAGGACCAGCAGGATAGCCAGGCAACTGGTATGGCTTAAAAGGAAATAAATATGGCGGCTTCCGCATCTCTCTCACCTTGGGTTTCCTTTAAAGCACAGGCAACTTAGGGCTTGATTCACAAAGCGGTGCTAACCTACTTAGCACGTCTAAAGTCTTTAGACGCGCTAACCAGGGTGCTAAGTAGGTTAGCACCGGATTTCTCAATCAGATCGTGTGCTAACTTTGCGCGCGTAAAGTTTTACGCGCGCAAAGTTTTACGCGCGCTAAGTCCCATAGGCTTTAATGGGCACTTCGCGCGGTGCGCCCTGTGCTCTGTGCAGTACGCGCGTAAAGTTTTACGCGCATAAAGTTTTGCGCGCGTAAAGTTTTATGCGCGAAAAGCTTGTTTAGACGTGCTAAGGGGGTTTTCACAGGAGTACTAACAGTTAGCACCGCTTTGTGAATCAAGCCCTTAGTCTGCTATGGGGCGAAGAAATGTGGAATACTTGGTTCTTGTACCCCTTAAACTGGGAGACGCAGCGGATAGAAAATGGGAGGAGTTACAGACACACAGCGGCTGGCTTGGAAATGATTATAGATACCCACTATTACAGTAATTATCCTGGTTGCATCATCAGAAACACTTCCTATAGCTAGATATTGCTGCATATTGGTGTGTAGCTCCGCCCTCCCAGCGATGTTTAGCCTAGGCTATTTAGCTATGCGGAATTCTCATCCCAGAGCATTTTGGGAGATCACTTTACTTTAGTTTACTTTGGATTTACTTTGCTCTAGTTTCAGAATTCTCAGCAAACAAACATTCTGCAAAGATCACCAGCCAGGACTAAAGAGGCCATCATAAAAAGAAGGCAGTTGGGGGAAAGCAGTTATTTGAAAACTTTCCCAAGGATATTTCTGTTAAAGAACCACTATCGCGTAAAAAGCAGGCAGTTAAAATCTGACAGAACCAACAGGTTTTGGGCCAGTCCATCTCCTCTTGGGGGATTCTCAGGGTTTTCAACAGCATTTCCTGAACAGCAGTTTGAGGCCCAGTGCACACCGAGCGGTTTTTGGAGCAATCCGCCGGCCGCATCCGCCTATAAAAACGCTTGTCTAATGTATTGCAATGGGATGGTGCACACCGGCGGTTTGCGGTTTTTGCCAAGCCGCAAACGCGCCTCCTGCTGCGCGTTTGCGGTTTTCGGAAGCGTTTCGTCCTCAATGTAAAAGTATAGGAAAAACGTAAACCGCTCTGAAAAACGCTAGTTCAGAGCGGTTTGCCAGGCATTTTTGTTACAGTAGCTGTTCAGTAACAGCTTTTACTGTAACAATATGTGTAATCTGCTACACAAAAACGCACCCAAAACCGCTAGGTATGTTTAGAAAACCTCTCTAAACATACCTAGAATCGCTCTGAAATCAGCTCCCAAAACCGCTAGCGTATTGCGGATCTGCTAGCGATTTTGGTGTGCACTGGGCCTAACTGTCAAAATAGTAAGATACCAGCCAGCCTCCCTACTTACTTGCACGCTATTTTGTCAGTTAGAGTTTGCAACTGCTGTTCAGGAAATGCAGTTGAAAAACAAAGAAAACCCTTAGAATCCCCCATGAGGAGACGGATTGGCCCAAAACCTGTCGGATCTGTCAGATTTTAACTGCCTACTTTTTCCGCTATAGTGGTCCTTTAAACAATCATTTGAAGCGCGCCTCCACCTGTTAAATCTTGGAGTATTCCCTGAGCCTCGCCCTTGTGACCTGGGAACCGGTCAGGGCTTTCTGAGTTTTCGCTCCGCTGTTCCCCACGTGTCGGGATTTTTCTGCGCGTTCCGTTTCGCTGGCTGCATACAAATATTTGTGTAATACTGGCGGCTCCGGCATTTAAATTGTCCTAATGAGGCATTATGTAAGATTTGTGTAGCAGTAGCGGGGGGGGGGGGGGGTAGCAGGAGTAGATATACCGCAGGACGCTGTAACATTTGCTGTTCTTTCTAAGCGAAGACTCAATTTGTATGACACATTTAGCTGCAGGCGTGTGTTATTAGTCTGTGCACGGCGTGTCCCGGGCTGTCGACTCCCCGGGAGCTGCTCTGCGCTATTTGTGTGGCTTTCCTTTTTTTTTTATCGTTCTGGGCTTTGTGCTTCACTGTTCTAGGATGGCAAATCTCCTCCTTTCCAATTCAGTGTGTTTGGATAAACTCATTTTGTGCAACATCAGCAGCCAGAGATCGGTGGCCAGGAAGTCCAGCGCATGTGGCTGTCGGCATTTGTCTCAGGTGGATATGACATCACCAACAGTGTTTTAGTCTCGCCCATCCCCAATCCTGTTCCCTGAGCGTCCAACTAGTGCAGCCAAACCAGGGGGCGGCAGGGAGCGGTTATAGTTACCTGCTCCGGGCCGCTTCTTCTCTTCCTCCACCGGCAACTTTCGGAATGTCTTCTAGGTCCAGATCACATCCGATCACATGATATCATGATCCAGGAGACCGTGTGAGAATTACAGCACCACCCGGTGGTAGAAGAGGGGAGATGGAGGAGATTGAAGAGACCCTTCCATCATCTCACTTCCATCACCGGGTGGCGCTGTAACACTGACATGGTATCCTGGATCCTGATCACATGTCATGTGATCAGAACTGAGAAGACATGTCGGGGATACAAGCCGATACAGCCATCTAGACAGATAACTATAAAAGTTCCCTGCCGCCCGCTCTGCATACCCTGCTGAGGCTGCCACCCTGGGGAAGGTACACTTCCCCAGCGGCTGGAAAAATTCCGCTTGGCAACTAAAAGGTTAAAAAAAAGTACAACGTATACACAAGCCCGGACAGTGGCATGGCGGAATGGGATCAAGGGCATAATGTTCTACAAAAACAACTTTTTTTATGCATAAATCCCAAAAATTCATAGGAATAAATGACATACTGGACAGGAAGCTGTTATATGGTAATGACCATTTTTAAAATAGAGGATGGAAAATTCCATTGATCACAGTGGACAAATTGGACACAGGAAAGGAGAATGAGCTTGAGGAGTAGAGTACACAGGAGGTAAGTATGACCTGGGTATGGTTATTTTGACTTTTTATTTTCAGTTCAGGTTCTCTTTAATGTATGCTAAGCAAAAATTATTGAGAGCAAAAATTTGCGGTACACTGTAAATTAACTTTCCCACTGAGTGTGAGAAAAACCAGAGTGAATGCTCAGTCGGGGATTTTATCAGGGCTGATAACAAGCAGACTGAGCAGTGCAGAACGCAACAGAGAGCAGGGTAGGTGTTTTCTCTAATGTTCCCACTGATATATATGGTAAATACATGAGGGTGCTTCATCTCTGGTTCACTTTAAACTTTAAATAGTTTTAAAGAGATGTCAATGGCCGCTGACTTTAGCGGTTAATAGCAAAGCACCCATACATGCTATAATCACTGAAGAACTGTGAGAACAAGAGGAAACAATATTTTCAAAAAGACCTTGTAGTTTTTGAGAAAATTGATTTTGAATACTTCAAAGAAAAATGTTTTTTAAAGTCAGCAAAATGACATTCTGCAGCAGAATTCAGAATGTCATTGGTTTTGGGCTTGCTATACTTAGTATAGCAAGTCCAGCGCAGGGAATGGGCTCGACGTGTTTGGCTCTATTAGTTGGTTGTCGGGGCAGGGAGCAACGCATGTGGTGTTCTCCATTGTTCATCGGGTATCGAGGGGATATGGCGCTGGATCACCTCCGAGGATACAGTGGTGGGATTAACGAAAGGTAATTATTTATGGTTAATTAAGATCATTAAAGGACCTTTTCATGGTTGTGTTTTTATTTCATTTTAAGTCTTTGTGGAGATTGTGGGAAATATTTTGCCGATAAAGGAAACCTTGTCAAACATGACAAAACTCACATTGGTGAAAAGCCCTATTCATGTGCTGAGTGTGGGAAATGTTATGTTCAGAAATCAGAGCTTCTTTTGCATGGCAGCGTTCACACTGGAAATAAGCCCTATTCATGTTCTGAGTGTTGGGAAAAAAATCACTGCTTGTCAGACATGAGAGGTCTCACACTGGTGAGAAGCCCTATTCATGTGCTGAGTGTGGGAAATGTTTTGTACAGAAATCACAGCTTGTTAGACATGAAAGATCTCACACTGATGAGAAGCAGTATTCATTGGCTGAGTGTGGGAAATGTTTTGTACAGAAATCACAGCTTGTTAGACATGAAAGATCTCACAGTGGTGAAAAGCCCTATTCATTTGCTGAATGTGGGAAATGTTTTGCACAGAAATCAGAGCTTGCTTTACAATGCAGCTTTTACACTGGAAATAAGCCCTATTCATGTTCTGAGTGTGGAAAATAAAACCACTGCTCATCAGACATGAGAGGTCTCACCCTGGTGTGGAGCCCTATTCATGTGGTGAGTGTGAGAAATGTTTTACACAGTAATTATTCGTTCTTGTCACACATGAGAGGTCACACACTGGTGAGAATCCCTATTCACGTGCTCAGTGTGTGACCTCTCATGTCTGACAAGCAGTGATTTACGCCCAACACATTTCCCACACTCAGAACATGAATAGGGCTTTTTCTGGGGTGAAAGCTGCCATGTGAAACTAGGTCTGATTTCTATGCAAAATATTTCCCACACTCAGCCAATGAATAGAGCTTCTCACCAGTTTAAGATCTCTCATGTGTGACATCAGGGTGTTGTGAGTGGGTGCGATAGGTGTGGGTGGGTGGCGAGAATAGCAGGAGCCGTGGCAGCAGCAGTGAAGGACAGATCTCTCAGCTATACTGAGTACAGCTGAGAATGTTAAAGAACCATTGTAACAAGAGGGATATGTAGGCTGCTATATTTTCCTTTTAAATAGACTCTGTTACAAACGTCTCAGCCTTATTTCTTCTATCCTTTAATTTCCTATACCTGTTGTAATGTGGTCTGGCTTACTGCAGCCTTTTCTAGTTGCACTGTCTCTGTAATATATCTAATCTTCTTTTTTTGTCAAGCTTTGTTGACCCAGAGAGGAATGCACTGCCTCTGCTTTGATAGGGAGAAGTTATGCACTCCCCCTGCACACCCCCTCCAGGCTCTGTGTGTGTGCTTTATTTATCCCTCACAGATAGGTCTCTGCTCTCAATTTCAGCTTGTCTGAGGGGGGAGGGAGCTGCCCATGCTGAGAAACTGTGACAATCCCTGACTGGAGTGCAGATAATTCACTTTGTAATAAAAACTTCACTTCCTGGTTAGCGGCCATGTTTTTCGTTTGTAAACACTGCCTAAAACTGGCGATTAAAAGCCAGGATCGCGGCGGGGAGCGGCGGAAACAGCAAAGAGTGATCCAGGAGATCACAGTGACTCGATTGGTATGTTTTTTATTATAAAAATTGGACAGTACAGATTTTATCTTTAAACAATAGCAGTTGCCTGGCTGTCCTGCTGATCCTCTGCCTCTAATACTTTTAGCCCTAGCCCCTGAACAAGCATGCAGCAGATCAGGTGTTTCTGACGTTATTGTCACATCTGACAAGACTAGCTGCATGCTTGGTCATTGGGACAGCTATTCTGCACCCACCTGCAGCACTCAGTATGTCATTTGTTCCTACTAAGATCAGAGTGTGCCACCTTGTGTGCCAGCCTGACACCTGCCAGCAATTTTTTAAAAATTGGCATGTCATTAATTAACTAAAATTTAATAATATGGCCTGTTATCTCGGGTAGGCAGGTCAACCAATCTCTGGCACACCGTGTTGAGGCTAAGGTCCATCTGACCACAGACACCTGGTCTTCAAAACATAGGCAGGGAAGGTAGATGACCATCGCTGCACACTGGTGGTGATGGGGGGAAAGAAGATCTTACTGGGAATTTCTTGTTCATGGGAAATAATTACAATCCCTGATCCTTATGAACGGGGTTCAGCAGGTGACCCGCACCTGTCGGTGAAGGGTAGACACACGCTGGTCCATTCAGTGCAGCTGGAGGGACATGACAGAAAAGCGAACTCGTTTAGCACACAACTGTGTCGCTTACCTGACATTTACAAAAATGAACGAGTTGTGGATACCAGAGAGTTACAGCACATGTAATTCAGTCCTAATTCGTTGGATTTTTAATAAAAATATAAAAAAAAATGTAAATATTTAAAAAATATTTAAAGTTAACCATAAATATTTACCTTTTGTTACCCCCATGACTGTATCCTCAGAAAAGATCCAGCGCCACATCCTCTCGATACCGAGTGGATGACTGAGAATGCAACACATGTCGATCCCTGCCCTGACGACCAATGAACCGCACCGCACAGGTCAATACCATCCACAGTGATCTGTACTCTTGTAAATTAAACTCCACCCATCCTCCCTTTCTCTCTACCACCCTCCCCCCATACTCTCTGTCTCTCTCCTACTCCCCCATTTTCTTTGTCTCTGCCCTCCATCCTCTGTCTCCCCCCCCCCCCCCCATCCTTTCTCTCCCTTTCAGTCCCCCATTCACTCCGTCTTTCTCCCCCCCCCCCCCCCCCATCCTCTGTCTCCCACCCACCAGCCTATCTCTCTATCCCATTCCCCCATCCTCTCTGTCTCTGCCCCCCATATCCTCTCTGTCTCCCTCTCTCTCTCTCACTCGCACTCCCCATCCTCTGTCTCTCTCACTCGCACTCCCCCATCCTCTCTGTCTCTCTCACTCGCACTCCCCCATCCTCTCTGTCTCTCTCACTCGCACTCCCCCATCCTCTCTGTCTCTCTCACTCGCACTCCCCCATCCTCTCTGTCTCTCTCACTCGCACTCCCCCCATCCTCTCTGTCTCTCTGTATCGCACTCCCCCATCCTCTCTGTCTCTCTCACTCGCACTCCCCCATCCTCTCTGTCTCTCTCACTCGCACTCCTCCATCCTCTCTGTCTCTCTCACTCGCACTCCTCCATCCTCTCTGTCTCTCTCACTTGCACTCCTCCATCCTCTCTGTCTCTCTCACTCGCACTCCCCCATCCTTTCTGTCTCTCTCACTCGCACTCCCCCATCCTTTCTGTCTCTCTCACTCGCACTCCCCCATCCTTTCTGTCTCTCTCACTCGCACTCCCCCATCCTCTCTGTCTCTCTCACTCGCACTCCCCCATCCTCTCTGTCTCTCTCACTCGCACTCCCCTCATCCTCTCTGTCTCTCTCACTCGCACTCCCCCATCCTCTCTGTCTCTCTCACTCGCACTCCCCCATCCTCTCTGTCTCTCTCACTCGCACTCCCCCATCCTTTCTGTCTCTCTCACTCGCACTCCCCCATCCTTTCTGTCTCTCTCACTCGCACTCCCCCATCCTCTCTGTCTCTCTCACTCGCCTCACCCTCACCCTTCCTTCTCTCTCTCTCACTCTCCCACATCCTTTTTGTCTCTCCCACTCCCCCATCTTCTCTTTTTCTGCCCCCCCCCTCCAATCATCTGTCCCTCTCTCACTCCCCCATCCTCTCTGCTCCCCACCAATCACCTCTGTCTGTCTCTCTCCCAATCCCCCATTCTCTCTGTCTCTGCCCCCTTTCCCATCGATTCTCTCTCAACCCCCCCCCCCCCCCCCCCCTCCATTGCAGAGTGGAAATAAAAGGACTATTGGGTCTCAGGAATGAGAGCTGAAGACTCAGTGGTTGATTTCTGTGTTGAGATGGAATGGAAGTGCAGTGCTGGAGATGTTCTGTGCCTACTGTGCCCCTGCGTGCCAGACGCTGTTATAAATCCCCATCTACAGTTATGGTACAGAGTACACAGAGTGCAAGCATTTACTCTGTCTGTCTATTTATCTATCTATCAAAAGGTGGCCATTAATGATACAATTCTCGTTTGGGCCCACTAGGAAAAAAGGATCGATTTGATCAATATTATGATCGAATTGAAGAACTGATCATGCAAAGAAACGTATCAGTAATTCAGTAATGACCATCTTATCTCTTCTCTATCTATCTATCTATCTATCTATCTATCTATCTATCTATCTGTAAGACATGTGCTGCAAACCAAAGGACCCCCCCCTCATATACCATTTGGTGTCAGTCTCCTTTCTAGCTGAACCTTTGGAAGGAAGCAAAGCCTATCATTTGCCACCTTGTTGCCAGTTACGCCAATGATTGGCTGAGATCTCCTGACCAATTAGTGGCTGTGCTGTAAACTTGGTGGCCAATCAAAGGCTTTGCTTACCTCTGAGGCTCCACTCCTATGGTTAAACTCCTATTAAAGGAGCACATCCACTCCATTATGATCAGTGCCCAAATGAACAGCTGACAAGTCTGTTTACTTTAAATGGGCTGCCTACATCACATGTGCTAGTTCTATAGCTCTATTGATTTGCCGGTGCTCACTGTACTATACGTACACCCAGCCTATTACATCACAGAAGCCAGCAGTCTGATAATAAGCAGTGCTGGTGGTCCACATTGGGAAGCATGCCTTCGCATCCCACCGGTGAAAGTAAACTTTTGGACAGAGGCGCTAAGCTTTGAACTACACCTGCAATAGATATATGCTCCGTTTATAGCCTGATGAGGCGGGATATGCCTGCAAAACGCGTTGCACAGCACTTTTGGAGTATGTAAGTTGAATATTATCAACATTATCTTGTGTTTACTTGGAGGAGGAAAGTCCACCACTGCCTCCTCTGTTTTTAACGATTTTAGCTATTTTTATCCTACTGGCACCTTACACGTTACGAGTCCACCCTTGGTGGAGGGGAGTTGTGCCTTCCTTACTATCTACAGAGAGTGACTTCTTAATCCTGAGTGGGGACAGGTCTAATTCTTCCCACCTGCCTTTACAGTGGTTGCCTATGCGGTAACCCTGACTTCTGAGTATACAAATATATACTTACTTTATCATACCCAATCACCAGTACATACTACACTATATTGGGCTCTCGGTGTCCCCCTTTTTTGTGTTTCTGTCGTGTTCACAAGCAGCAACCTTTTTACCCATAACTCCCAACAAAGCTGAGGTAAGTAGAATAGGCCAATCAGAAATGGGCATGCAGGCAAAAATGTGTTCCTGTGACTGTGCCTTCGTGTTGGGATTTGCGCACAGGTAAAAAGCGCGTTCACCGTTCACCTGATGAACCGCGCTGCCCCAAGCTCACCCAACACTACTATTAACTCCTGAAAATATACCCGCCATCTCTCGTGACTGTGAGTTTGGCTTGAAATCAATCTACAGGTTGCTGCAGCCCATCCCCCCAGGAAGCTGCCAGAGCCACACCTACTTTGGTCATGTGACCCATTGAGTGACTGTCAGGGTTGGGAGGGCTACAGAAGCTTTGAGGCATAGGCAGTGGCTTTACCTGATGAAGTGACATCGCTCCCCGAAACACATAATGTTTGTAGTGCCTAGTCCATGCAGCCTGGGCATACTGTGGGCCATCAGTAGAGATGGTAAATTGAATGCGGATAATTTGGGGCTGCATGCAGAATGAATGCAGAAGTGTATGCAGATTAGATCAGATGTACTTTCTGATGGTTCTGATCAGTGGTGGCTCCAGCTTTACATTTTTTGGGGGGCTGGTGGGGCCCATTTGAGTGATTAAATCAATGTTTGTATGGAAAGCTTTCGATATTCTTGACCTAACTCCGGTGATAAAATTAAGGCTAACTAGTTCAGCAATGATAGGAACCAAATGTAAATTTTACAAACAGAACTCAAAAGAAAAACACTGAGGCCCATATGCAATTAACTTTTTCTCTTGCGTTTACTCCTAGGCAGGGCCGGGCCGAGGCATAGGCTGGAGAGGCTCCAGCCTCAGGGCGCAGTGTAGGAGGGGGCGCACAATTCATTCAGCTGTCATTCCTAATTGTGTATGAAGCAGAAAGAAATAAGAAATGGGGATACATAGCAGCGACTGCAAGCCAGATAACTAGATATTAAGGTGTTGGGGAGGTTGTGGGCCCTGTGGCACCTCTTAGTCTAATAGCAGTCAGTGTGTGACAGCTGGGGTGGGAGGGATGGAGGTGTCTCAGCTTTGGGTGCTGGAGGACCTTGTCCCAGCTCTGCTCCTAGGTGACATTTTCAATCTTGTCTAGAAAATGCCCTTTAAACCACCAGCAAGCAAGAAAATACTCAAAATAATTTTAATAGTACTTTTTCACCTAGATTGAGTAAGAGAAAAAGTGTTGTGACTGGCACTCAACAGTTGTTTAAACAGGAAACAGCAGCTGGATCCTAGTTATACATGCACCGTGCTCCCCATCTCGTAACAGTCCAATATCTTATTAAGGAGAAGAGAGGATCTTTCTTTGTGCCTCTGAAGAAGCAGGGAGACCTGCGAAACAGCTGTTAGGCTGACCTTTTTCACTCCTTATGTATAACCTGTACCTGCTGGATTAAAACAATTGTGGATTATTGCAACCAGTGCCGGATCTGCTTTTCTCCTCCTTAATAAGATACTTTTTCACCTGGTTTTGGGTAATTTTTACATTTCAAAGTGCTAAAAAAGCTGCATTAAATAGAAGATGGAAAATGACCACCTATGAGAAAACGACGGAGAAAAAGTTAATTGCATATGGGCCTGTGTGTATCAGGCCCAGTGCACACAAAAAGCCTCTAGCAGATCTGCAAACCGCTAGAGCTTTGTGAAGCAGATTTCAGAGCGATTCTAGGCATGGTTAGAGACGTGCCTAGCGTTTTTTTGGAGCGTTTTTGTGTAGCAGATTTCATATATTGTTACAGTAAAGCTGTTACTGAACAGCTTCTGTAACAAAAACGCCTGGAAAACCACTCTGATCTAGCGTTTTTCACAGCGGTTTGAGCTTTTCCTATACTTTACATTGAGGCAGAAGCACATCTGCAAACCGCAGAAGTGCTGCAGGAGCCACTTTTGCGATTTGATAAAAACCACAAACCGCTGGTGTGCACCATCCCATTGAGATACATTAGCCAAGCGTTTTCACAGGCGGCAGCGGTTTTGAAAACGCTACCAAAGACGCTTGGTGTGCACCAGGCCTAATTTCTGATCTTAGTAGCTAAGCATTGCTGGAGACTAGAGCTTGTCATTTTACTGACAGGAAGTTTTTAATCAGGATAATACCATTTACTGGCTAATTTACAAGAAAAACAGTAAGTGTTCAGCTTGTAAGCCTTCTTCAGACTTTATTCCTACTGACTGGCAGTGTTAGAAGATACAATCAGAAGGAGGAAGAGAGATTTTTTTTTGCAACTACAATAAGTGTCCTCCAGATACATTAATTACAAGGGCTCTTGCAAGGATTGTAAGGTATTTATGGCAAACAGATAACACTCTTGGTTTACTTAACGCCTACATAAACTCGGGCTGACATGGAGTGTTTTTTACCGATCCTGTCCTGTTCACTGTACACTGCTGGAGCCTTTAAACAGTTTACTGTTTGTTACTGAGCAGGGGGGGGGGGGGGGGGGGGCACAGTGATTCCCAGAGGAGCCAGTGCCCCAGGGTGCCAGAGTGTAGCGCCGCCTATAGTTCTGATTGGTCAAATCCAAGCTGCCTACAATTTACATTAAATATAAATATGAGGCTTATAGGATACCCGAAGTGACACGTGACACGATGAGATAGACGTGTATGTACAGTGCCTTGCAACCAAATAACTAGGCTGTGTTCCTTTTTTTCCTTTCTCTGTCTGAAAGAGTTAAATATCAGGTATGTAAGTGGCTGACTCAGTCCTGACTCAGACAGGAAGTGACTACAGTGTGACCCTCACTGATAAGAAATTACAATTATAAAACACTAAGAAATTACAATTATAAAACGCTTTCCTAGCAGAAAATGGCTTCTGAGAGCAGGAAAGAGATACAAAGGGGCATTTCCCTACCATTCCATGACAAGATATATATATATATACACTGTACAGTGCTGCGTAATATGTCGGCGCTATATAAATACTTAATAATAATAATAATAATAATTTCTTATCAGTGAGGGTCACACTGTAGTCACTTCCTGTCTGAGTCAGGACTGAGTCAGCCACTTACATACCTGATATTTAACTCTTTCAGACAGAAAAAGAAAAAAAAAGGGACACAGCCTAGTTATTTGTGTGCTAGGCACTGTACATACCTATGTCTATCTCATCATGTCACATGTCACTTTGGGTATCCTTTAAGCAGTTACTCTCTATGTATTTGTGTTAAGTAAATGTCACTGATCAGCCCTGAACTCCGTAAGCTGGGGAGATGTTTGATATGTACCTAATTGCACTAACAGAAGTGACATCGGTTGGCGGGGGATCGAGATTTCTCCACGACACCTTCTCAGGCCATTAAACCTGGACGCCTACAAGCTCCTCAGCGCACTGTGGTTAATTAGGCCCAGTCGTGCTTTATGTGTGTTTAATAAGCTCCAGAGGCTCAGCTCACCTCTGTCGGGTTATAGAGAGATGAGGTGTCTATTGGAGAGAGACTCGGGGGGCTTCTGTCTGCGTGGAGGTCTCACTCCTCATGTCTCCAGAAAGTGTAAGAAGCTAATCAGGATTCAACCCACAACATTGTACAATTAGCGTGTTTGGCCAGAAGGACCCTTTAATGTGATGAGATCCCCCCCACCTTATCGTCAGTTCATAATAGCCAAACGCAGCTTGATGTGCACATGAGGGGGCTGCAGAGTCACATGAGGGGGCTGCAGAGTCACATGAGGGGGCTGCAGAGTCACATGAGGGGGCTGCAGAGTCATGCCGTGCTGGCTGCAGGCTTGTGGGCTGTGCAACTCCATCAAATATTATTATTCTTACAGCAGACCAAACAGAGGAGATCCCCAAAATGAGTTACGGCTTGAGTCTGATACAGCACTAAAGCTATCATGTACAGCAGCCCCCCTTCCATTCCATGTACAGCAACCCACCTCCTATTCCACATACAGCAGGCCCCTACCATTCCATGTACAGCAGCCCCTCCCATTCCATGTACAGCAGCCCCTCCCATTCCATGTACAGCAGCCCCCCTTCCATTCCATGTACAGCAACCCACCTCCTATTCCACATACAGCAGGCCCCTACCATTCCACATACAGCAGGCCCCTACCATTCCATGTACAGCAGCCCCCCTTCGATTCCATGTACAGCAGCCCCTCCCATTCCATGTACAGCCTCCTCCCATCTCATGTACAGCAGCCCCTCCCATTCCATGTACAGCCTCCTCCCATTCCATGTTCAGCAGCCCCTCCCATTCCATGTACAGCAGCCCCTCCCATTCCATGTACAGCAGCCCCCCTTCCATTCCATGTACAGCAACCCACCTCCTATTCCACATACAGCAGGCCCCTACCATTCCACATACAGCAGGCCCCTACCATTCCATGTACAGCAGCCCCCCTTCGATTCCATGTACAGCAGCCCCTCCCATTCCATGTACAGCCTCCTCCCATCTCATGTACAGCAGCCCCTCCCATTCCATGTACAGCCTCCTCCCATTCCATGTTCAGCAGCCCCTCCCATTCCATGTACAGCCTCCTCCCATCTCATGTACAGCAGCCCCTCCCATTCCATGTACAGCCTCCTCCCATTCCATGTACAGCAGCCTCCTCCCATTCCATGTACAGCAGCCCCCTCCTATTCCATGTACTGCCTCCTCTCATTCCATGTACAGCAGCCCCTACCATTCCATGTACAGCAGCCCCTCCCATTCCATGTACAGCAGCCTCCTCCCATTCCATGTACAGCAGCCCCCTCCCATTCCATGTACTGCCTCCTCCCATTCCATGTACAGCAGCCCCCTCCCAGTCCATGTACATCAGCCCCCCATCCATTCCGTGTACAGCAGCCCCTCCCATTCCATGTACAGCAGTCCCCCTTCCATTCCATATACAGCATCCCCCCTTCCAATCTATGTACAACAGCCCCCCTCCCATTCCATGTACGGCAGCCCCCCTCCCATTCCATGTACAGCAGCCCCCCCCTCCCATTCCATGTACAGCAGCCCCCCATCCATTCCGTGTACAGCAGCCCCTCCCATTCCATGTACAGCAGTCCCCCTTCCATTCCATGTACAGCAGTCCCCCTTCCATTCCATGTACAGCATTCCCCCTTCCATTCCATGTACAGCATTCCCCCTTCCATTCTATGTACAGCAGCCTCCCTCCCATTCCATGCACAGCCTCCTCCCATTCCATGTACAGCCTCCCCCCTTCCATTCTATGTACAGCAGCCTCCCTCCCATTCCATGTACAGCATTCCCCTTCCATTCTATGTACAGCATTCCCCCTTCCATTCCATGTACAGCCTCCCCCCTTCCATTCTATGTACAGCAGCCTCCCTCCCATTCCATGTACAGCATTCCCCTTCCATTCTATGTACAGCATTCCCCCTTCCATTCCATGTACAGCATTCCCCCTTCCATTCTATGTACAGCAGCCTCCCTCCCATTCCATGTACAGCATTCCCCTTCCATTCCATGTACAGCATTCCCCCTTCCATTCTATGTACAGCAGCCTCCCTCCCATTCCATGTACAGCAGCCTCCCTCCCATTCGATGTACCCCCTTTCATTCCATGTACTGCCTCCTCCCATTCCACGTACACTCTTCCATATGTTCCTCCACAACCAACTAAAGTGTAGCCTCTTCTCTGCTGACGTAAGGATCCCAAAGTTTTACCCTTTTTCTGTCAACTCATCCATGAGTTTGCATCTTCTTTTCTGACACAACCACTGAGAGCTTAACCTCTTCTCTGTCAACATAGCCACCAAAGCCTTAACCACTTGAGGACCACAGGGGTAAACTCCCCTAAAGACCAGGCTAATTTTTACTAAAATGGCCACTGCAGCTTTAAGGCCAAGCTGCAGGGCCGAACAACACAGCACAGGAGTGATTCCCCCCCCCCTTTCCCCCCACCAACAGAGCTCTCTGTTGGTGGGGTCTGATCGCCCTCCAGTTGTTTATTTTTAAAAAAAAAAATATTTATGTGTGTGCTTTTGTGTTATTTTTTAATGTTTTTCTTTTTTTTCTTGTCAGAAAACCCCTCCCTCCCCCAGCCGGCCAATCCTGGCTTTTAGTGTGTGAAATTTTTGTTTAGTTAATACCTTACTTTCTATGCATTTTAAAGGGAAATTAAGGTAAAAAAAAAAAAAGAAAAACACACTATTTCTTAATTTACATCTGTTATAGCTTTACAGTAAACAATGCTAAATATAAGTTTTATTTGCTCATCCATCCTGGTTATTACAACATTTAAATTATGTTCCTAGTACAATGTATGATGACAATATTGTATCTGGAAGGAAAGGTGCCGTGTTTTGATTTCTCATTGTACACCATCGATGATTACATGACCTTGTTTGCAAAAATAATAGTAATATACCCTCATGGCATACATATTTAAAAAGCCAAGTTTCTGAGGTAACAATACATGTTTTTTTCTATTATATTCTGTCACTTTGTTTTCATTTTACAGGTCTTTTATTTTGGTACAGAATATGCAAACATTTTATTGTTCTTGATTCAGTTTGTGTCTAAAAAGAATACACAAAATATGGGCCTCAAACCTACAACTTTCAAAACTCCATTCTACAACTTATCAGGGTTAAAATGTTACCACATATGTCTCTTGTAGTTTTGGTAAGAGTTTCCCAAGTTTGATCATCATTTTGAAAATTACTTTTTTATGTTGGATTGACTTTGTCCCTATCCATTTTTTATGTGACCAAAATGTATTCTACAACTCTTCACGGTTAAAATGATACCACATGTGCTTCATTTAGTAATAAACTGGTGGTGCACTCTCTACAAATACACTGGACGTATATATCCGTCCAGATAGGCTTAAGTGGTTAAACCCCCTCTCTGCTTGCATACATATACAGCACTTAACCCAGTCTCTGCCTGCACTCCCATCCAGCACTTAACCCAGTCTCTGCCTGCACACCCATCCGGCACTTAACCCACTCTCTGCCTGCATGCCTATCCAGCATTTAACCCAGTCTCTGCCTGCACACCCATCCAGCACTTAAAGAGAGTCTGAAGCGAGAATAAATCTCGCTTCAGACCTCATAGATAGCAGGGGCATGTGTGCCCCTGCTAAAACGCCACTATCCCACGGCTTAACGGGGGTCCCTGATCCCCCAAATCCCCTCCGTGCAGCGGGGGAGCGCTTCCGCATTGGGGCAGGGCTAACCGCCGCAGCCCTGCCTCCCGCGCGTCTATCAGACGCGTACCTCCGCCTCTCCCCCGCCCCTCTCAGTCTTCCTTTACTGAAAGGGGCGGGGGAGAGGCGGCGATGCGCGTCTGATAGACGCGCTGAGAGGCAGGGCTGCAGCCATTAGCCCTGCCTCCAGGAAGAGCAAAATTTACGACCAAGTTGGTCGTTGATTTTGCAGGGGGGGGGGGGGTTTGGGGGTGAAGGGACCCCCGATTAGCCGCGGGATAGCGGCGTTTTAGCAGGGGCACACATGCCCCTGCTAACTATGAGCTCTGAAGCGAGATTTATTCTCGCTTCAGAGTCTCTTTAACCCAGTCTCTGCCTGCACTCCCATCCCACACCTAACCCACTCTCTGCCTGCATGCCCATCCAGCATTTAACCCAGTCTCTGCCTGCACACCCATCCAGCACTTAACCCAGTCTCTGCCTGCACACCCATCCAGCACTGAACCCAGTTTCTGCCTGCACTCCCATCCAACACTTAACCCGGTCTCTGCCTGCACAACCATCCAGCATTTAACCCACTCTCTGCCTGCACACCCATCCAGCATTTAACCCAGTCTATGCCTGCACACATATACAGCACTTAACCCAGTCTCTGCCTGCACACCCATCCGGCACTTAACCCACTCTCTGCCTACATGCCTATCCAGCATTTAACCCAGTCTCTGCCTGCACACCCATCCAGCACTTAACCCAGTCTCTGCCTGCACTCCCATCCCACACTTAACCCACTCTCTGCCTGCATGCCCATCCAGCATTTAACCCAGTCTCTGCCTGCACACCCATCCAGAACTTAACCCAGTTTTGCCTGCACTCCCATCCCACACTTAACCCAGTCTTTGCCTGCACACCCATCCAGTACTGAACCCAGTCTCTGCCTGCACTCCCATCCCACACTTAACCCAGTCTCTGCCTGCACTCCCATCCAGCACTGAACCCAGTCTCTGCCTGCACTCCCATCCAGCACTTAATCCAGTCTTTGCCTGCACTCCCATCCAGCATTTAACCCAGTCTCTGCCTGCACACATATACAGCACTTAACCCAGACTCTGCCTGCATTCCCATCCAGCATTTAACCCCCTCTCTGCTTGCACACCCATCTAATATTTAACCCACCTCTGCCTGCACTCCCATCCAGCATTTAACGCGCTGTCACGCACTCGTGCATGCACAGTATGGAGCCACTGTCTTTGGGAGAACTCGGGCTACTGAAGACTGTTGAAGCCACCCGTGATGGGAGAATTAAATGGAAGAGCCTACGGGGGAACAAGAGGATTAGAAGAGGAACAGGAAGCTCTATAGGACCCCCAGCCTTCCCTCTCCTTAGGTAAGTATCTGTTTGTTTGTTTGTTTGTTTTTTGTTGTTGTTGTTGTTGTTTTTGTTTAATTTTCACTTCAGATTTACTTTAACCCTCTCTCTGCCTGCACATCCATCCAGCACGTAACCTCCCTCTCCGCCTGCTCACCCATCCTATACTTAAAGGTAAGGTTCACACTAATTAAAAAATACAAATCCACTTACCTGGGGCTTCCTCCAGCCCGTGGCAGGCAGGACGTGCCCTCGGCGCCGCTCCGCAGGCTCCCGGTGGTCTTCGGTGGCGCACCCGACCTGGCCAGGCCAGTTTCCAGGTCGGGCTCTTCTGCGCTCCAACGTGCGTCTCACTGGTGTGCTGACGTCATCGGACGTCCTCCGGGCTGTACTGCGCAGGCTCAGAACTACTGTGCCTGCGCAGTACAGCCCGGAAGACATCCGATGACGTCAGCGCGCACCAGTGAGATGCACGTTGGAGCGCAGAAGAGCCCGACCTGGAAGCCGGCCTGGCCAGGACGGGTGAGCCACCGGAGAAGACCAGGAGCCTCCGGAGCGGCGCCGAGGGCACGTCCTGCCTACCACGGGCTGGAGGAAGCCCCAGGTAAGTGGATTTGTATTTTAATTTTTTTATCACAGTCCGTGGATCTTCCCTTTAAAGTGGACCCGAACTCAGAACTTGCACAATAAGCTGTAAAGAAAAAAATTATTTGCTACAGCTGATACAAATCCTACAATAAATCTGCAGTTTGTCTACTTCCTGCTTTCATGGAAGCACACATATTGTTAACATCCTGTGTTTACAAATGAGCTTATCTGCCGTGGCAGTCAGCTGACACAGCTAAGGGATCAAATTACAACTTGTGCTTAGTTACAGATGAGGAAGAATTAGACAGGATAAACTCTCTAAGTACATACAGGGTGCATTTCTATATGTTCTCCTGCTGCACTATGCAAGAGTTCAGGTTTACTTTAACCCATCCTCTGCCTGCATGCCCATCCAGCATTGAAACTATTCCCTGCTTTAAAGCCATCCAGCATTTAACCCACTCTTTGCCTGCACACCTATCAAGCATTTACCCCCCTCTCTGCCTGCTCACACATCCAGCATTTAACCCCCTCTCTACATGCATACCCTTCCAGCATTTAACCCACCTTCTGCCTACACACCTGTCCAGCATTTAACCCACTCTCTGCCTGCACACCGTCCAGCATTTAACCCCCTCTCTGCCTGCACACCCATACAGCATTTAACCCACTCTCTGCCTGCACACCTATCCAGCATTTAACCCCCGCTCTGCCTGCACAGCATCCAGCATTTAACCCCCTATCTGCCTGAGCACCAGCATTTAACCCTCTCTCTGCTTGCTCATCCAAAAAGCATTTAACACACTCTCTGCCTGCACACCCATCCAGCATATAACACACTCTCTGCCTGCACACCCATCCAGCATATAACACACTCTCTGCCTGCACACCCATCCAGCATATAACACACTCTCTGCCTGCACACCCATCCAGCATTTAACCCACTCTCTGCCTGCACACCCATCCAGCATATAACACACTCTCTGCCTGCACACCCATCCAGCATATAACACACTCTCTGCCTGCACACCCATCCAGCATATAACACACTCTCTGCCTGCACACCCATCCAGCATATAACACACTCTCTGCCTGCACACCCATCCAGCATTTAACCCACTCTCTGCCTGCACACCCATCCAGCATATAACACACTCTCTGCCTGCACACCCATCCAGCATATAACACACTCTCTGCCTGCACACCCATCCAGCATATAACACACTCTCTGCCTGCACACACATCCAGCATATAACACACTCTCTGCCTGCACACCCATCCAGCATATAACACACTCTCTGCCTGCACACCCATCCAGCATATAACACACTCTCTGCCTGCACACCTGCCCAACAAGTAGCCTCCATTCCACCTTTTGCTGCCTCTGAATGCAATTTCTTTGTCTCAAAAGAATTTCCAGGGACAATTCTGAGACCCGATGGATATTTGCAGAATATTGCCTCAGAGGAGCAAGCATTGCCAGGATAAACATTTTAATATGTCCTCTAGAAATAGTTTACAAGCTGAAAAAAAAAACAAACCCACAAGTATGGAATTTAGAAATCGATCGGATGCTTTTCCTACATCTGATGGTATCCAGGGCAGCGCAGGAATACTTCACTCCGGGGAACTGATCTGACTCCTGTGCGGGGTCAGGGGGGAAATCTTCCCCTGGAAGGTTGAACCGGCCACCGCCGCCCTAGGAGGGCATTTCACCTCCCGCTGGACTGAAAACCGCTGGAGTTTGTGACAGTTCCAACCTGACGGACGATCGTCTTCATCAACGAATTGTGTCAGCGAAGGTGACCGTGTCACACGGATGACCACGACGGAAGCTAACGACTAACAAAGCATTTTCTTTATTATGTGTTTTTCATTTCTAAAAACAAAAAATACCCACATTTCTAGGAACAATTCTCCAGATATTCATAGCTCGTCCCTAGGCAACAAGGTCCCGTTACTAGGAATATTATTATTATTTTTATTTACATAGCACCAACATGTTCCGTAGCGCTGTACAGAGTACAAAACAGACAATAGTGAGGAGCGTCGAGTAGCACATTGTACAATGAGGACTTCCAGAGACACAAGTGCAGAGTACGTACACAGAGCTCATGTGTGTGGTTTGAACACAGTTGCCGACCACCCTCAGCTGCGAGGAAGGGGACACTCGACCTGCGACTTACCTTTGTGCTGGGGACTCCTGACCTGATGCGCAGATACATCCTCGCCCAAATCCAACACGATCCCTCCAAAGCATGGCGGTGGGCACCAGTGAGTTAAATCCTTCCCATGCCGGAGACGGAGGATCCCCCTCTCTGACAACAAACGAGACGGAGTCCTCGGTCTGCCGCTGATATTATTCCGCCACTCTTCCAAGGCTTTCTTCTCCGAGCGAAGCGTAGGGAGCGGCGCCAGCCCCGAAAGTCCAACGTTCTCTGGAAGAAGAAAAGTATCCTGTGTCAATGTAACTGTCCCTTCTGTAGTCTCCTCTGCTTCCTCCCCTCTGTGTATGTCTGTGTGTGTATGTGTGTCTGTATGTGTATGTGTGTCTGTGTGTGTGTCACACACGCTGAATCCTGCCTCCTATTTTCCCAGCTCGCTGGCTGCTTTCCACGAGCTCAAATCCGAGAGGGGGTCAAACGATGGCTTCTTCGCTGTAACGAGGGATCTGCCGCTAGTTTCCCAGTGACAGCTGTGGTTTGAAGGATCTGACCAATTACCGAGCCTGTATAGCAGACAGGTTCCTCTCCCAGCCCCCCCTCTTCTCTTAGAACTCCCCCTTTTTTAAGCAGAGGGTGGAGGGCGAGTAGTGCTGCCTCTCTTTCTCCCCACCCCATGTCATCCTTTTCAGGTGGAGAATGAGTCAGACTGATCTAGCGTGCTGTTATTATTTTTTTATTTACTTTTATGTTTTTTTCTGCCTCGGCGGCTCCACAAGACACACCTGTAAATAACAGAATGATCTGCGTTTCGTGGAAAAGCTGCCTAGAGAAAAGGAATGCTGGGCACGCACAGACAGATGGAGATCTGGAACGATCTATTAAGTCGTTTTCGGATCGAAAATGCTATTTTCGATTTCGAGAAAATATTTGCAAAAATACATTGTAAGAAAACAGTTTTTTCGCTCCGATGCAAACAATCTTTTTGTATTGTGAAAAATAACAAACTTATTAAAAAATTATTTTAGATGGCGTTTTTGCTCAATAGTGGAAGTTTACATTATTTGTGAGAAAATTAATGCAAAAAGAATATATATGGACATTTTCGCTCATCATTGGATTGATTTTCAAGCCTTCAGAATTTTAGGCAGGAATGTAAAGGCGCCAAAACATAACTCTATTCACCCATTTGACCATCCATTTGATTGGATCATTTAATCCAATCGGTGGAGGATCGATTTTGTTTCATTGGGCTAGATTGATGAAATTACTTGGCCAAAATCTGACTGATTTGAAATGTATCGATCGAGCAAAATGGAAAATATTGGTCAGTCGTAACGATCACATGATTTCGATCCACAGAGAATTGATTTTTGGTTTTAGCTTGTGTTGTTCGACGTGAAAGTCGTATATGATCAATTAGTGAAGGAGATGTCCAGGATCTCGCTGTTAGTGGATGGGCCACCAGTGATGCTCAAATACCCCTTTTCAAAATTCGAGTTAGGTCGAATTCGAATAGTAAATTATTCGAGATCAGTCGAATATTCGAGTCGAATAATTTTTACTATTCGATTCGACCTCGGAATTCGAGCTCACTATTCGAGTCGGTATTCGAGCTCATTATTCGAGCTGACTATTTGAAATGGCCTTAAAGAGACTCTGTAACAACAAAAACCTCCCCTGGGGGGTACTCACCTCGGGTGGGGGAAGCCTCCGGATCCTAATGAGGCTTCCCACGCCGTCCTCTGACCCACGGGGGTCTCGCCGCAGCCCTCCGAACAGCCGGCGACTGCGCCGACTGTCAGTTCAATATTTACCTTTGCTGGCTCCAGCGGGGGCGCTGTGGCGACTTTCGGCACAGAAATAGACGGAAATACCCGATCTCCGTCGGGTCCGCTCTACTGCGCAGGCGCCGGAAACTTGCGCCTGCGCAGTAGAGCAGACCCGACGGCGATCGGGTATTTCCACCTACTTCGGCGCCGAGAGGCATCAGAGCGCCTGCGCAGGAGCCAGGAAGGTAAATATTGTGTCACGGCTGTACGGAGAGCTACAGCGAGACCCCCGAGGGACGCAGGACGGCGTGGGAAGCCTCATTAGGATTCTGAGGCTTCCCCCACCCGAGGTGAGTACCCCCCAGGGGCCGTTTTGTCGTTACAGTTCCTCTTTAAATAGCTTCCAACACTTGTTTTGAGGGTGAATGATGCAAGAAACCTCTTTTTTTCCAAGTAACAACAGCAAGTGATTATGTGGGGATGTTCCTTTAAAAAAAAAGTTGAAAAGAGAAGTTGTGTCCAGAAATGTGTTCAGTACTGTATATACTTCTTCTTCTTCTTTATCTTCTATATCTTCTTCTTCTTCTTCTTCTATATCTTCTTCTTCTATATCTTCTTCTTCTATATCTTCTTCTTCTTTTATATTGTCTTCTTCTTCTTCTTCTTCTTCTTCTTCTTCTTCTTCTTCATCTTCTTCATCATCATCATCTTCTTCTTCTTCATCTTCTTCATCTTCTTCTTCATCTTCTTCATCTTCTTCTTCATCTTCTTCATCTTCTTCATCTTCTTCTTCATCTTCTTCATCTTCTTCTTCTTCATCTTCTTCATCTTCTTCATCTTCTTCTTCATCTTCTTCATCTTCTTCATCTTCTTCTTCATCTTCTTCATCTTCTTCATCTTCTTCATCTTCTTCTTCATCTTCTTCTTCTTCTTCATCATCTTCTTCTTCTTCATCTTCTTCATCTTCTTCTTCTTCTTCATCTTCTTCTTCTTCATCTTCTTCTTCATCTTCTTCTTCATCTTCTTCATCTTCTTCATCTTCTTCATCTTCTTCATCTTCTTCTTCATCTTCTTCATCTTCATCTTCTTCTTCTTCATCTTCTTCTTCTTCATCATCATCTTCTTCTTCTTCATCTTCTTCATCTTCATCTTCTTCTTCTTCATCATCATCTTCTTCATCATCATCTTCTTCTTCTTCATCTTCTTCTTCATCTTCTTCATCTTCATCTTCTTCATCTTCTTCATCTTCTTCTTCTTCATCATCTTCATCTTCTTCTTCTTCATCTTCTTCTTCTTCTTCATCTTCTTCTTCATCTTCTTCATCTTCTTCATCTTCATCTTCTTCATCTTCTTCATCTTCTTCTTCTTCATCTTCTTCTTCTTCATCTTCATCTTCTTCTCCTTCTTCTTCTTCATCTTCTTCATCTTCTTCTATATCGTCTTCTTCTTCACTTATTTCTCTTTTCAAATTTTTTTTTTTAAAGAAATGCAGCTATTTTTGAGCGTAACAAATAGCTGGTGGCGCACGCATGTTGGAAGCGCCATTGTATGTGCTCCCTGGCAGTGGAAACACACAGACAGCAGGAGGTAAATTCAGCAGCAGGAGGAGGAGGATGAGTGTGTGGCAGCAGGCAGTCAATGAGGCAGGCAGCGTGACATAATAGCCCTGGTACCTAGCGGTGATACCAGGGATGTAAATAAACACAGCAGGCAGGAGGTCCCAGACAGCGGTCGTGCAGCCCACATTGTGTCCAATACACAACTGGGACAACACAGTTTTCAACCCGGGCACCTCAGAAAAATTAAACCTTTTTTTTTTTTTTATGGTTTTGTAGTTTTGGTTTTACAACCAATTACACAGATATAGCTATTTTTTTGACGTAATAGCTGGTGGCAGAGTGGCAGCAGAAGGTAAATCTGTGTACCCTGGCGTTGGGAAACACAGACAGACAGACAGCAGCAGCAGCAGGAGGAATGGAGGAGTAATGTGAGCAGCTATTGTTTGACGTAATAGCTGGTGGCAGAGTGGCAGCAGAAGCTAATTCTGTGAACCCTGGCAGTGGGAAACACAGACAGACAGCAGCATCAGCAGGAGGAATGGAGGAGTAGTGTGAGTGTGGCAGCAGGCAGGCAGCGTGACATAATAGCCCTGGTACCTAGCGGTGATACCAGGGCTGTAAATAAACACAGCAGGCAGGAGGTCCCAGACAGCGGTCGTGCAGCCCACATTGTGTCCAATACACAACTGGGACAACACAGTTTTCAACCCGGGCACCTCAGAAAAATTAAACCTTTTTTTTTTTTTTTATGGTTTTGTAGTTTTGGTTTTACAACCAATTACACAGATATAGCTATTTTTTGACATAATAGCTGGTGGCAGAGTGGCAGCAGAAGGTAAATCTGTGTACCCTGGCGTTGGGAAACACAGACAGACAGACAGCAGCAGCAGCAGGAGGAATGGAGGAGTAATGTGAGCAGCTATTGTTTGACGTAATAGCTGGTGGCAGAGTGGCAGCAGAAGCTAATTCTGTGTACCCTGGCAGTGGGAAACACAGTCAGACAGCAGCATCAGCAGGAGGAATGGAGGAGTAGTGTGAGTGTGGCAGCAGGCAGGCAGCGTGACATAATAGCCCTGGTACCTAGCGGTGATACCAGGGCTGTAAATAAACACAGCAGGCAGGAGGTCCCAGACAGCGGTCGTGCAGCCCACATTGTGTCCAATACACAACTGTGACAACACAGTTTTCAACCCGGGCACCTCAGAAAAATTAAACCTTTTTTTTTTTTTTTTATGGTTTTGTAGTTTTGGTTTTACAACCAATTACACAGATATAGCTATTTTTTGACGTAATAGCTGGTGGCAGAGTGGCAGCAGAAGGTAAATCTGTGTACCCTGGCGTTGGGAAACACAGACAGACAGACAGCAGCAGCAGCAGGAGGAATGGAGGAGTAATGTGAGCAGCTATTGTTTGACGTAATAGCTGGTGGCAGAGTGGCAGCAGAAGCTAATTCTGTGTACCCTGGCAGTGGGAAACACAGACAGAAAGCAGCATCAGCAGGAGGAATGGAGGAGTAGTGTGAGTGTGGCAGCAGGCAGGCAGCGTGACATAATAGCCCTGGTACCTAGCGGTGATACCAGGGCTGTAAATAAACACAGCAGGCAGGAGGTCCCAGACAGCGGTCGTGCAGCCCACATTGTGTCCAATACACAACTGGGACAACACAGTTTTCAACCCGGGCACCTCAGAAAAATTAAACCTTTTTTTTTTTTTATGGTTTTGTAGTTTTGGTTTTACAACCAATTACACAGATATAGCTATTTTTTGACGTAATAGCTGGTGGCAGAGTGGCAGCAGAAGCTAATTCTGTGTACCCTGGCAGTGGGAAACACAGACAGACAGCAACATCAGCAGGAGGAATGGAGGAGTAGTGTGAGTGTGGCAGCAGGCAGGCAGCGTGACATAATAGCCCTGGTACCTAGCGGTGATACCAGGCCGTAAATGAACACAACAGGAGGTCCCAGACAGCGGTCGTGCAGCCCACATCGTGTCCAATACACAACTGGGACAACACAGTTTTCAACCCGGGCACCTCAGAAAAATTAAACCTTTTTTTTTTTTTTTAATGGTTTTTTGGTTTTGTTTGTAAAACAAATTACACAGATATATAGCTATTGTTTGACGTAATAGCTGGTGGCAGAGTGGCAGCAGAAGGTAAATCTGTGTACCCTGGCAGTGGGAAACACAGACAGACAGCAGAAGGGCAGTACACAGCAGCCCACTGTATGTGTAAAATGTGTGGCTGCAGGCGACGTAATAGTCAAAGTGAACCAGGCCGGCTTAGTGAGCAGGAGCCAGGAGGTGGTAAAGGGTGGTAAGGCACATTAACGATGGTTCTTAGCCAGTTCATGTCCCCCTCTCGCCGACAACAGGGGCCAGGAACTCGCCTTCCACCCACGCCTGGTTCATCTTGAGAAACGTCAGTCTGTCCACAGACTTGTGAGACAGACGTGAGCGTTTCTCGGTGACCACACCACCAGCTGCACTGAAGCAGCGCTCGGACAGCACGCTGGAAGGGGGGCAGGACAGCACTTCCAGGGCGTACTGCGCCAGCTCGCTCCAGATCTCCAGGCGCTTGACCCAATACTCCATGGGATCAACAGGGGCATCGCTGTCAAGCCCGCTGTAGGACCCCATGTAGTCAGCCACCATGCGGGTCAGGCGCTGGCTGTGACCGGTGGAGGATGCTGCTGCATGCACCTCCTCTCTAGTCACTGCTGCCGGAGCCTCTACAGTCCTGTAGAGCTCGTGGCTGAGAGACAGCAGGTCTGTGGGGCGCTTGCTGCTGGATGCAGGCACCTGCTGCTGCCTCTGTGCTGGCTGCTGGACAGTGGGGGTGGAAGGCTGGGGGAAGGCTTCCTCCAAGCGCTCAACAAGGGCCTGCTGCAAGCTCCTTATTTGTTGCGCTGGGTCTCCTCCTGCAGGCGGCAGGAACTGGCTCAACTTCCCCTTGAGGCGTGGGTCCAACATCATGCTGATCCAGATGTCCTCCCTCTGCTTCATCTGGATCACCCTGGGGTCTCTGCGCAGGCACGTCAGCATGTGCGCTGCCATTGGGAAGAGGCGGGCCACGTCTGCTGGCACATCGACGGCAGTGCTGCTGTCCTCATCCTCCTCCTCTGCCTCGTCAGCCTCATCCTCTCTCCACCCCCGCACCAACTCAGCTGCACTGTGCTGCTCCCCCTCATCAGCAGCAAGGTCAGGGACCTCCACCAAGTCCTCCTCCTCCTCCCCCTCAGAGGTGGACTGTGCAGCTGCTTGCCGCTCCTGCTGGTCCAAGGCTGCCGCTCCCTGTTCCAGCAAAGCATCGAGGGCCCTGTTCAGCAGACAAACCAGGGGCACCCACTCGCAGACCATAGCATGGTCCCTGCTCACCATGTTAGTGGCCTGCAGAAAGGGAGCCAGCACTAAGCACACCTGCTGCATGTGCCTCCAGTCATCATCGGGGACGATGGACGGGATGTTGCTGGTCTTGTCCCTTCTCTGAGCGGCGGAAACAGTGGCCAGGGCAAGGTACTGGTTGACAGCGTGCTTCTGTTCAACCAGACGCTCCAACATCGCCAGGGTGGAGTTCCAGCGAGTCGGAACGTCAAGGATCAGCCGATGGCGTGACAGATCCAGCTCCTTTTGCACGTCTTCCAGGCTCGCACAGGCTGCAGCCGAGCGCCGGAAGTGACGCACAACGTTCCTTGCCGTTTCCAGCAGTTCGCCCATCCCCTGGTAGGTGCGCAAGAACTTCTGCACTACCAGGTTTAGCACGTGGGCAAGACAGGGGATGTGGGTCAGGTTTCCCCTGTCTATTGCGGCAACCAGATTGGCCCCATTGTCGGCCACCACCTCTCCGACTCTGAGGCCTCTGGGGGTCAGCCAAATCCTCTCCTGCTCCTGGAGTTTGGCCAACACATGGGTTGCCGTCAGCTTGGTCTTCCCAAGGCTGACCAAGTGCAGCAGCGCTTGGCAGTGGCGGGCCTTCACGCTGCTGCTGAGGCGGGGGGTTTGGCCAGGTGTGCCGGAGGATGGCAGAGGATCGGAGGAACCTGCTGCAGTTCCCCTGACCCTGCGGGGTGGCACCACCCACTGTGTTGCTGCTGCTGCTGTGCCCGCTGCTGCTCTCCCATCCTCACCCCCTTCCACCAAGCTGACCCAGTGGACAGTGAAGGACAGGTAGCGGCCTGTCCCGAAGCGGCTGCTCCAGGAGTCCATAGTGACGTGGACCCTTTCACCAACCGCGTGCTCCAGCCCTCGCTCCACATTGGCCATCACAAAGCGGTGCAGTGCAGGAATGGCCTTGCGGGAGAAAAAGAGTCTGCTGGGGAGCTGCCAGTCTGGGGCTGCGCAAGCAAGCAGCGCACGAATGTCGCTCCCCTCCTGCACGAGCGTGTATGGCAGGAGTTGGGAGCACATGGCCCGTGCCAGCAAGCCGTTCAGCTGCCGCACGCAACGGCTGCTGGGAGGCAGAGCCCTAACCACCCCCTGGAAGGACTCGCTCAAAAGGCTCTGGCGTGGCCTTTTGCTGGCACGGGAATCAGCAGGAGGAGGCCACTGAGGCCTGGCTGCCAGAACAGGCCTCAGTGTCGGCGGCAGGAGTTGCAGAGGGGGGAGGAGCAGTGCGTTTCCGCACTCCTGCTGGTGCTGCTGGAGGAGCAGGAGGGCGGGTGGCTGCTGTTGCTGCGGCTGCTGAAGGCTGTGCAGTGATGGGTGTGGTGCCACTGCCAGCACCAGATGCCTTCAGCCTCTGGAACTCCTCATGCTGGTGGAAATGTTTCGCAGCAAGGTGGTTGATGAGCGAGCTGGTGCTGAACTTTAAGGGGTCTGCACCTCTGCTCAACTTCCGCTGACAGTGGTTGCAAGTGGCGTACTTGCTGTACACAGTGGGCATGGTGAAATATCGCCAGATTGGTGACAGAAACATCCCCCTACGGCATGGAAGCGCTGCTGCCTGTCTCCCTGTGGTGGTTGGGGGGGGGGGGGGGGGCTTGGGTGCGGCTGGTGGTGGTACTGGCAGATGCTGCTGCTGCTGCTGCTGAGCCTGAGACACCAGCAGGCTGTGGGACCTGCCTACTGCTGCTGCCAATGCTTGCAATGATGCGCCTCCTTGCAAGGCCCACAAGAGCATCCTCCTCCTCCTCCTCAGAGCTGCTGAGGACAACATCCCCTGGAGGTGGTGGCACCCAGTCTCTGTCTGTCACCGGGTCATCATCATCCTCCCCCTCCTGAAACATGTCCTGCTGGGATGAGGACCCCCCAAACTCCTCTCCTGATGCATGGATGGGCTGCTTGACTGTCGCCACAGTCTTGCTGTCCAATCCCTCATCCCCCAAAGTGCCCATCAGCATCTCCTCCTCAAAATCGCCAACAACAGCAGACAATTGACTCATGATGCCTGGGGTCAAAAGACTGCTGAATGACAGGTCGCCAACTGACGGTGAACTGGCCTCCTCCCCAGGCCCTGCTGGGCGGCTGCTGCGAACAGGGGTGGTGGTGAGGGTGGAGGCCTCGGATGCAGAGCTGATGGCGGGCTGCTCATCCTCCGTCATGAGTTGCACCACAGTGTCTGCATGCTTTTCCTCAATGGGACGTTTCCGACCCGGCTGGAGGAAAATCGGAGCAGGTGCTACACGCTGCTGCTGCTGTGTCTCTGCAGCGTGAGTTGCAGATGCTCCTGCTGGGCGGCGCCCAAGGCGTCCACGGCCAGTGGCTATGGGAGGAATGTTAGCCACTGACGCTGCTGCTGCTGCTGCGGAACTGTGCATGGTGGCGCGGCCGCGGCCTGCCACAATGCTGCTCCCTCTCCTCCTGATTCCCTTGCTGCCCTTCCCCTTGCCCAAACCGCGCTGGCTGCCACTTCCAGACATCTTCGATGTTTTGGGCGTATAGACAAAAGTTTTTTAAAAGGGCGGGTGAAAAGTGGGGTACTTTAATGGAGTGGGTTGGTGGGTGAGGTGACTGAGTGAGTGTCCCTAGTACAGTAAGTAAGTAGTAACAGTCAGGAAGTACAACTAGCAGTTACAATAATCAGTAGTAATCACAAGTAAATTTAGTGTGTGTACACTACAGACAGTGAGTGCACGCACGCGCAGGAGCTAGCCTATGAACAGTGACTGAGTGAGTGTCCCTAGTACAGTAAGTAAGTAAGTAGTAACAGTCAGTAAGTACAACTAACTAATTACAATAATCAATCAGTTATCAGAAGGAAATAGAGTGTGTGTAGTGTGTGTACACAGACAGTGAGTGCACACACGCAGGAGCTAGTAGCCTATGAACAGTGACTGAGTGTCCTAGACTCCTAGTACAGTAAGAGTAAGTAGTAACAGTAAGTACAACTAACTAATTACAATAAGCAATCAGTTATCAGAAGGAAATAGAGTGTGTGTAGTGTGTGTACACAGACAGTGAGTGCACACACGCAGGAGCTAGTAGCCTATGAACAGTGACTGAGTGTCCTAGACTCCTAGTACAGTAAGAGTAAGTAGTAACAGTAAGTACAACTAACTAATTACAATAAGCAATCAGTTATCAGAAGGAAATAAAGTGTGTGTAGTGTGTGTACACAGACAGTGAGTGCACACACGCAGGAGCTAGTAGACTATGAACAGTGACTGAGTGTCCTAGACTCCTAGTACAGTAAGAGTAAGTAGTAACAGTAAGTACAACTAACTAATTACAATAAGCAATCAGTTATCAGAAGGAAATAGAGTGTGTGTAGTGTGTGTACACAGACAGTGAGTGCACACACGCAGGAGCTAGTAGCCTATGAACAGTGACTGAGTGTCCTAGACTCCTAGTACAGTAAGAGTAAGTAGTAACAGTAAGTACAAACAACTAACTAATTGCAATAATCAATCAGTTATCAGAAGGAAATAGAGTGTGTGTAGTGTGTACACAGACAGTGAGTGCACACACGCAGGAGCTAGTAGCCTATGAACAGTGACTGAGTGTCCTAGACTCCTAGTACAGTAAGTAGTAACAGTAAGTATAACTAACTAATTACAATAATCAATCAGTTATCAGAAGGAAATAGAGTGTGTGTAGTGTGTACACAGACAGTGAGTGCACACACGCAGGAGCTAGTAGCCTATGAACAGTGACTGAGTGTCCTAGACTCCTAGTACAGTAAGTAGTAACAGTAAGTACAACTAACTAATTACAATATTCAATTACAATAATCAATCAGTTATCAGAAGGAAATAGAGTGTGTGTAGTGTGTACACAGAAAGTGAGTGCACACACGCAGGAGCAGCTAGTAGCCTATGAACAGTGACAGTGAGTGTCCTAGTACAGTTACAGTATATAACTACAATACTAATACAATCAGTAGTAAAGGACAGCAGAAATACTGGTATAGAATAGAGAGAAATAAACAGAGGACAGGAGGACAGCTGCCCACACAGGCAAGGCCCTGAGGCCTAAAGCTGTAAGCCTGCAGCAGCTGGCCTGTCTCTATGTAACACAAAAGCTACTAACTAAAATACAATGTCTAACTAACTAACAACAATATAGGTGTGTATAGGAGGTGTATGTGAGCAAAAACGCTAGGTAAATGACCACAATAAAGCTCTTGCTAAGCCAAAGCACAAAGGAGCAACTCTCTCTCTATGCAAGTCTCAGGCAAGGACGGAGAAACGGAACATGGCGGCCGCTATTTATAGGGTAGGGGCTGGCCAGGGTCCCCCTCTGTGACTGGCTGCCGTCAGAGGGCCTGGGAGCCCTCTGATTGGCTCTAAGGACATCAATCTGGGCTATGACGCTATTCGAGCTCGGTACCGAGCTCGAATAGCGCCGTTTTGCTCGAATAGCTCGAATAGTGAATGGGCTATTCGAGTGTACTCGAATAGCCCATTCGAATAGCTACAGCTATTCGGAGCTCGAATACCGAGCTCGAATAGCTGGAAAAGAGCTTGAATATTCGAGCTACTCGAATATTCGAGCTCTGCTGAGCACCACTGTGGGCCACTAATCGATTTCCCTCAATCAACCACACTGTTTTCAGTTGCAAAATAGTGTCAATCGTTAATCATTCAATGGAAAATCTAGTCATTTATGGACATCTTTAGGTGAACCCTTGATTGTTTTTAACAAAGATTCTGCTCCATCCCATTAGGATAGCTTGGCTGTGTCATTGGATAAAATGAATGCATTTCTTTGAAAACAATCACGATTGGTTAAACTTTAGCTGGCCATATGCCAACAATCTCAGTTGTACAATTTTGTCCAACCTTATCATGACTGAGTCATCTCTATAGTATGAGAACCTGTATAATAGTTATACTCGTAATGGCCGATTTTGACTTTGAGTAACTTAATTCTTACCTACTTTTGATTACACTCATATTTTCGATTACGAGAGGAATGGATTACTATTTCAATTCTGAGTGGTAATTATGTGTATTATGCAAAATTACGGTCAGAATTTTCAACTTTAGTTATACTTGCATTGTACACTCATATATAAGACATACACACATACATATATACATACATTCATTTATTCTTGCATAACATCAAACATGTATTTAAAATAAAAATGTTCAGAGTGTGGGAAATTAAAAATAAACAGACATGTGGTCCCCCCTCCGTTGTCCCTATGAAGGCTGGGATAGCCGGAATGCGGAGCCCCTACCGTATGGGGCTTCACACCCTGAGTTATACCAGCATGCCTGATCCATGGTATGGACCTCCCCCAGATCCCTTGTCCCAAGGACAAGGGGCTCTTCCCCACCTCTGGTGCTCCAGGGGGAGGTGGAGGCTGACAACGCTTGGGGGGTTTCTTTCTTAGTGGCATCTGGTACTCCCATTTAAGAAAGGGACCCCCAGATGCCTGCCCCCTCCCCAGATGAAAGGAGTATAGGGGTACTGAGTACCCCTTACCCATTTCCAGAAAGAGTTAAATGTAAATATAAATGCAACAACAAATAAAGTCCTGTTCTTAATTAACAACAGGGGCATCGCTAGGATCCTAAGAGATCCGGAGCACTTTTGGGCACTCCAGCTGGAAAATGGGTGTGGCCACCAGAATGTGGGTGTGGTTATGGGAGAAGCCAAATTTACATGAACTTAGCAGCAGTCTAAGTATACCTGCTCAGCAAAATGTTGCATGAAGCCCCCTCTGCATTAATACAAAAATGGTGCATATCTCATAACTAGGCAGTGTCACTTACACATAACTAGGCAGTTACCTGGCTTCTGTGCTGGCTTTTCTGGCTTTCTGCTGGGTGGATGGCCTGCTTCCAGGTTATCTAGCAGTTCCCCCGTAGCATTCCCTGACTCTCTAGTGGACCCCCTCCCATCATGCTCCCATGGGCCTCCCATTGAGGCACCACAACTCCCAGCATGCCCCCATAGAAGAACCACATCTCCCTGCATGCTCCCTTAGAGGCATCACAGCACCCAGCATGGCACCACAGCACCCAGTATGCCCCCATAGAGGCACCACAGCACCCAGCATACCCCCCATTGATGCACCACAGCTCCCAACATGCCTGCCATTGAGGCACCACAGTTGACTCTGCCTGGTAGTGATGGGTCGTTCGCGAACGAGCAGAGCCGGCTCTTTGCTGTGAATGACAAGAGCCGGTTCTCAGTTTTGAAAGAGCCGATGCCTCAGCCGCCCCACACAGCTCTGCTTTGCTGTGTAATAAAGGGCACTGAGGCATGCTGGGAGATGTAGTCCTCCTCTTTCAGCTTGTAGGAGTGTATGGGGCAGAGCAGAGCAGTAGCAGGAGGGATTGCCCCAGTCAGAGAAGCAGTCTGGAGTTGTCATGGAGACGGGGCGGGGCTTTTACTCCGATTCTGAGTTGTGTCTAGTGATATTTAATGCAGAGCCGATTCAGAGCCGTAAGAGCCGGCTCTTTAATGGGAGCCGATTCAGAAGAGCCGATTCCCCGAGAAGAGCCGGAATTCCCATCACTACTGCCTGGGGGACATCCGGGACACCTCAGAATAGATCCGGGGCATGTGCCACTGATCTTTGGGGCTAGCAACGCCAATGAATACTTAATGTTCCCACGCCAATATCCTCCACGAGCTTGATTTGAAGATCTCCATGCTCCCGCTGCCACACATCTGATCATCACTCAACACAGGCAGGATAAAGGGGCATATGACAGCTCACAATGATCAGACCAGATGTGTAGATAACAGATCAATATATGAAATCGATATCTGGACCATTCTATCATAATGAAAAAATGTGACCTCCCGATCATCTTTGCAGTCGATTTCTCTCCAAAATCAATCGAAATGATCTACCCAACACGCTGGAAAGATCTCGCTCAAAAGTACTCGGTTGGTAGCAGCGTTCACTTTCCCGATGACCGATGGAGACCATATATGTCAAACGGGCCAAATCTGGCCCTCAGAGCTATTAAATTTGGCCCTCAAGTAGTTTCCCCACTTTGCATTATTCTTGGCCCACTCTCTAGACCACCAGAGACGCTATACTGTAGGTAAAGCCCTAGATCACCAGGGAATAGTATATGGGAGTATATGGGAGGGTGGGGGCCACTAGACACCAGGGAACTATATAGGGGAGGGAGGTGAACCACTAGACCCCAGGGAACTGTATGGGGGTTGGAGGGGGGCCATTAGACACCAGGGAACTTTATAAGGAAGGAAGGTGGGTGTCACCCTGGACTCCGCACGCTCCTTCACTCCCCACATCCAAAACCTCACAAAGTCCTGCAACTTCCACCTCCGTAACATCTGCAAGATCCGCCCTTTCCTGACCTCTGCCACCACCAAACTCCTCATCCATGCCCTCATAATTTCCTGCCTTGACTACTGCAATGCCCTTCTGTCTGGTCTCCCTATAACCCGAATAGCCCTGCTGCAGTCCATCATGAATGCGGCAGCCAGAATTATCCACTCCTCCCATCGCTCCGCCACAATTGCTCCCCTCCGTGTATCCCTCCATGGACTTCCCATCCAGTCCAGAATCAGATTCAAGATACTGTGTCTGACCTACAAATATGTCCACAAAACCTGTCCAACCTACATTTCTGATCTTACTCAGAGGTACACACTCACTCACTCCGCTCCTCCAATGAACTTTGCCTGGCCGCCTCCCGCATCACTCAGTCCCATGCTCGCCACCAGGACTTCTCAAGGGCTGCTCTAACACTATGGAAATTCCTACCTCCACCCATTAAGGCAGCCCCCTCCTTCAACATCTTCAAGAAGACCCTCAAAACTCACCTTTTCACTCTGGCCTACCACCCCTCACAAGTGCTCTAAACCATGGGTCCCCAACCTGGGGGCCGTGGCCCCCTGGGGGTCCTTGGGCAGATTTCTGGGGGGCCGCGGCTTCTCCCTCTCCCCCCGCGGCCGCCGCTCCTGTTACCTTATGAGCGGGCGGCCGCTTCCTTCCTTATATTCTTTCAGCTGCGGCTCTCCTCTTCGCAGCATGTCGTATTACAGCAGCGCTTCCTGCACGGCTGCTGTAAGGAGCCAAGGGAGCTGGGACAGCGGTTCCAATAGTAACGGTCATGCGTATCGCCGCTACAGGAAGACGCTACCCCACCTCCTTTCCTCCTTACAGCAGCCGCGCAGGAAACGCTGCTGTAATACGACATGCTGCGAAGAGGAGAGCCGAGGCTGGAGGAATATAAGGAAGGAAGCAGACGCCCGCTCATAAGGTAACAGGAGCGACGGCCGCGGGGGGGAGAGGGCACCTCTGCTAGCTATACTGGGGTAACTACTGGGCTAACTGTACTGGCTACACTGGGCTAACTGTACTAGGTATACTGGGCTAACTGTACTTGCTATACTGGGCTAACTATACTTGCTATACTGGGCTAACTGTACTTGCTATACTGTGGCAACTATACTCCCTATACTGGGGCAACTGTACTTGCTATACTGTGGTAACTGTACTTGCTATACTGGGCTAACTGTACTTGCTATACTGTGGCAACTGTACTTGCTATACTGGGCTAACTGTACTTGCTATACTGTGGCAACTGTACTAGCTATACTGGGCTAACTGTACTTGTTATACTGTGGTAACTGTACTTGCTATACTGTGGTAACTGTACTTGCTATACTGTGGTAACTGTACTTGCTATACTGTGGTAACTGTACTTGCTATACTGTGGTAACTGTACTTGCTATACTGGGCTAACTGTACTTGCTATACTGTGGTAACTGTACTTGCTATACTGTGGCAACTGTACTTGCTATACTGTGGTAGCTGTGGTAACTGTACTAGCTATACTGTGGTACCTGTACTAGCTATACTGTGGTAACTATACTTGCTATAGTGTGGTAACTGTACTTGCTATACTGGGGTAACTGTACTTGCTATACTGGGGTAACTGTACTAACTATACTGGGGTAACTATACTAACTATATTGGGGTAACTATACTACCTAACTAACTATACTGAGTAGTGGTGCTCAAATACCCCTTTTCAAAATTCGAGTTAGGTCGAATTCGAATAGTAAATTATTCGAGATCAGTCGAATATTCGAGTCGAATAATTTTTACTATTCGATTCGACCTCGGAATTCGAGCTCACTATTCGAGTCGGTATTCGAGCTCATTATTCGAGCTGACTATTCGAAATGGCCTTAAATAGCTTCCAACACTTGTTTTGAGGGTGAATGATGCAAGAAACCTCTTTTTTTCCAAGTAACAACAGCAAGTGATTATGTGGGGATGTTCCTTTAAAAAAAAAAAGTTGAAAAGAGAAGTTGTGTCCAGAAATTTGTTCAGTACTGTATATACTTCTTCTTCTTCTTCTTTATCTTCTATATCTTCTTCTTCTTCTTCTATATCTTCTTCTTCTATATCTTCTTCTTCTATATCTTCTTCTATATCTTCTTCTTTTATATTGTCTTCTTCTTCTTCTTCTTCATCTTCTTCATCATCATCTTCTTCTTCTTCATCTTCTTTTTCTTCATCTTCTTCATCTTCTTCTTCATCTTCTTCTTCATCTTCTTCATCTTCTTCTTCATCTTCTTCATCTTCTTCTTCTTCTACATCTACTTCATCTTCAACTTCTTCATCTTCTTCATCTTCTTCATCTTCTTCATCATCATCTTCTTCTTCTTCATCTTCTTCTTCTTCATCATCTTCATCTTCTTCTTCTTCATCTTCTTCATCTTCTTCATCTTCATCTTCTTCATCTTCTTCTTCTTCTTCTTCATCTTCTTCATCTTCTTCATCATCATCTTCTTCTTCTTCATCTTCTTTTTCTTCATCTTCTTCATCTTCTTCTTCATCTTCTTCATCTTCTTCTTCATCTTCTTCATCTTCTTCATCTTCTTCATCTTCTTCTTCTTCTACATCTACTTCATCTTCAACTTCTTCATCTTCTTCTTCTTCATCATCTTCTTCATCATCTTCATCTTCTTCATCTTCTTCATCTTCTTCATCATCTTCATCTTCTTCATCTTCTTCATCTTCTTCTTCTTCGTCATCTTCATCTTCTTCTTCATCTTCTTCTTCTTCATCATCTTCATCTTCTTCTTCTTCATCTTCTTCATCATCATCTTCTTCATCTTCTTCTTCTTCATCTTCTTCATCTTCTTCTTCATCTTCTTCTTCTTCTTCATCATCTTCTTCTTCTTCATCTTCTTCATCTTCATCTTCTTCATCTTCTTCATCTTCTTCTTCTTCATCATCTTCATCTTCTTCTTCTTCATCATCTTCATCTTCTTCATCTTCTTCTTCTTCATCATCTTCATCTTCTTCTTCTTCATCTTCTTCATCTTCTTCTATATCGTCTTCTTCTTCACTTATTTCTCTTTTCAAATTTTTTTTTTTAAAGAAATGCAGCTATTTTTGAGCGTAACAAATAGCTGGTGGCGCACGCATGTTGGAAGCGCCATTGTATGTGCTCCCTGGCAGTGGAAACACACAGACAGCAGGAGGTAAATTCAGCAGCAGGAGGAGGAGGATGAGTGTGTGGCAGCAGGCAGTCAATGAGGCAGGCAGCGTGACATAATAGCCCTGGTACCTAGCGGTGATACCAGGGCTGTAAATAAACACAGCAGGCAGGAGGTCCCAGACAGCGGTCGTGCAGCCCACATCGTGTCCAATACACAACTGGGACAACACAGTTTTCAACCCGGGCACCTCAGAAAAATTAAACCTTTTTTTTTTTTTTTTTATGGTTTTGTAGTTTTGTTTTTACAACCAATTACACAGATATAGCTATTTTTTGACGTAATAGCTGGTGGCAGAGTGGCAGCAGAAGGTAAATCTGTGTACCCTGGCGTTGGGAAACACAGACAGACAGGCAGCAGCAGCAGGAGGAATGGAGGAGTAATGTGAGCAGCTATTGTTTGACGTAATAGCTGGTGGCAGAGTGGCAGCAGAAGGTAAATCTGTGTACCCTGGCGTTGGGAAACACAGACAGACAGCAGCATCAGCAGGAGGAATGGAGGAGTAGTGTGAGTGTGGCAGCAGGCAGGCAGCGTGACATAATAGCCCTGGTACCTAGCGGTGATACCAGGGCTGTAAATAAACACAGCAGGCAGGAGGTCCCAGACAGCGGTCGTGCAGCCCACATCGTGTCCAATACACAACTGGGACAACACAGTTTTCAACCCGGGCACCTCAGAAAAATTAAACCTTTTTTTTTTTTTTATGGTTTTGTAGTTTTGGTTTTACAACCAATTACACAGATATAGCTATTTTTTGACGTAATAGCTGGTGGCAGAGTGGCAGCAGAAGGTAAATCTGTGTACCCTGGCGTTGGGAAACACAGACAGACAGACAGCAGCAGCAGCAGCAGGAGGAATGGAGGAGTAATGTGAGCAGCTATTGTTTGACGTAATAGCTGGTGGCAGAGTGGCAGCAGAAGGTACATCTGTGTACCCTGGCGTTGGGAAACACAGACAGACAGACAGCAGCAGCAGCAGCAGGAGGAATGGAGGAGTAATGTGAGCAGCTATTGTTTGACGTAATAGCTGGTGGCAGAGTGGCAGCAGAAGGTAAATCTGTGTACCCTGGCGTTGGGAAACACAGACAGACAGCAGCATCATCAGGAGGAATGGAGGAGTAGTGTGAGTGTGGCAGCAGGCAGGCAGCGTGACATAATAGCCCTGGTACCTAGCGGTGATACCAGGCCGTAAATGAACACAACAGGAGGTCCCAGACAGCGGTCGTGCAGCCCACATCGTGTCCAATACACAACTGGGACAACACAGTTTTCAACCCGGGCACCTCAGAAAAATTAAACCTTTTTTTTTTTTTTTTTTTATGTTTTTTTGGTTTTGTTTGTAAAACAAATTACACAGATATATAGCTATTGTTTGACGTAATAGCTGGTGGCAGAGTGGCAGCAGAAGGTAAATCTGTGTACCCTGGCAGTGGGAAACACAGACAGACAGCAGAAGGGCAGTACACAGCAGCCCACTGTAGGTGTAAAATGTGTGGCTGCAGGCGACGTAATAGTCAAAGTGAACCAGGCTGGCTTAGTGAGCAGGAGCCAGGAGGTGGTAAAGGGTGGTAAGGCACATTAACGATGGTTCTTAGCCAGTTCATGTCCCCCTCTCGCCGACAACAGGGGCCAGGAACTCGCCTTCCACCCACGCCTGGTTCATCTTGAGAAACGTCAGTCTGTCCACAGACTTGTAAAAACAGACGTGAGCGTTTCTCGGTGACCACACCACCAGCTGCACTGAAGCAGCGCTCGGACAGCACGCTGGAAGGGGGGCAGGACAGCACTTCCAGGGCGTACTGCGCCAGCTCGCTCCAGATCTCCAGGCGCTTGACCCAATACTCCATGGGATCAACAGGGGCATCGCTGTCAAGCCCGCTGTAGGACCCCATGTAGTCAGCCACCATGCGGGTCAGGCGCTGGCTGTGACCGGTGGAGGATGCTGCTGCATGCACCTCCTCTCTAGTCACTGCTGCCGGAGCCTCTACAGTCCTGTAGAGCTCGTGGCTGAGAGACAGCAGGTCTGTGGGGCGCTTGCTGCTGGATGCAGGCACCTGCTGCTGCCTCTGTGCTGGCTGCTGGACAGTGGGGGTGGAAGGCTGGGGGAAGGCTTCCTCCAAGCGCTCAACAAGGGCCTGCTGCAAGCTCCTTATTTGTTGCGCTGGGTCTCCTCCTGCAGGCGGCAGGAACTGGCTCAACTTCCCCTTGAGGCGTGGGTCCAACATCATGCTGATCCAGATGTCCTCCCTCTGCTTCATCTGGATCACCCTGGGGTCTCTGCGCAGGCACGTCAGCATGTGCGCTGCCATTGGGAAGAGGCGGGCCACGTCTGCTGGCACATCGACGGCAGTGCTGCTGTCCTCATCCTCCTCCTCTGCCTCGTCAGCCTCATCCTCTCTCCACCCCCGCACCAACTCAGCTGCACTGTGCTGATCCCCCTCATCAGCAGCAAGGTCAGGGACCTCCACCAAGTCCTCCTCCTCCTCCCCCTCAGAGGTGGACTGTGCAGCTGCTTGCCGCTCCTGCTGGTCCAAGGCTGCCGCTCCCTGTTCCAGCAAAGCATCGAGGGCCCTGTTCAGCAGACAAACCAGGGGCACCCACTCGCAGACCATAGCATGGTCCCTGCTCACCATGTTAGTGGCCTGCAGAAAGGGAGCCAGCACTAAGCACACCTGCTGCATGTGCCTCCAGTCATCATCGGGGACGATGGACGGGATGTTGCTGGTCTTGTCCCTTCTCTGAGCGGCGGAAACAGTGGCCAGGGCAAGGTACTGTTTGACAGCGCGCTTCTGTTCAACCAGACGCTCCAACATCGCCAGGGTGGAGTTCCAGCGAGTGGGAACGTCAAGGATCAGCCGATGGCGTGGCAGATCCAGCTCCTTTTGCACGTCTTCCAGGCTCGCACAGGCTGCAGCCGAGCGCCGGAAGTGACGCACAACGTTCCTTGCCGTTTCCAGCAGTTCGCCCATCCCCTGGTAGGTGCGCAAGAACTTCTGCACCACCAGGTTCAGCACGTGGGCAAGACAGGGGATGTGGGTCAGGTTTCCCCTGTCTATTGCGGCAACCAGATTGGCCCCATTGTCGGCCACCACCTCTCCGACTCTGAGGCCTCTGGGGGTCAGCCAAATCCTCTCCTGCTCCTGGAGTTTGGCCAACACATGGGTTGCCGTCAGCTTGGTCTTCCCAAGGCTGACCAAGTGCAGCAGCGCTTGGCAGTGGCGGGCCTTCACGCTGCTGCTGAGGCGGGGGGTTTGGCCAGGTGTGCCGGAGGATGGCAGAGGATCGGAGGAACCTGCTGCAGTTCCCCTGACCCTGCGGGGTGGCACCACCCACTGTGTTGCTGCTGCTGCTGTGCCCGCTGCTGCTCTCCCATCCTCACCCCCTTCCACCAAGCTGACCCAGTGGACAGTGAAGGACAGGTAGCGGCCTGTCCCGAAGCGGCTGCTCCAGGAGTCCATGGTGACGTGGACCCTTTCACCAACCGCGTGCTCCAGCCCTCGCTCCACATTGGCCATCACAAAGCGGTGCAGTGCAGGAATGGCCTTGCGGGAGAAAAAGTGTCTGCTGGGGAGCTGCCAGTCTGGGGCTGCGCAAGCAAGCAGCGCACGAATGTCGCTCCCCTCCTGCACGAGCGTGTACGGCAGGAGTTGGGAGCACATGGCCCGTGCCAGCAAGCCGTTCAGCTGCCGCACGCGACGGCTGCTGGGAGGCAGAGCCCTAACCACCCCCTGGAAGGACTCACTCAAAAGGCTCTGGCGTGGCCTTTTGCTGGCACGGGAATCAGCAGACACAGCGGAGGAGGCCACTGAGGCCTGGCTGCCAGAACAGGCCTCAGTGTCGGCGGCAGGAGTTGCAGAGGGGGGAGGAGCAGTGCGTTTCCGCACTCCTGCTGGTGCTGCTGGAGGAGCAGGAGGGCGGGTGGCTGCTGTTGCTGCTGCTGCTGAAGGCTGTGCAGTGATGGGTGTGGTGCCACTGCCAGCACCAGATGCCTTCAGCCTCTGGAACTGCTGATGCTGGTGGAAATGTTTCGCAGCAAGGTGGTTGATGAGCGAGCTGGTGCTGAACTTTAAGGGGTCTGCACCTCTGCTCAACTTCCGCTGACAGTGGTTGCAAGTGGCGTACTTGCTGTACACTGTGGGCATGGTGAAAAAGCGCCAGATTGGTGACAGAAACATCCCCCTACGGCATGGAAGCGCTGCTGCCTGTCTCCCTGTGGTGGTTTGGGGGGGGGGGGCTTGGGGGGCTTGGGTGCGGCTGGTGGTGGTACTGGCAGATGCTGCTGCTGCTGAGCCTGAGACACCAGCAGGCTGTGGGACCTGCCTACTGCTGCTGCCAATGCTTGCAATGATGTGCCTCCTTGCAAGGCCCACAAGAGCATCCTCCTCCTCCTCCTCAGAGCTGCTGAGGACGACATCCCCTGGAGGTGGTGGCACCCAGTCTCTGTCTGTCACCGGGTCATCAACATCCTCCCCCTCCTGAAACATGTCCTGCTGGGATGAGGACCCCCCAAACTCCTCTCCTGATGCATGGATGGGCTGCTTGACTGTCGCCACAGTCTTGCTGTCCAATCCCTCATCCCCCAAAGTGCCCATCAGCATCTCCTCACGCCAACAACAGCAGACAATTTACTCATGATGCCTGGGGTCAAAAGACTGCTGAATGACAGGTCGGCGAGTGACGGTGAACTGGCCTCCTCCACAGACCCTGCTGGGCGACTGCTGCGGACAGGGGTGGTGGTGGTGGTGGTGAGGGTGGAGGCCTCAGATGCAGAGCTGATGGCGGGCTGCTCATCCTCCGTCATGAGTTGCACCACAGTGTCTGCATGCTTTTCCTCAATGGGACGTTTCCGACCCGGCTGGAGGAAAATCGGAGCAGGTGCTACACACTGCTGCTGCTGTGTCTCTGCAGCGTGAGTTGCAGATGCTCCTGCTGGGCGGCGCCCAAGGCGTCCACGGCCAGTGGCTATGGGAGGAATGTTAGCCACTGACGCTGCTGCTGCTGCGGAACTGTGCATGGTGGCGCGCCCGCGGCTTGCCACAATGCTGCTCCCTCTCCTCCTGATTCCCTTGCTGCCCTTCCCCTTGCCCAAACCGCGCTGGCTGCCACTTCCAGACATCTTCGATGTTTTGGGCGTATAGACAAAAGTTTTTTAAAAGGGCGGGTGAAAAGTGGGGTACTTTAATGGAGTGGGTTGGTGGGTGAGGTGACTGAGTGAGTGTCCCTAGTACAGTAAGTAAGTAGTAACAGTCAGGAAGTACAACTAGCAGTTACAACTTACAATAATCAGTAGTAATCACAAGTAAATTTAGTGTGTGTACACTACAGACAGTGAGTGCACGCACGCGCAAACACGCGCAGGAGCTAGCCTATGAACAGTGACTGAGTGAGTGTCCCTAGTACAGTAAGTAAGTAAGTAGTAACAGTCAGTAAGTACAACTAACTAATTACAATAATCAATCAGTTATCAGAAGGAAATAGAGTGTGTGTAGTGTGTACACAGACAGTGAGTGCACACACGCAGGAGCTATTAGCCTATGAACAGTGACTGAGTGTCCGAGACTCCTAGTACAGTAAGTAGTAACAGTGAGTACAACTAACTAATTACAATATTCAATTACAATAATCAATCAGTTATCAGAACTTGGAAATAGAGTGTGTGTAGTGTGTACACAGACAGTGAGTGCACACACGCAGGAGCAGCTAGTAGCCTATGAACAGTGACTGAGTGTCCTAGACTCCTAGTACAGTAAGTAGTAACAGTAAGTACAACTAACTAATTACAATAATCAATCAGTTATCAGAAGGAAATAGAGTGTGTGTAGTGTGTACACAGACAGTGAGTGCACACACGCAGGAGCTAGTAGCCTATGAACAGTGACTGAGTGTCCGAGACTCCTAGTACAGTAAGTAGTAACAGTGAGTACAACTAACTAATTACAATATTCAATTACAATAATCAATCAGTTATCAGAACTTGGAAATAGAGTGTGTGTAGTGTGTACACAGACAGTGAGTGCACACACGCAGGAGCTAGTAGCCTATGAACAGTGACTGAGTGTCCTAGACTCCTAGTACAGTAAGTAGTAACAGTAAGTACAACTAACTAATTACAATAATCAATCAGTTATCAGAAGGAAATAGAGTGTGTGTAGTGTGTACACAGACAGTGAGTGCACACACGCAGGAGCTAGTAGCCTATGAACAGTGACTGAGTGTCCGAGACTCCTAGTACAGTAAGTAGTAACAGTGAGTACAACTAACTAATTACAATATTCAATTACAATAATCAATCAGTTATCAGAACTTGGAAATAGAGTGTGTGTAGTGTGTACACAGACAGTGAGTGCACACACGCAGGAGCAGCTAGTAGCCTATGAACAGTGACAGTGAGTGTCCTAGTACAGTTACAGTATATAACTACAATACTAATACAATCAGTAGTAAAGGACAGCAGAAATACTGGTATAGAATAGAGAGAAATAAACAGAGGACAGGAGGACAGCTGCCCACACAGGCAGGCCCTGAGGCCTAAAGCTGTAAGCCTGCAGCAGCTGTGTCTGTCTCTATGTAACACAAAAGCTACTAACTAAAATACAATGTCTAACTAACTAACAACAATATAGGTGTGTATAGGAGGTGTATGTGAGCAAAAACGCTAGGTAAATGACCACAATAAAGCTCTTGCTAAGCCAAAGCACAAAGGAGCAACTCTCTCTCTATGCAAGTCTCAGGCAAGGACGGAGAAACGTAACATGGCGGCCGCTATTTATAGGGTAGGGGCTGGCCAGGGTCCCTCTCTGTGATTGGCTGCCGTCAGAGGGCCTGGGAGCCCTCTGATTGGCTCTAAGGACATCAATCTGGGCTATGACGCTATTCGAGCTCGGTACCGAGCTCGAATAGCGCCGTTTGCTCGAATAGCTCGAATAGTGAATGGGCTATTCGAGTGTACGCGAATAGCCCATTCGAATAGCTGCAGCTATTCGGAGCTCGAATACCGAGCTCGAATAGCTGAAAAAGAGCTCGAATATTCGAGCTACTCGAATATTCGAGCTCTGCTGAGCACCACTGATACTGAGGCAACTATAGTCCTTATACAGGGGCAACTGTGTTAGCTACCTATACTGGGGGCAACTATACCTAGATACCTACTTACCTAGATACCTACTTACCTATATACTACACTCAAAATCAGGGAAAAGAGGGGGGGCTGCCGCCGCCACTAACCACGCCCCCCTCCCCCCGGGGGGCCCCAGAGAAAAGTTTGGTCGGGATAGTGGGCCCCGGGCTTAAAAAGGTTGGGGACCCCTGCTCTAAACCCCTAGCTGAACTCTGGTCCCCTACCATTCGTGTCCTTACCTCTCCCTCTAGATTGTAAGCCTTTGGGCAGGGTCCTCTTCCTTTTGTGTCCTACCTGATCTTGCACCTCCATTACTGTGCACCCATGCTATGCATCTGAGTGAACTCAACTTGCCTAATCCCCAGGCTCCATCCAGTGACTGACTAAGCATTACCTTGTACTCATACTGTGCTGCGTGATCTGTTTTTCTTGTATTCCTGTATTGTCATATTGCTGTATGTCGTCCATAATAATTGTCTGTAACCTAAACTAATGTCCAGCGCTGCGTAATATGTTGGTGCTTTATAAATACAATAAACAAATAAGGCGGCCAGTAAACATTGAGGTTGCCTCGCGACTATTTCCCAGTGTTCCATCTCAGCTCACTTTGCATTTGTTTTTGACACCCCTGCCCTAGACGGTCGCGCCTCCCATGTAAAATGTGGACCCCCAGGCCCGTGGTGGGTGAAGGGTGATGCAGGTTCACCTGACCGCCGTTGCTCCTACTCCTGTGTCCAGAGCTAGATCATCCACAAGGCAACTTAGCCAGGTGCCTAGGGCCTCCAGAGAGGCTAGGAGTCTGATTGATGCTGCTCCCCCCAACCAAATCTAACAAAAGCCAGGTGGCCATCAAGGGTGGGCCAAAAGTCGGTACTTGTTTAGGGCCCCATTTCACCATAATCCATTTCTGCCTGCGTTCCACGTCTTTCTCCATTGCTGCCGGGGGCGCCTGTACCATGTGGCATCAGTACATGTGGCAGGGTCACGGGGTACAGGCGCCCCTGGCGGCAATGGGGAAATACACGGGACACTTGTGCAATGTGCAGATAGACAGGGGAGTCTGCAACACTCTGCAAAGGGGGTACAGGCCGGGCCGAAGCAGAGGCGAGAGAGGCTCCAGCCTCAGGGCGCAGTGTAGGAGGGGGGCAGAGGCAGAGGCGAGAGAGGCTCCAGCCTCAGGGCGCAGTGTAGGAGGGGGGCAGAGGCAGAGGCGAGAGAGGCTCCAGCCTCAGGGTGCAGTGTAGGAGGGGGGCAGAGGCAGAGGCGAGAGAGGCTCCAGCCTCAGGGCGCAGTGTAGGAGGGGGGCAGAGGCAGAGGCGAGAGAGGCTCCAGCCTCAGGGCGCAGTGTAGGATTGGGGCAGAGGCAGAGGCGAGAGAGGCTCCAGCCTCAGGGCGCAGTGTAGGATTGGGGCAGAGGCAGAGGCGAGAGAGGCTCCAGCCTCAGGGCGCAGTGTAGGAGGGGGCGCAGGGCTGAGGCGAGAGAGGCTCCAGCCTCAGGGCGCAGTGTAGGAGGGGGGCAGAGGCAGAGGCGAGAGAGGCTCCAGCCTCAGGGCGCAGTGTAGGAGGGGGGCAGAGGCAGAGGCGAGAGAGGCTCCAGCCTCAGAGCGCAGTGTAGGAGGGGGCGCACAACTCACTCGGCTATCATTCCCCTATTATGTTTAAAGCAGAGAGAAATAAAAAAAAGTGGATACATGGCAGTGACTGCAAGCCAGATAACTAGAGATTAAGGTGTTGGGGAGGTTGTGGGCCCTGGGGCACCTCTTAGTCTAATAGCAATCAGTGTGTGACGGCTGGCGTGGGAGGGATGGAGGGGCGCACTTTGGTGTCTCAGCCCAGGCTGTCGGAGGATATTGTCCTGGCTCTGAGGGGGTACATAAATAGGGATGATCCGAATCAGCTAATTACGATTACGCGAAACTTGAATTAAAGTTTAAAACGTACATTTTCGCATATATGTAATTACGAATTGGTAATTCAATTGACTTTGTATAAGCAATTTACGCGTAATTTCGTGCCGAATTTGGCGGTGAATAACAAAGACCCCATACATGCTATTGCTACCAAAATTGCTACATAGGTTAAGGAGGATAGTGGGTACAAGTAAAAAAAAAAAAATATCAAAAAGGCCTTGTAGTTTTTGAGAAAATCAATTTTAAAAATGCAAAGAAAAATGGTTTTTAAACTCTAAAAAATGACTGTTTAAAAACCATTTTCTTTGTATTAAAATCGATTTTCTCAAAAGCTACAAGGACTTTTTGATAATTTTTTTTTTCCTTTTACCTACTATTCTGCTTAACATATGTAGCAATTGTGGTAGCAATAGCATGTATGAGGGCGGTGCTATTCACCGCCAAGGTTGACACGAAATTAAGGGTAAATTATGCGTAAATTCAGATTCGTAATTACGAAAGCTTACAATTACATACAAAATGAATTACGGTTTTCCCTGAAATTTCGCATTACGATTACGATGTGTAAATGCAAATTACGATGCGTAATTACGCATAGGCGTAATTTCTGCTCACCCCTAGTACATATCACATATGGGGAGGGGACACTGGGGGAGGGGACACTGGGGGAGGGGACACTGGGGGAGGGGGGGTCATTAGGCAAACACAGCTTCACAGATTTCCATTTCAGGATGAAATCTGTTGCAGCGTGTGGGAAGAAGCAGATTCTGATCACAGAGGGATCTATCATGGTGGAATCTGCTGCCCCATCTGCCACTGTAAATGCCTGAAGAAAAGACAACTGAGCTGTCACTTTAAAAGTGATTTATTTGACATCAGCTAATCCAGAGGTGTAGTAAGATGTAATGTACCCCTAGGGAAGGTTGTAGTTTTGGAGCCCCCTTGTGGAGAGAAGTCAAAGAAGGAGGCCCACCTGCCCCCTTGACATCCACTAAGCCCCAAGCATCTGCCTAGCTTGCCTAATGGATAATTCTGCTCTGAGCTAAACAGATGGTTCCCACTTGATGAGAGCTGCTCGGGAGTAGCGAGGTGTCTGTGGCCAGGACAATAACAGAACCGACTGGGCCCTGACAGCTCTGTCGCGACCGTTTCTGGCGAATAGGATCCCGCCGAGACGTGATTTTCTGCCTCGGATGGGAGAAATGAAGGCTGACAAAATGACGCAGAACATCGGCTTGTTTTGATAGCTGATACGAGACGCACGTTGCGAGGTCTGCGCTGTCGCGGATGAGTTTATTACAAGCGGCAGAGATATGACAGACGGGCATCATTCTGCGCTCTACCCTGTGTCCTGGGGAATGAGATTTGTCAGATGTATGGAGGACGGATCAGGCCTGTTTAACGTACTAGACGAGAGACGCGTCGCCTCCAATATTCGGGAGTGCGTAAAAAGACTGGCTAGAACGATCGCAGGCCTTCAGAGCTACAGCAACATGGCTCCCAACTGTCCCTCTCTGGAACCGAATCCCTCTGTCCCTCTTTCTTCCTCAGTGCCTTGCAGGACTGATACACACATTTGTTAATATTTGTATTTTTCTTCTTAAAAATGTGTTTCATTGAATGTAAACATTACACCCATCCTTTAAAGGAATACTGTAGGGGGGGGGGGGGGGGGTCGGGGGAAAAAGAGTTGAACTTACCTGGGGCTTCTATTGGCCCCCCGCAGACATCCTGTGCCCGCGCAGCCACTTAGTGATGCTCCGGCCCCGCCGCCGATTCGCTTACAGAATTTCCAACTTTAAAGTTGGAAAACCACTGCGTCTGCATGGCCGCGTCCTCGCTCCCGCTGACGTCACCGGGAGCGTAGTGCGCAGTCGCAGACCGTACTGGGTCTGCGCAATAAACTCCCGGTGGTGTCAGCAGAAGTGAGGACAGGGCCGCGCAGGCGCAGTGGTTTTCCGACTGTAAAGTCGGAAATTCCGGAAGTGAACTAGCGATGGGGACCGGAGCATCGTAAGAGGCTGCGTGGGCACAGGACGTCTGCGGGGAAGCATTAGAAGCCCCAAGTAAGTTCAACTCTTTTTCCCCCTATCCCCTACAGTATTCCTTTAACTACTTGCCGATCGCGTCACGCCAATGGACGAGGCGGCAGCCCCAGGACCACCTAACGCTGATTGGCGTAAGGTCCTGCGGGCCTGTGCTGCTGGAGATCTCCGCCCCGCCTTCAGTCTCCCAGCGGCGATCGCCACTTGGAGACTGTTAGATGGCAAAACCGCCGTCTTTTATTGCCGTACAGCGCTGCGATCTAAAGCAGCGCTGTACTGGGGACAGCCGTGTGACACGGCTGTCCCCCTGGGAGACCTTACAGTGATCGTCTGTCATAGGCTGAAGCCTATGACAGCCGAACACGCTGATTGGCTGGCTGGGGGAGGGGGGGATAGTAAAAATAACACTGGGGGGGGGGGGGGGGAGATCAGACCCCACCAACAGAGAGCTCTGTTGATGGGGAGAAAAGGCGGGGGGGGGGGGATCACTTGTGTGCTGAGTTGTGCGGCCCTGCAGCTTGGCCTTAAAGCTGCAGTGGCCAATTTCACAAAAAATGGCCTGGTCTTTAGGGGGGTTTAACACTGCGGTCCTCAAGTGGTTAAATCAATGCATTTCTTATTTCTCATGTACCCCAGTGGGTTTTATTATCTCACTTATGCAGCTCTTAGGGACAGGTCAGTGTAGGGAGGGGTGCTCTCAGAGAGGGATACCTGCACGTGGTGCCCCCTGCTGGTCATATGATCTCTGATTGTGTGCGATTGAGGTCTTTTTCCCAGGGGCGTAACTAGAAATCAGCTGTTACCTAGCTGGGATTGCGCTGGGATTTCCAGGTGTGTTGCTGGAGTGTGGGGAGGAGCCTCAACTCAATCCAGAAACGTTTTGGAAAAAAGCTACACAAGTGGTGACAATAATGTCAGCGCTTCTCCCATGCGTTGTAGCTTGACGCTGTAACTTTGTCACCTCCTATGGGTCACGAAAGATTCAGAAATAACTTTATCACTACTTATGACACCTACTCAAAATATCTTTTCTTTCAAAATATCTTTCTATTTCTTTTTTTTCAGGGCACATTAGGCTTCCTTTAGACAACATTTTGTTTTCCATACATCAACCCAGAAGTGAGGAACGAAAACTAATACTCATGTATATAGTGGGAAGGCTCTGGATCCTATATATATATTGGTATGTAGTCCCGTCCTCCCAGTGACGTATACCCTAGCTATGATTAGCATTAGCAATGTGGAATTCTCCTCCCATAGCATTCTGGGAGACCAGGTATTTTTTCTACTGGCTTTTGAACTCTCAGTCAGGGATGCTCAAATTCGGCTTTGGGAGATACCCGGATTGTTGCTATCCGGATATCTCCCAGGACGGCTGTGCGGGGCGGGCGGGGGGTTTCAAGCTTACCTGTCTGACGTCTTCTTCGGTACATCCCTCGGCGCCTCCCACGATGCGGTCCAGGCGCATCACATGACTACAAACACTTCCTCCTTCAACCCGGAAGGAGGAAGTGTTTGTAGTCACGTGACCACCGCTTGGACCGCAACGTGGGAGGCACCGAGGGAAGTACTGAAGAAGACATCAGACAGGTAAGCTTGATCCCCCCCCCCCCCCCCCCGCCCAGCTTTACTGGGAGATATCCGGATAGAAACAATCCGGGTATCTCCCGAAGACGAATTTGAGCATCCCTGCTCTCAGTAAACAAACATTCTGCGGGGATGCACCTGACAGGACTAAAGAGGTCGCCACCAGTGAGAAATTTCAGAATGTAAATCAGGGTGGGAAAAGCTTTTACAATAGACAAAACACTGACAAAATCATTTATAAATGAATATTGTAAAAAAATTAAGAAATGTTATTGTTATTTTCACTTTAGTTTCTCTTTCATAGTTTTTTAATATTAGTTTAAAAACAGAACAAATTTTCTAGTTTTGGGCAGCACAGTAGTGTAGTGGTTAGCGCTCTCACCTTGCAGCGCTGGGTCCCTGGTTGGAATCCCAGCCAGGACACTATCTGCATAGAGTTTGTATGTTCTCCCCGTGTCTGTGTGGGTTTCCTCTGAGCACTTTGGTTTCCTCCCACATCCCAAAAACATACAGATAAGTTAATTGTCTTCCTCCTAAACTGGCCCTAGACTGCTATACATACACTACATGATACATGCACAGTACGTACATAGACATATGTATGGGATTAGATTGTGAGCCTCTCTGAAGGACAGTTAAGTGATAAGACACATATACACTGTACAGCGCTGCGGAAGATTTCGGCACTATATAAATACTAAATAATAATAATAGTGTTCTGCAAGGAAACGTCCAAACGGAGCTGCCATACTTATAGCCTGTGGCTCAAATCTTCTGATCCGTAGACCAAACCCCATGCTACAAATCCTGGATTAAAGTGACCTCCTCTCACGGAACTTCTGTGTAGGTCTCTATAAATGCACAGGGACGGCCTGAGTCACACATTTTTCAGGCATAAATCTTCACCTCTCAGGGCATTCCCTGGAAAGCAGAAACCATGCACAACAATGCTACAGCGCCCCCAATCTCAGCTACGTCAGAGGAAGCCGCCTGGCCTGCCTGGGATTCCCGGGTGTGGGAACGCTCGTCCTGCTGTGTGGAAACACTCAGGGATGTTAAACGAATGCAGAGCTTCCGGGATTAGTGTGCCTAGGAAGAAGGAAGTCATGTATAACGCTATCGTTATAGAATTAGAGGCAGGCTAATCCTTAAAGTGATCTGGTGTGAGACGGCATCTTGGGACATCGGAATATGCACAGTACAGGGGTGGAACTAAGCGTACATCGAAAAAAGGTGCATGAGAATTTGGGCGGCCAGTAATCCCGATAGTAAAATGTCAGTATTTAATACACATCTTTTACTATTAAAGAGGACCTCCAGTGAAAATAATGCAATAAAAAATGCTTCATTTTTACAATAATTATGTATAAATGATGTAGTCAGTGTTTGCCCATTGTAAAATCTTTCCTCTCCCTGATATACATTCTGACATGTATAAATGTCATGTGACACATGACATGACATGACATTTTTACTGCTGGCAGGTGTTGTCAGTGGAAGGAGATGCTGCTTGCTTTTTTGGCAGTTGGACCCAGTTGTAAACAGCTGTTATTTCCCACAATGCAATGAGGTTCACAGACAGGAAAGTGTCAGGACCATGGTCGTGACATCGCACTGTGGGAGGGGTTTCACCACAATATCAGCCATACAAACCTCCCTGATGATCCGTTTGTGAAAAGGAAAAGATTTCTCATGGTAACGCGGGTATCGGCTACTGATTGGGATGAAGTTCAATTCTTCTTGGTCACGGTTTCTCTTTAAAGTGTAAAGTTAGGAGTTAAATACCGATTATTTAATTATGGCTAAACCTACTCTCACACAGAACAAGCTTCCTACCTGACGCCTAGCCCCCCCTCCCCCTTCCTCCCACACAAACACCCTACCTGATGCCTAACCTTAACTGCTCCTCCCCCCAAACCTTGTCTGAGGAAGTGAAATATAAATTCATTGTTCACAGAGTTCCCCGCCAACCCTGTCCTCAAGGCCCACCAACAGTACATGTCTTGCAGGAAACCACAAACATCCACAGGTGGGGTAATTAGAGTCTCAGCAGAGCTGATTAACTACCTGTGTGGATTTCCAAAAAACATGTACTGTTGGTGGGCCTTGAGGACAGGGTTGGGGAACACTGCACTATATCATCAACAAACCAATCTTTGCTTCCTATCTATCACAACTGACAAGAAAATCTAAATGTTGGTTCAATGAAAATCCATTCGTTCGTAATCAATTGTGGCCATCAACAGAGACTATTTTAACCAATCTGATCACATCCGATCAGCATCATCTCGTTGCTTGAACAATTTTTCGCTAGAAATTAGACCGCTAGTGGCCACCTCTTAAAGGAGTTGTGTGTGTGTGTGTGTGGGGGGGGGGTTTGAAGATAAAAACAGACACTGACCTGGGGCTTCTATCAGCCCCCTGTAACTGTAATGTCCCGCGCCGCCCTCCTCCGATCCGCCGTTCCCCGCCACCAGCACTGGGCAATTATTCGTCTAACAAGATGAATAATGCGTGCTCCCGCTTGCGTCATCGGAAGCTTACTGCGCAGGCGCAGTATGAAGTTTTGTTGTACTGCACCTGCGCAGTAAGCTTCCGATGACGCGAGCGGGAGTGGCTGCGCAGCCGCAGTTGGATGGCATGCCACGCTACACCGAGGCCGGCGGCGGAGAACGGCGGATCGGAGGAGGACGGCTTGTGACATTACTGATACAGGGGGCTGATAGAAGCCCCAGGTAAGTGACTGTTTTTATCTTCAACAGCCCCCCGGAGAACCCCTTTAAGAGTATCTCCGATTGTCATCACAACACAGGAAAGGCAACCATGTTGTTTTGTATTCAGCATTTTGTAACAAGCAAAGGTACGGAAGCCTACACGTTACACCAACACGGTAGAGTCTCTTTCTTTTCTTTTTTTCATCCTTCCTCTTTTTTTTATTTTTTAATAAGTTTGTATTGAAATTTTAAAATATGTTTACATATCAACAAACAAATATAAATTCAGTAGCAGTTGTTACATAAAATACTAAATATGGGTATTCTGATAACAGTCCGTAAACAGGCTGTAAAGGTATATGAAAATACAGTATTATCCAAAAAGCAGTTGAAAGAATAGCCTGAGTCTTCATCCTTCCTCTTTAACCTCTTATTTGTTTAGCGCAGTAGCCGCACTGAGGTGATTGCTGATTGGCTGTCACAGGTCACCGCACTCTGCGCTCTTCCCTCGAGGTCCGTACAGGGTTTACGCCAGGATGGATTCAGCCCTTTATACTATCTGTTTATTCCATCTGTTTATAGAAAGGTCAGTGTAATTAGCAAGGCTATTTTTGGCCAGGGACAATCTGGTTTGGGTAATAGTTGAGGTTCCAAGCACGCTAAAAATAAGTCATCTGAAAATCAGATTTTTTAAAAGTGTTTTTTAGAAAGTGTAATTTGACCCTTCTTCTGCTAGACTGAAATAAAAGGAGAATGATTTTTTGTTACCAAAAATCTGTAGGATAGGGTGGCGCTGAGGCGACTGTGCTTCTAATGAAAAACAGGAATTGGTCGGTTTGAAATGCTGATCTCTGATTCCCCAAAAACTCTGATTTCCGTAAATGCCACTGTGGCATACTGATGGTAATCTGACTCAGGGGCAAACCCAGGATTTTCAAGGGGGATGGGGGGGGGGGGGATTCCTGAGATGTCCCCCTCAGCCATGCACAATACAATTATTTCCTAAGTGTCCAATCTGCTCGTGATCGACAATGGGATCGATCAGGAGCAGTTTGGATACAGATAATAATGAGGACAGCCAGCATTGGTAAGGAAGGGCAAAGTGAAGCATTCACACAGCAGGGCACAGGGCTGTGCTCATACCTGACTCTGTTACGTTCCCCAGAGCTGCTCCATGCTCTGTACACATGCTGCTGCTCCATGCTCTGTACACACGCTGCTACTCCATGCTCTGTACTCACACTGCTTTTCCATGCTCTGTACACACGCTGCTGCTCCATGCTCTGTACAAACACTGCTGCTCCATGCTCTGTACACACGCTGCTGCTCCATGCTCTTTACAAACACTGCTGCTCCATGCTCTGTACACACGCTGCTGCTCCATGCTTTGTACACATGCTGCTGCTCCATGCTCTGTACACACGCTGCTCTATGCTCTGTACACATGCTGCTGCTCCATGCTCTGTACAAACGCTGCTGCTCCATGCTCTGTACACACTCTGCTGCTCCATGCTTTGTACACACTCTGCTGCTCCATGCTTTGTACACATGCTGCTGCTCCATGCTCTGTACACACGCTGCTGCTCCATGCTCTGTACACATGCTGCTGCATCATGCTCTGTACACACACTGCTGCTCCATGCTCTGTACAAACGCTGCTGCTCCATGCTCTGTACACACTCTGCTGCTCCATGCTTTGTACACACTCTGCTGCTCCATGCTTTGTACACATGCTGCTGCTCCATGCTCTGTACACACGCTGCTGCTCCATGCTCTGTACACATGCTGCTGCATCATGCTCTGTACACATGCTGCTGCATCATGCTCTGTACACACACTGCTGCTCCATGCTCTGTACACATGCTGCTGCTCCATCCTCTGTACAAACGCTGCTGCTTTACAGAGTCGGGTTTGAGCACAGCCTCGTGTCCCGCTGTGTAATTTCTTCACTTTCCCCTTCATTAACAATGTCGGCTGTCCTCAATATTATCTGGATCCAAACTGCTCCTGATCGATCCCATTGTCAATCAGGAGCAGATTGGACATTTAGGAAATAATTGTCAGATCCTGTCAGTCGGATGGGAAATTGCATTATGTGTACCCAGCATGATGTTCTACCACATAGCTCCCAAGTGTCCCTCTTTCGGAGGGACAGTCCCTCTTTGGGAGCCCTGTCCCTCTGTCCCTCTTTCCTCCTCAGTTGTCCCTCTTTCAGGACTTTCTCCCTCTTTCTATGTAAATATATGTATTTCTCTACAAAAAATGTGTTTGATTGACTCTAAACTTTATTTCCATCCTTTAAATTGATATATTACTAATTTTAAAGTGTTAATATGAAGGAAAATTAACCAGGATAGAAAGGACCAGTGCGGTTTGAATTATAAAATAAAATATTTTTCTTATGAAATCTTTATGGTATGCGTGACTAGGGGTGTGGCGGGGTGTGGCAGGGGTGTGGCAGGGGTTGTGGCAGGGGCATGGCTTAAGTGTCCTTCTTTGTCATCTCAAAAAGTTGGGAGGTATGCTACCATATTATTTTACCGTATTGTGCGTGGATGAGAGAGACCTTTCAGGAATCCCCCCTTGGAAAATCTTCAGTTTGCCCCCGCCATGGGCCTCAGTAAACCCCCGATATATGCAGGGGAGTCACAGATTAAGATGAGAGGTCCACCAAGTCTCCAATATCCATAAAGTCCATACACAAAGTCCAGTCTGTACTCGACCCTTAAAAGAGATGCAATTAGTGAAGTAGGCGTGTTTTGATGTAATTGTCTATATACAGTAGGTGTGTATTATTTCCCAGATGGATAAGCACTTGATAAAGGGCATGTAACCCGAAACTTTGAGCTCTTATCATGCTGTATTACCGCTAATAAAAATTAAAAATGTAAAATTGTAGAAGCATCTCTTTTAAGGGGCGAGTCCAGACTGGACCTTGAATATGGACTTTAAGCCTATGGTTGTGACCAGGGACGGATTTACAGCTTAGGAGCCTATAGGCACATAGGCTTTGGAGCCCTAAACTCCGCCCCTTAACACAGGCCACACACCTCTGTGTCTCTCTACCCCCCCCCCCCCCAATAGATAGCCAGATGTGCCCCTCCTCCCCCCATAAATAGCTAGATGTGCCCCCTTACCCCCAGATGTGCACCCCTTACCCCAAATGTGCCCCGTTACCCCCAGATGTGCCTCCCTCCCCTCTATAGATAGTCATATGTGTTCCACTGCAGAAGAGAGAATTTGTCATTGCTGGAACGTTGGAGCCGGTGAGCCTTCTGTTGCTATTAATTCTCTGCTTGCACTCTGCAAAGGAAGGACGAGAAGGGGGGCACTTTGGGCATCCAGTAAGCAGCCTCTCACACACGGGCCGCCTGTAGGCACGAGCCTACAATGCCTATAGTTAAAGCTGTCCCTGGTTGTGACTTCCAGCACAGGAGTGATTGAGATCTGCTGAAATCGTGAAATTTTTAGAGTGATTCGATTCAGAGAATATAGGGTCCAAAATCACTTCCCCTGAAATTGTTTCAGAAATCGCACCCTGTTTAGGTGGCAACATAGTTTTGCAACACCAAGTGTGTCCCAGCTTATATGTTACTTCTACAGGACTTCAGTTATTTCTGGCATTTTGACGTATATAATACTAGCTGAAGACCCGCCATTGCTCGGGTATGTATTTGGTTGTTGGCCCCACCCACTTTTTCTAACCTTGACACACAGTCACTCAATGACCAAGTTTGTGAGCTTTGGGGTCCTTGGTATCAAAAATGTGAGAATGGAAGCAGTTTAAATCTCCCCATTGAAATCAATCAAACAAATCCGATTGGCTGTTTGTGGCTCTGCCCCCTTTTCTGAATTTGAACCCGAGTCACCCAATGACCGACTGTACCAGGTTTGAGGCCTCTGCTGTTAACAGTGTAAGAATAGCTGCAATTTAAATATTCCCTTGAAAATCCAGAGGTGAATTGTAAATGGTTGTTGTAGGCTCCACCCACTTTCCTGAATATTAATCCCAGTCACCCAGCGACCAACTGTGCCAAGTTTGAGAATTCCGCCATTATCAGTGTAAGAATGGCTGCAGTGTCAATTTTCCCATTTCAAATTATTGGCTGTTTTATCCGTCGGCTTTCCCTGAATTTTTAACCTTTGTGAGCAACTGTGCCAAATTTAGGGACTCTGGCTTTATTGCCGTGAGAATGGCAAGCTTCTAAAATTTCCCATTGACATCAATGGGTGAAGTCTGATTGGCTGTTTGTGGTTCTGTCCAGGTGAGCAGGGGGGCGTGAGACCCCAGAACATATCATCCCAGGTAGTCAGGGATCAGCATGCCAAGTTTCGTTGAAATCAATCAAGGCATTTTGAGTGATGGCGGCACATTTTATGTACAGTATATAGATTCTGCCTGTATGACTTGGTATGAGGCTGAACGCGGTGGATTGAATGCAGTCATTGTTATTTTTGCTCGCTGTCTGTTATTCTCTGCAGCCCCCTCCCCCCCCAGGAGGTGTGAAAATCTGCCCCTGTGTAAAGAGACTCCTTGGAAACCGTGAGATACGCTTGTTGACACTCTATTATCTCTTCCGCGGCTCTCCCTATCGGTGACGCGTTGTGATGGCGGGCCAGGTGCTATTTCTGTGCCGCCTATTTTTAGCTCAGACTCGATAACAAAGTAATTGATAAAGGATTGGATTGCGCCGGCGGGGGAGGTCGGAGTTAGAGAGTGAGATTATCCGGTTTATGCTGATTCGCCGCTGATAAAATCTGACGGGACGGAGGCGACGGATCTATCGATAAACTCGACTTTGTTCTATGATAAAATATTGATGGGATTGTCGCCCGCTGTGCCTGTCTGGTGCTGTGAATGATGCTTGGCCTTTCCCGCTATAAAACAGAGATGATCGGGGTTTTTATCAACACATATGTTACACCAGATGGCTGAGGAAAGATAAAGAAAATTCAGGCTTTCCAACTGTCAGACGCTTTCCATGATACTGTGAGGTAACCCATAGCAACCAATTTACTGCAGCTTACTTACTGCCCATTTCTAAGTTTTTGTTGTATTTCCTCCCCCCTTTCCCCACCCAATACGAAAAAAAGGGGCCCCCTACCCCAAATCAACCCCACACCACCACCACTTTGTGTCGTATCTTACAACGTCCTGTGGTGAATAGACAACTCCTGGCATCACAAGATCATTAGGCACATGCTCCACCAACTGCTGCTGTTCTGTATTGTCAGCATTAACTATGTCCCTAGGGAAGTGAAATACCCGGCAAGGGGCAGGTTTTACGTTGTGGCATGTTTTCAGAGGCGGAGTTTAAAGCGGACTATAACCCTGCATTTCAACTTTGCTCTAAAACGTTATTTACAGCCTATTGTATGCAACCAGCATTTTTTTTACTAGACCAGCATTGGAAGGGTTACACACAGAGCTTTAAAGTTCCATGGAGAGAAATGCTGCCACAGCCGAAGTTTAGATAGATACATTTAAGTAAACACAATGTAACAAGTGTGGAATGTGACACACACTCTGACTGTGCAGGAGCTCCCAACACAGAGAGAGAGTGAGTCACATTCCTCACTTGTTACATTGTGTTTACTTAAATGTATCTATCTAAACTTCAGCATTTCTCTCCACGGAACTTTAAAGCTCTGTGTGTAACCCTTCCAATGCTGGTCTAGTACAAAAAAAATGCTGGTTGCATATAATATGCTGTAAATAATGTTTTAGAGCAAAGTTGAAATGCAGGGTTATATTCCGCTTTTAAGGTCGCAAAGACAGGCTCCTTGTTTTAGCAGTAACATCTTATCAGCATTGTTTCTCCAACCAGATAAAAGGGTTTTGCCTGCAATATACTTTACAGAACAGTAGCTGAATTCCATTTCCTGTTTGACTGCCTCATTTGCATAGATAACAGAACTAGTATTTTAACACTTGCTGTCTACTATGAAATCAGAACGGGACTTCAGACAATTTCTTTCTAGGACTAGTACTGTATGTATTTATGTTTACCTCATCATGTCACGTGTCACCTTTTTTGCTGGTTGCATCTTGAAATGAAAACAAGATATTTTAATAACGTGAAACTAGAAGATGTGTGTGTCACCAATTAAATCACAGTTTCCCTGTGAGGATTATATGGACTTTCTGGCATGCTGCTACTGCTGTGAAGGGGTGGTCAGTTAGTTGCCTGATTCAATGCAATTTCATAGTAGTTTTATGCAGATTTACCATAATTTTTTGGACCATAAGGCACTCTTTTTCTCTCCCAAAAGTGTGTGTGTGTGGGGAGGGGGGGGGGGGGGGGGGAGAGTCAGTGTGTCATATGGTCCAAATTATACATATTCGAACCGGCTCCTAGTGTCCCCCCACAAGTGCCTGCTGCAGCGTCTGCTGCCAGTGGACCCCCTCATTACGCAGCTAGTCCTCTGTCTCCTGTGTCCTCCTCTCTTTTGCTGTCCTCTGTCCCCATGTTGCCCTGTGTCATCCCCTGTCCCCCCTGTTGTCCTATGTCCCCAGTGTTGTCCTCTGTCTCCAGTTCAGTCGTGGGACTGTGCCACAAGAGGAGAGGCGAAGTAGAGTAGATTATTTTTTCAGAAGAGAGCATCACTTCCTCCGCCCACGTTTTGCCAACTGGAGCCGATGGCCTCGCGGGTGGGACCAAGGCACTGCCATTGGGGCCAACCACTGCGCGCACTGAGTAGCAGTGACCTGTCATAGGGCAATGATGAAGAATTGTTGAAGAATTCATCTGCTCTCCTCCACCCCTTCCCTCAGCAGCACAGTCCCAGGACTGAACTGCACATTACTGGTAATACATAAGTAAAGCTGTACTTTAGGATGGCAGGGGGACAAAGGATGACAGGAGGGACAGAGGAGACCACAGAGTGACACAGGAGGGCACAAAGCAACACAGGAGGGACACAGCGATACATGGAAGGCACAAGGGGGACACAAGAGGTACTAGGTGGACATAATTGGAGGGATCCATGGCTACACGCCGCGTCAATCATTTACTACGACGCAAACACGAGAAACAATGTACAAACAACACTGAAACATGCCTATTCTAAGTCTTGTAAACACTTCATAATGATTCTAACTAACTGACCAAAGACCAATCTGTTTCCACTTCTTCATTACAATGCACTGTGATTATAATTACATATATTAAAGAATTCTAAAAATAGCCCTGACATTTCCTGTAACATTACCGCTGTTATGGAATATGTAAAAATGTAATTTAATAGAATAATTCGGCTGGACAAATTATATTTAACAACAGGCCTATAATTATGTGTGTTGAGAGGCGAATATTCCCAGGTGATGGTTTCTTTACCGCGCCTCGCTCCCCCCTCTGCCGTTTCCATAACCGCCTCTTTTATTAATGAAAATAATCTGAACTCGAAGACTTCTCTAGGAATACTAATTCCTTGCAGAGAATAAGTGTGTGAAATGTCAGCCTCCGGCACTAGGGGGCAACACACAGGGGAGCCGCCATATTCAGTGTGCGTGTGTACAGTGTGTGCGTGTCTGTACAGTGTGTACAGTGTTTGCTGGGCTGGGACAAGGATTGCCAGCACTAGAGGCTGAGATTCCAAAATGCCCCCCCTGTATCCCCTTCCTTCCCCAGCAGTATTATTGATGGCTGGATATGCAATTAACTTCTTCTCCTGGGTTTCCTCCATGGTGATACGTTCATACCTTCTCAATAAAATACCCTTTGTACCACCAGAAAAGGGAGAAAATACTTTACTGATAGAGATTAGTATTTCGTAATTCAGCTGCAATGAAGATCTCTTTGAACAAGGTTGTCACATCCTAGGACAGGGGTAGGGAACCTATGGCTCGGGAGCCAGATGTGGCTCTTTTGATGGCTACATCTGGCTCACATACAAATCAGTAGGGGGTTTATTCACTAAGCTACACTGCTCAAGCAGCGCAGCTTAGTGTGGCGTCGCAAGTAACATTTTCAAAGTAAGCACACTACTTGTTGTAGCATGAACTACTAACTTACTCACGCTACCCCAAAACTAACGGTTGCTCCAATTGTCCCACTCTGGACCTTGTCAGGTCCAGTGACTTTGTAGGACGAGATCCCCACACTTTGATTGGCCCAATAGGCTGCCTGTCACTTGACAGGCAGCCTATTGCACCAAAGTGTGGGGATCTCATCCGACAAAGTGAATCAACCCCAAAGTCAGCTAGGTAATTGTACAAGCTGTTAGTCGGTATTTCTCCTGTCTGACTCCCGGGGAAATTGCTGATGTTGCTGAAACCCAAGAGAAGCTGAAAAATTTTTTTTGTGTGTGTGTGCCACTGACACTGCATATAACAAACACAGAACACTTATATCGCGCTTTTCTCCTGGCGGACTCAAAGCGCCAGAGCTGCAGCCACTAGGACATGCTCTATAGGCAGTAGCAGTGTTAGGGAGACTTGCCAAAGGTCTCCTACTGAATAGGTGCTGGCTTACTAAACAGGCAGAGCCAGGATTCGAACCCTGGTCTCCTGTGCCAGAGGCAGAGCCCTTAAACATTACTCCATTCAGCCACTACAGCCCTGTCTGTCGCAGCTGGCCATTGCTAATTGCTATACTGTGCCAGGCCCAGCACATTCAGTGCATACCTTTTCACTGCACCTGTGTGACTGCACATTGTATTATACCACCAGTCACTGCATCTGTGTGACTGCACACTGTTTTATATACCAGTCAGTGCATACCTTTTCACTGCACCTGTGTGACTGCACATTGTATTATACCACCAGTCACAGCATACCTTTCACTGCATCTGTGTGACTGCACAAAGGCTTTGATTCACTAACTGGTCCTAACTCAGTTAGCACGTCTGAAGGCTTTGGACGTGCAAACTAAGGTGCTAAGTAGTTTGCACGTCCAAAGCTGTTACTGATCGCGTGCTAAGTTTAGCTCGATTCACTAAAGGGTGCTAACTCAGTTAGCACGCCTAAAAGCCCCTTAAGACGAGCAAAGTAACTTTGCACGTCCTAATATGGGCGCAAAAAGTCGCACCCGGTGCGCTGGAAACCAAAACAGCGCATCGGGTGTGCCCGAAACGTTGCGCACCGTTTCGGGCGAACCTGGTGCGCCGTTTCCAGCGCACCCGGTGCGACTTTTTGTACCCATATTAGCGCGCGCAAAGTTACTTTGCGTGTCTTAAGGGGCTTTTAGGCGTGCTAACTGAGTTAGCACCCTTTAGTGAATCGAGCCCATTGTATTATACCAGCAGTCAGTGTATACCTTTCACTGCATCTGTGTGATTGCACATTGTATTATACCTCCAGTCACTGCATACCATTCACTGCATCTGTGTGACTGCACATTGTATTATACCAGCAGTCAGTGTATACCTTTCACTGCATCTGTGTGACTGCACACTGTATTAGTCCAGTCAGTGCATACCTTTCACTGCATCTGTGACTGCACATTGTATTATACCTGGCAGTCAGTGCATAACTTTCAATTGAATGGATGGCAGACTTGCCCTCCATAACAGCTTCTCGTTACAGGATTTCAAGTGTATTTGTCTCATCATTATACAGCAGGGCCTCGAAAGAGTCCTCCTGTATTGTTATTTTTCGTCACTGCCTCCCTGAGTCGGGGCTTGCATGCCGTGCCTGCTGCCTTCCTTGGATGTGTGGTGGTAGCCATTTCTCAGGCTCCCGCTGGTTCCCGGCCCGTTACCCGTGGTCACCATGGTACTGAGAAACTACTATGGAAAGTTTATCAAACAGTTGAATGAATGGCAGACTTGCCCTCCATAAAAGATTCTCATTAAAGTAACTTTGCACGTCCTAATATGGGCGCAAAAAGTCGCACCCGGTGCGCTGGAAACCAAAACAGCGCATCGGGTGTGCCCGAAACGTTGCGCACCGTTTCGGGCGAACCTGGTGCGCCGTTTCCAGCGCACCCGGTGCGACTTTTTGTACCCATATTAGCGCGCGCAAAGTTACTTTGCATGTCTTAAGGGGCTTTTAGGCGTGCTAACTGAGTTAGCACCCTTTAGTGAATCGAGCCCATTGTATTATACCAGCAGTCAGTGTATACCTTTCACTGCATCTGTGTGATTGCACATTGTATTATACCTCCAGTCACTGCATACCATTCACTGCATCTGTGTGACTGCACATTATATTATACCAGCAGTCAGTGTATACCTTTCACTGCATCTGTGTGACTGCACACTGTATTAGTCCAGTCAGTGCATACCTTTCACTGCATCTGTGACTGCACATTGTATTATACCTGGCAGTCAGTGCATAACTTTCAATTGAATGGATGGCAGACTTGCCCTCCATAACAGCTTCTCGTTACAGGATTTCAAGTGTATTTGTCTCATCATTATACAGCAGGGCCTCGAAAGAGTCCTCCTGTATTGTTATTTTTCGTCACTGCCTCCCTGAGTCGGGGCTTGCATGCCGTGCCTGCTGCCTTCCTTGGATGTGTGGTGGTAGCCATTTCTCAGGCTCCCGCTGGTTCCCGGCCCGTTACCCGTGGTCACCATGGTACTGAGAAACTACTATGGAAAGTTTATCAAACAGTTGAATGAATGGCAGACTTGCCCTCCATAAAAGATTCTCATTAAAGTAACTGCACAGACAGCAGAAAAAGTAATTTAAAAAATATTTATTTATTTATTTATTGTATTTATAAAGCGCCAACATATTATGCAGCGCTGGACATTAGTTTAGGTTACAGACAAAATTTAGGGGTGACATACAGCAATATGACAATACAGGAATACAAGAAAGACCAGATCATGCAGCACAGTATGAGTACAAGGTAATGCTTAGTCAGTCACTGTAGATGTAAGCTTTTACAATGGTAGAGAGAGAACCATCAACAGTCTGAGTAGTGATGAACCCCTGGACTACTGGGTGCGCAGGCTTGACCTGTAGCTAGAGTTGAGCCGAAATTTTCGTAATTTCGCATTACTATAATTACGCATGCGAAATTTGCGATTACGATGCGAAATTACGGTAGCGTAATTGACATTAAAATCGTAATTGAAAATACCGTAAGCGTAATTTTCAACGCGTAATTTCGCGTTTCGTTCATGCCGTAATTTCGCATTAAACGCTACCGTAATTTCGCGTTAAACCGTAACGCTCCGTATAATGTAAAAAAGCCGCCGACTTTAAGGGTTAATAGCAAAGCCCCCTTAAATGCTAAGAGCCTCAAATTTGGAGAATATATTAAGGAGATCAGGAGGAATAAGAGGAAATTTTTTTTTTCAAAAAGACCTTATAGTTTTTGAGAAAATCGATGTTAAAGTTTCAAAGTAAAAATGTATACATTTAAAAACCCGCCGACTTTAATGGTTAATAGCAAAGCCTGCTTAAAGTTTAGGAACACCAAATTCCCAGGGTATATTAAGGGGATCAGTGGGAATAAGAGGAAAAATTTTTTTTTCAAAAAGACCTTATAGTTTTTGAGAAAATCGATTTTTAAGTTTCAAGGGCAAAAATGTCTTTTAAATGCGGAAAATGTCAGTTTTTTTTGCACAGGTAACAATAGTGTATTATTTTCATAGATTCCCCCAAGTGGGAAGAGTTTTACTTACTTCGTTCTGAGTGTGGGAAATATTAAAAAAAAACGACGTGGGGTCCCCCCTCCCAGACCTCTTTAACCCCTTGTCCCCCATGCAGGCTGGGATATCCAGAATGCGGAGCACCGGCCGCGTGGGGCTCCACAACCTGACTATACCAGCCCGCATGGTCCATGGATTGGGGGCTCTCGGAAGGGGAGGTGCAGCCAAGCTTTCCCCTCCCCCTCCGAGCCCTTGTCCAATCCAAGGACAAGGGGCTCTTCTCCACCTCCGATGGGCGGTGGAGGTGGAGGCCGCGATTTCCTGGGGGGGGGGGGGTTCATGGTGGAATCTGGGAGTCCCCTTTAAAAAGGGGTCCCCCAGATGCCCACCCCCCCTCCCAGGAGAAATGAGTATAGAGGTACTTGTACCCCTTACCCATTTCCTTTAAGAGTTAAAAGTAAATAAACACACAAACACTTAGAAAAAGTATTTTAATTGAACAAAAAACATAACCACGAAAAAAGTCCTTTAATATTCTTAATTAACCATTAATACTTACCTGTCCCTTTAAATAAATGATCCCTCGAAATAGCCTCGGAAATGTTCTATCAGTTACAATGTAACAAAGTTATTACAATGTAACAACTTTGTTACATTGTAACTACGCCGCACCCGACGTCACTCGCCGCTCAGCCGCCGCATACGCGTCTGCGCTGCACGGACCCGACAGAGCTCTGAGCTATATAGCTCAGAGCTCTGAGAAGCATCTTTGAATTTGGGCTCCAAGGAGCCCCATTGGTCCTTAGCAGACCAATGGGGTTCCTTCAAATCAGAGGCTCTTAGCATTTAAGGGGGCTTTGCTATTAACCCTTAAAGTCGGCGGCTTTTTTACATTATAAGGAGCGTTACGGTTTAACGCGAAATTACGGTAGCGTTTAATGCGAAATTACGGCATGAACAAATACCCATTGTAATGCGAAAATTACGTGAAAATTACGCTTACGCGAAACTTCGCGAAATCCTTCTTCATTACGATTATGTACTTACGGCCATAATCGTAATTACACTAATTACACGAAATTTCGCGAAATCGTAATTACGTCATTACGCTCATCTCTACCTGTAGCCAGAGCTGTCACAATTTGCCATCCAACTTCTGGCTTGCCCTGCCTCAAGCGTTCTAGAAAGGACCTTCAGTGCAGCTGGAGGCATTGTCAGTGAGAAAAGAAGTCGCCTATGTCAAAAAAGTATTCAGTACCTCACCTTTATCAAAATGAATGAGACATGGATCCTGGAGGGCTACTGCCTGCCCGAAGACTAAGTCAGTCCCCACACACAGCATCTCTGCCTGCACGCTGTGTGACTGCCTGCCCAAACACTAAGTCAGTCCCCCACAGCATCTCTTCCTGCAGGCTGCTTGACTGCCTTCTCCACCACCACCAATAGGGTCCAGGACGCCAGGTGGATTCCTGAATTTTTAAGGCCGCTGCTAGCAGCAGCCGCTAACAAAAAGAATAGGTTTTTTGGTGCGTGTACATGCCTAATTTTTCTTCACTGCAGCTGCAACAACAAATCAAAAGGCCTGTACATGTGTCAATTCCCCTTCGTGATCGTTACCTTGCCGCGGTGAAGGCGCTTGCGTATCACAATGAAGCAATGACCTATATGAGTGTGTTGGGGGGCACACCCAAGAAAATAACGTCGTTGCTTCATTGTGGACAGAGCAAATTCAATCAGCTGGACAGTCACTGTTGTTCTGTTCTGTCATTGAGCTACCTCAGCTGGATTACAAGCTGGATTACACATTATGAAGTATAGGTTTACCGAGGACACTAGGCATTGAGGTCATTTCTGGTGCCCCGGGCGGCCCCCACATCTCCTGGTAGTGGGGGGGAGGTATGAGAAAGTGACAGCACAGCAGCACTAGTGATCTCTGCTATCACCAGAACCGCTATGAATGAGTGAAGTCACTTATGAAAGACAGTACTTGAAAGAGATGGGCCAAACAATATCTGTGAACCAGAAAGACTCAAGGGAAACAGGAAAAACAAAAATTGCTGGTGAGATTTGCCTCCTCCAAGCTACTACACAACATGGAAGAGCAGCCACGGGTTTAGTTGGCGTTAAGGCAGAAAAAGTATAAATCTGGCCTGCACTACAAGTAGGCCTAGTGTTCACACGCAAAAAATGCCCATTTAAGAACATGTTTGAGAACTAATATTTTAGGCTTTGGGAAGTCAGTTTTGAACTTTGAGGCAGGGAACACACTTGACAGTTTTCGTGCGCGTTTTCTGCACAGAAAAACTGAGAACTCATGTTAATCAATGTGCTAGTGCACACTTACTGTGTTGTTCGCGCGCAGAAAAAAAACTGACATTCTGCATCCTGATTCTGCACATTTTGGCAGTTTTCTGTATCAATTACATCAGCTGCTGTGAAAAAACGCGCGCGTTTTCCTGCAGAAAAAGTATGCAGAAAAACGTGCACGGAAAACCTGAAAGTCAAGTGTGTTCCCTGCCTGAAAGTAGAGGAAGAGATAAGGCCAGATTAATACTTTTTCTGCCCCTAGGCCAAGTATGTTGGAGCTCCTCTTCCATGTGTATCATGCATGTACTGTAGGCCCCTCCCATTCCATGTGCAGCGTCCTCTTCCATGTGTATCATCCATGTACAGCAGCCCCCTCCCATTCCATGTGTAGCCCCCTCTTCCATGTGTAACATCCATGTAGCAGCCCATCCCATTCCATGTGCCACCCCCTCTTCCATGTGTATCATCCATGTGCATCTCCTGTTCCATGTGTATCATCCATGCACTGTAGCCCCCTCCCATTCCATGTGCAGCCCTCTCTTCCATGTGTATCATCCGTGTACAGCACCCCTCCCATTCCATGTGCAGCCCCCTCTTCCATGTGTAACATCCATGCACTGTAGCCCCCTCCCATTTCATGTGCACCACCCTCTTCCATGTGTAACATCCATGCACTGTAGGCCCCTCCCATTCCATGTGCAGCCCCCTCTTCCATGTGTAACATCCATGCACTGTAGGCCCCTCCCATTCCATGTGCAGCCCCCTCTTCCATGTGTAACATCCATGCACTGTAGCCCTCTCCCATTCCATGTGCAGCCCCTCCTCTATGCTTATCATCCATGTACAGTAGCCCCTCCCATTCTATGTGCAACCCCCTCCTCCATGCTTATCATCCATGTACAGCAGCTCCTCTCTTTCATGAATAGCTCCCTTGGGCATCAGTCTCCCATTTTCCATGTGTTGCTCTCCATTTTCAGCCTCCTCTTTCCTATGTAGCAACTCCTCTTTTATGTTTTGGTGGCCCCTTGGGTTGCTGCCGTCCAAGGCCCGTGCCTTTGTGACCTTTCCAGAAATACGGCCCTGGGAACAGAGGCAGTTTTTCCCGAACTGTCTATGCATCAGGTTTTTCTACTAGTTTCTCTAGTCTTTTTCTACCTCTCTTGTCCTTTTTAACTGCCTGGCGATCCAGACACCAAACGTCCAGGGACCAGCTGTAAAGCGCGCCGGCATGTTTTCCAAACATATTTCCATCTAATATCTCCCTGGAGACGTTTTCATATTGCCGTTCTGCCGTGACAGCGCAATTAAGATAAGAACCTTTCTGCGGTGAAGCCGGCGATCTTTCTCCGATGAGGTCTCAGGAAATAAATTTTCACTTCTCTCCAACCCCGGCGCTAATGCGTTTTTTGTTCGACCAGGAAAACAGGATGGCTGTCATAATCGCTCCTGTAATCTGATTATCATCTTGTACACGAGAACAGGAGGCTTGACAGGTTCCATAGACCTTGCTCCGGCGGTGAGGCCGAAGATTGACTGTGAAAAATGGAACAGTGTGAGCAATTCATTAAGTTCTACCGCTATGGGGGGAGAGCACAGACCCTGATTTACTACACGAGCAGCTATGGTGCCCGACATAACCGAATAAACCTTTGTTCTGTGCCGGCGGTGAAGGTTTTATGTGCTGTGAGTTCCGTGCCCTTTATGGATAATAAAATTAAAATATGGACTGACTGGCAAGGTCACCGCCATATCTTAAGCCTCCTTTTATCTCTATTGTTGCGTGCATGAAAAAAGGGCACCGTGAAAAAAGGGCCGGGTTATTAACGAATTTGGAGCCAGGTATTAACGATATTTGCTAACGAGAATCATTGTTGTCAAGCTTTATTAACGATAATTACTGTTGCAAAAATAAAAGAGAAATAATAACAAATAAATATTAACGTTAAATGTCGTAAAGTTTTTTCATCAATATTGCTTAACCCAACCTTACACTCACACAGAACCCTCCCCTGGTGGTGCCTAGAACTAACCACTCCCCTAGTGGTGCCTAACACTAACCACCCACCCCGGTGGTGCCTAACCCTAACCCCCCGGTGGTTCCTAACCCTAATTACCCCCTGGTGGTGCCTAACCCTAACCCCCTGGTGGTTCCTAACCCTAATTACCCCCTGGTGGTGCCTAACCCTAACCCCCCGGTGGTTCCTAACCCTAATTACCCCCTGGTGGTGCCTAACCCTAACCCCCCGGTGGTTCCTAACCCTAATTACCCCCTGGTGGTGCCTAACCCTAACCCCCTGGTGGTTCCTAACCCTAACCACCCCCCTGGTGGTGCCTAACCCTAACCCCCCGGTGGTTCCTAACCCTAACCACCCCCCTGGTGGTGCCTAACCCTAACCCCCCGGTGGTGCCTAACCCTAACCCCCCGGTGGTGCCTAACCCTAACCCCCCGGTGGTTCCTAACCCTAACCACCCCCCGGTGGTTCCTAACCCTAACCACCCCCCTGGTGGTTCCTAACCCAAACCACCACCCCTGGTGTTGCCTAAAACGAACCGCCGCCTAGGTGTTGCCTAACCCTAACCACTCCCTCTGCAGAAACACCCTTTTAGATATATTAACGATACCTTTGAAAACGTAAAATCTGTACTTATTATCAAAATAATATGACAAAAACGATACTGGTATAATCTTATCAACAAAATTTTTCGTGCCGCCCTTTTTTTGCCATATTAACGATAATTGCATTAAAGTCTATGGCGGCGCCCTTTTTTCCTGCTCCCCTATTGTTGATTAATGTGATAATGTGAGGCAAGGTAGAGAAGGTAAAAACTTCTTCAACCATAATCCCAGTTATTATAGCCACATGGTCTCCAATGGGTAATGTTCATGTTTTAATGTATACACAGGTTGCCTATCTAAGGACGGAAATCCGTCTAAAAGCTTGTGAAGAAATTCCATGGCTTTTAGAACCCAAATCTGGAAATGATCATAACGCCATGGGGGGTAAAGCAAACCTGAACGGAAAATTAAAAGTGAAACTAAACATACACAGATCATACTTACCTACTTGTCTACTCATCACTCTCTTTCTCCTCTCCTGTGGCCTGTTTGTCCACTGTGATCAATGGATTTTGAAAATGGCAATGACCCCATGACAGCTTCCTGTCACCACACTAATAAACTGTAATATCACCCACTTGAGCCACAGGGAAACATGGAAATTACCTAGTTCATCAGTTGTCCTTTCAGTTATAACTGACAGCAACTGATATATAACTGGTTAGACAGTTCATTTTCAACTGACAATGTACCTCAAGCTTCCGATGATATAAACCCAGCCCTTTTTAACCTGTGATGTTTTTGCCATAACCATGCTATGATTAAGGACCACTGCAGGTCCGAAACATGTTAGCTGAGTTTGCTGTGGCTGCCCTGGGATAAGTCCTAAATAAATCATTGGAGTGACTTGAAGCGGACCAAATCTCTTCTTTTCTATCTTGATCTGTGGGCTGGTTGCCCAGGTCCAGCTCGGTTCCCACTACGAGTGTAGCGGTATATCCACCTTGTTCATTGATATATAACTGACAGTAACTGATATATTTCAGTTCTGACAAAATCTTGTCAGAACTGGAAGGAATCGTTGTTAGAAGAAAATGGTAAGCTTCTGATAGGACCTGACGGTGAGATACCGTAAGTATGTAATATTTATTCGCAGGTACATTGTGTGTTTATTTTAAATAATTTTACTTGGTGCAGGTTCCATTTAATAAAAGAAGTGATGAAAGGAAGATAACACATAAAGGAAGATATTCAGGAGCAGTGAACAATATAGCGTCTCAGAGATGAAGATTTACAAAGATGAAGCTAAATGCAACATGAAGACCTGGACTTAGAGAATAAGATCTTCAGTTATGAAGAGGGATGTATTGGCTTGAGAGAAATATCTTCGAAGGTGAAGAGCAATTGTGTGGACTAAAATAGTATGTGCAGGGGCACAAAGTGATGTGTGTTAATCAGAGACCAAGATCCTAAGGAATACAAAAGAATCAGAGGACTCAGAGATTACATTCATAAAGAGGCCAATGGTAACATGTACACTCAGAAGATAAGACCTTCAGGTGTGGTGACCTTGGGTGGGCTCAGGAAATAAGACCTTCTGGGAATAGAGAACATGTGAGCTTTAAGGTCCGTACACACGCCGGACTTTAGGCAACGACGGGTCCGTCATTGCCTCCCGCTGGGTGGGCGTGCCAGCGACAGTCCGGCGTGTGTACGCTCTGTCGTCAGACTGATACGGCTGTTTCTGAGCGATCCGCCCGGCGGAACGCTCAGAAACAGCCGTATCAGTCTGACGACAGAGCGTACACACGCCGGACTGTCGCTGGCACGCCCACCCAGCGGGAGGCAACGACGGACCCGTCGTTGCCTAAAGTCCGGCGTGTGTACGGACCTTAAGGTTTGGAGAAAAATGTGTTGATCTAGACTGTGATTTTCAAGGGTGAAGAGCAATGTATAGATTGGACTGGACTTAGAGAAAAGGATCTTCAAAAGTAGAGACTAATGTTGGGATGGGCTGAGTAAAATCTTCAGTGCTGGAATCATGTGATAAGTGAGTCCAGACAGTTAGGCTAGGGTCACAGTGCTCAGTTGCATTGCAGAATAATTCTGCATGTCAACTCACTGCCCATATAATTCTATGGACCTGGTCACAGTACTACTTTGTAACGGATCGCGTTATTCTAACTCGCTGCATGCAGGTCTGTGTCTAGTCTCCATTGCAGTTCACACTCATCAAATGTATGCAGGGCCGGATTTGTACTTTTTACCGCCCTAGGCCACTGTCACCGGCCGCCCCCTTCAGTATAGGTAGCGAGACGACCCCTCCCCCTTCCCTCTAGTATAGGTAGCCTTATGATCCCCCCCCTTCCCTCTAGTATATGTAGCTAGAGTACTCCTCCCCCCTTTCCCTCCAGTATAGGTAGCCAGATGACTCCCTTAATCCCTCTTTTTCCCACTCCCCCCTTTCAGTACAGGTAGCCAGCTCACCTTCACATCGCAGCAGCCATCAGTGTCACGCATTTCTCTGCTTGTCTCCAGTGCAGAAGCTTCCTCTTCCCTTCCATCTCCAATGCTGCTCAAGTCTACAGCCACCAACCCCAATGCAAATGTGCACAGAGAGCAAGGTGGCTGCTGCACAGGCGGCTAGCAGCAGAGTACCTGGCATTGCAGCAGTTGCAAACCTGAAAATGCTGCGCCAGTTAGCCTGCTGCTTTGGTGCCCCTGCTCCTGTGGTGCCCTAGGCCATGGCCTAGGTGGCCTTGTCCTAAATCCGGCCCTAAATGTATGCGTGTTATGCAACTGACCACCATGAACCTAGCCTAAAGCTGGACACTTAAGCTGGCCACTAACGGTCCAATTTCTAGCGAAAAGTCGTTTGAGCGATCAGAAATTCTGATCGGATTGGTTGTAAATAATCTCCATTGGTGGACACAATCGATTATGAATGAGTGAAAAAAATGTCGCCCGAATAAATTTTCGTCGAACGAAAATTTGGATTTTCTTGGTGGTCGTGATAGATAGGAAGCAGATTGGTAAGTTGATGGTGTGGTGAACGATTTTTCGTCCGATCAGAATTTCTGATCGCTCGAACGATTTTTCGCTAGAAATTGGACAGTTAGTGGCCACCTTAAGACTTTCAAGTGCAAGTGTGGAGAGTTCTACATGGACTTCATGGGGACAGCGCGTAAGATCTTCAGGGGTGGAGAATAATGAGTGCACTTAATCGGTAACACCTTCGAGTGTGGAAAGTACTGCATGGACCTAATTATTATTAAAGGACACCAGAAGTGAAAATAAACGAATAAAATAAACAATTGTATCTATCCTCCTTCTCTTAAAAATGACTTTTTCAGATATTCCACAGTTTCATTTTATATTTAAATCTACTTTTTAAGTGTTTACTGTTTTATTGTTTTTGCTGAATGATACATTCATTTAAGTATGCCAGAGCTAGAATCTATGAACCATTGACCCTTTTTATCTCTTTCCTGCACTCAGAAGCCATTTTCTGCCATGAAAGTGTTTTATAGTCAGAATTTCTTATTAGTGAGGGTCACACTGTAGCCCCCAACTGTCCCTCTTTTGGAGGGACAGTCCCTCTTTGGGAGCCCTGTCCCTCTTTCTTCCTCATTTGTTCCTCTTTCAAGACTTTGTCCCTCTTTCAATGCAAATATATATATTTCTCTACTAAAAAATGTGATTGATTGACTCTGAATTTTATTCCCATCCTTTAAATATTACTAATTTTCAAATGTTACTATGAAGGAAAATGAACCAGGATAGAAAGGACCAGTGTGGTTTAAATTATAAAACAACATATTTTTCTTATGAAATCTTTATGGTATGTGTGACTAGGGGTGTGATGGGGTGTGACATAATAAGGGGTGTGGCAGGGGCATGGCTTAAGTGTCCTTTTTTCTCATCTCAAAAAGTTAGGAGGTATGCTGATATTTAACTCTTTCAGGCAGAGAAATAAAAAAAGGAACACAGCAGTAATTTGTGTGCTAGGCAATGTACATACACATGTCTATCTCATCATGTCACAGGTCACCTCAGGTATCCTTTAACATTTAGGTACTACACAAAAATATAAAGTATTTAAATGTGTGTCTGAAATTTGGGGTTCATAAGACACCTGGCTTGCAGCAAGGATCCTACAATTATTGTAGCAGCACTATTTTCAAAATAATTTCAGCAAGTTAATTGTGGTTAGTGAAACCACAGTGACAGCATCATTCCTCAGCATCATTTCAGGCATCAAGGCCGACAGCTCATCTAAGCAGAACTGTGCAGAAAGAGAACATGGCTGACTGGTGTCACGTGACCTCCCCAGGGGATCACATGACGGCCTAGACCCTGGCAGCCAGCCACTGTGCCCCTTGCTGTGTTTCATGCCCTTGCTGAGGACATCACAGCTACATGAGGCTGCCCAGGAGACTGAACTGTCTGAACATAGTGAGGGGGGATGATTGCTGCCAATGTGCCACTAGCTGTGGTGCAAACCGTTGAATATACTGACGCCTGCAAATGCCAGGCCATAATGTATGATGGGGGGGGGTATGATGGGGGGGTCAGAACTGTGCAGACTGAACGATGCCTAACCGCACTTTACAGAGCTGGCTCTGCTTACAAGTCAGGAGGAGGCTAAAACGACTCTATTCTTTCTGAAAAACATACCGATTATGTTCCAGAGATGGTCAATGTGATGCAAATGTTCTGAGTTTGTTGCTTATAAAATGAAACTGAAAACAGGATCAATCCGAACCAGCATTCACTGAACTTTATTCGCTCAGTAAAGTTGACTTTATTCCAGGCTCTTATCTCCATCTGTGGCAGACAGGGGGCTGTGTGATGTGATGTGACACAGATTATCAGAGTGAGCACCTGACAGGAAGGGGTAAAACACACACATGACAATCCTGGGCTGTGAATTGAAATTGTAGTGTGTGTTACCTACCAGACATTGCATTAGATGGGTGAAATAATCAGAATCATCTTCATTTGCCAAGGTGAACAGTTGACGCATCCACAATTAATAGTGGCACTTGGCATTGGAAATAATTAACATTTAGACATTTCAGACTTACAGAAAAGGTACAGATGAGTCAGAGTCGGCAGTGCAAAGGATCAGGGCCCATTCTAGACTTTCTGCCACCTGAGGCAAACTTTGTGAAGATGGCGACCCCCTCCGATAGGTAGTATAATTGCCCCCAGTATAGGTAGCCTGGAGGGGGTAGCAACCAGGAAGGGGGTGGGGTGGCGGGCACAGCATTGGAGAGGGGGGCCCCCCTCACCTGGGTCCCCCCGGTCTGCGCTCCCCCTCCAGATATTAGCGCAGTGTACAATCAGGCAGCAGGCAGGGAAACAATGACTCACCTCCTTGACGTTCCAGCGTTGCGTTTCACCGCTCCTCACTTCCTGCAATGCCATCCACTGTACAATACAGAGGGTGGCTTTGCAGGAAGTGAGGAGCGGTGGAACGTCAAGGAGGTGAGTCATCGCTTCCCTGCCCGCTGCCTGATTGTACACTGCGGTAATAGCTGGAGGGGGAGCGCAGACCGGGGAGACGTCCCCCCCTCCCCACCGCTGTGCCTGCTGCCCCCCTTCCAAAGCAGTTTCTTGGGGCCCCCATTCAGAGTCAAAGGGGCCCCATCAGCACATAAACCAGCCCTCGCCATCCTGTCAGCGGTGGCTGGATGGTATAATGGTTAAAGGGACTCTGAGCAGTGCAGTAACTATGGAAAGATGCATATGATTTTAAAGCTCTCTTTCTCCTCTTTCCAATGATATGTAAACGGCCGCCCTATGCCTTTTAGTTTTCGCTATTTTCGTGATCGAAATTGCGGCTACAGGACGACTTTTCTCCAAAGTCGGCAGCTCGATTCAGCACAATGCAATGAAATATAAGGAACCCAGGGGGATATAATTACAAACATCATGCTGGTAGGTGTGAGGATGTAATTAATTAGTTGTGGGTATGCTTAAAGGCATACTCACAGGCACTGCTCGGAGTCCCTTTAAGGGCTCTGCCTCTGACACAGGAGAAAAAGGTTCGAATCTTGGCTCTGCCTGTTCAGTAAGCCAGCACCTATTCAGTAGGAGACCTTAGGCAAGTCTCTCTAACACTGCTACTGCCTATAGGGCGCGTCCTAGTGGCTGCAGCTCTGGCGCTTTGAGTCCGCCAGGAGAAAAGCGCAATATAAATGTTATTTGTCTTGTCTTGTCAAATGATGCCGTGCACTGCTGATTGTCTTCAGAGCCAGGCTCTCCTCCTAGGTCCCCCTCCTGCTACTGTGCGCTCTGCCGCTGCCCACTCCGCCCTCCCTTCCCACAGAGAACCACAGCTGCAGCAAGAATGATAGCAGCAGATGGCAAACGCTCACTCACCTATCCATGATCCAAGCGATAGAGATCCCATCATCTGAAACCTATCTGTCTTTTGTACATTGCACTCGCTCTGAACTTCCTGATTCTCAGATCAGACAGGAAGTAGTAATAGTAGTAGTAACAGAGCGGCAGCACTCTAGAGGAGACAGGTAGGCTCCGGATGACGGGACCTATATTGCTTGGATCGCACTAGGTGAATGTGAGTCATCTGGTGCTGTCATTCTCCCCCGCTGCGGCTACCTTCTCTGCTGGACTATCGTATTCACTGGGATGGAGGCTGCATGGTGGCTGTCTAGTTTGGGAGGAAATCGGTTGTTTGGTGGTGGGGGTGGTTATGTAATTCTGTCTGGGGAACGGATCCCGGTTTGGCGGTATCCAGAGCTTTCTGCTATTGCCAGGCTGGAGATGCAGGGGGTAAGTGCTGCTGCTGTCATATCTGGCGCCCTCTTCACAGGGGTTCCCCAGCCCCTGAGTGCAAATGTCCCAGCCATTCATCTCTCACTCTGCATTTTGCCGCTGCTATTCCCTGCATTGTGCACCCACAGAGGAAAGCGGGCTGTTGCCCATAGCAACCAGTAGCTCGGCTGCCCCAGTGTGTGCGGCATGTTGCTGTGCAGCTGCATCTTCTGATTCTATTACGACATGATGGGGAGGGGCCCAAATCAGTTACTTTGCTTAGGGCCCCATTTAGCCTTAATCCGGCTCTGACCCCACCCCATGGGCAGCCTGGGGCTGCAAAGGATGCATGAGAGGATGGTACAGGAAGCTAGGGCATTGTGCATGGGTGGGAGCATGAGTTCAGGAGGAAGACTGTGTGGGGGAAGAAGGTGCTCCTGTGCCTGGTGGCTTTAGTGGGGATAATTCTGTAGCAATTGCCTGAAAGGAGACGGTTGAAGTACAGACTACCAGGATGGGTGGGGTTATTCTGTGCCAGATTGGTCCTGGTCTTCAGTCTGGAGGTGTGTAGAAGGTCAAGTGGAGGAAGTGGATACCCGGTGATCCTCTCCTCAGCGTTGATAACTCTTTGGAGTTTCAGCCGATCGATTGTGGTTGCACTAGAGATGTCGCGAACCTCCGATTTTCGGTTCGCGAACCGGGTTCGCGAACTTCCGCAGAAGGTTCGGTTCGCGGAAAAATTCGCGAACCGCAATAGACTTCAATGGGGAGGCGAACTTTGAAAAATAGAAAAAATTATGCTGGCCACAAAAGTGATGGAAAAGATGTTTCAAGGGGTCTAACACCTGGAGGGGGGCATGGCGGAGTGGGATACATGACAAAAGTCCCGGTGAAAAATCTGGATGTGACGCAAAGCAGCGTTTTAAGGGCAGAAATCACATTGAATGCTAAATTGGAGGCATAAAGTGCTTTACAACATCTTGCATGTGTATACATCAAACAGGGAGTGTAATTAGAGTACTGCTTCACACTGACACACCAAACTCACTGTGTAACGCACCGCAAACAGCTGTTTGTGTAGTGACGGCCATGCTGGACTACTGCGCAACATGGCGTGATTGCTCTTCCTCACTCAGTGATGTCAGGTAATGTGTGACTTCCTTCTCAACTTTCCATGGCATTGTTAAAAACCTTACGTTTTGTTTTTAATTTACATTTTCTACTTGCTGTGTACTTGTTCAGTACCGCTACAATGAGAATCCTGTGGAGGCGGGCAAGTCTGCCATTGTGACCCCGGGTAATGGCCGGGGAATGAGAGGTTTGAATCCGGTGTGGAGCCTGAGCAACGGCTACCACTACACATCCAAGGAGGGCAGCGGGCAGGCATGCACGCCCGCCCGCCCCGAGGTAGTGACCAAAAATAACAATACAGGAGGAGGACTTTCGAGGCCCTGCTGTGTATTTGAAATGAATGTACTTTAAATCCTTTAACGAGAACCAGTTATGGCGGGCAAAGATGACACCACATTCCTTTCACGAGAATCATATGGAGGCGGGCAAGTCTGTCATTTGTGACCCCGGGTAATGGCCGGGGAATGAGGGATGGAATCCGGTGTGGAGCCTGAGAAACGGCTACCACCACACATCCAAGGAGGGCAGCAGGTAGGCATGCACGCCCGCCCCGAGGTAGTGACCAAAAATAACAATACAGGAGGCGGACTTTCGAGGCCCTGCTGTGTATTTGAAATGAATGTACTTTAAATCCTTTAACGAGAACCAGTTATGGCGGGCAAAGATGACACCACATTCCTTTCACGAGAATCATATGGAGGCGGGCAAGTCTGTCATTTGTGACCCCGGGTAATGGCCGGGAAATGAGAGATGGAATCCGGTGTGGAGCCTGAGAAACGGCTACCACTACACATCCAAGGAGGGCAGCAGGTAGGCATGCACGCCCGCCCCGAGGTAGTGATCAAAAATAACAATACAGGAGGCGGACTTTCGAGGCCCTGCTGTGTATTTGAAATGAATTAACTTTAAATCCTTTAACGGGAATCCGTTATGGAGGGCAAGTCTGCCATTGTCACCGCGGGGAATGAAGGTTGGATTGCGGCCCGAAGTGGGAGCCTGCTGAGACCCATGCTGTAGCTGCCCTGACCGTGCTTTGCAGACCAGGCATCTGTGGTCAGATGGACCCTTGAGCCAGCGGAAGACAAACCAAGTCGAAAGCATTTGCCAAGAATGTTTTACGGAGGGCAAGTATTTTTGCCCTTTTTTTAAATTTATTGAAAATGATAGATGGTTGTATTTTTAAATTGTTTGAAAGTTTAGATGGTTGTATTTTTAAATTGTTTGAAAGTTTAGATGGTTGTATTTTTAAATTGTTTAAAAGTGTATCCATTCTTCCTCCCCCCCAGCCACGAACAATACCATGGGAACGTGGAGCAGCAGAAGCCCCCTGTGACGGCTGCCACGGTTGTTCTCCGCTGCTTGTCTTTTGAGGGGTGCTTCTTTTCCTCAGGTGTTCTTGCCATAGCTGTTTGTGCCTTCTCTCCAGGTGCCTTCGTAAAGCACTTGTCCCTACGTGACAGTTGGCCTTTCCACGGCTCAATTTTTGCTGGCAGAGACAACAGATGGCTTTGCTCCGATCTGAGACACACACGTGAAAAAATTTCCAAACCGCTGAGGCCCCCTGGGGTGATGGCGCTACGGTGGCATCAGCAGCAGCTGACGTTGAAGGGCATGTGTGCTCCCTGGCCATAGCTGGCGATACATGGCACCGGACACTGCCCCCAGCTGTTTCTGAGGACGAGCTCCCTCTGCTTCTATCATGGAGTCGTCTCCTCCTACTCCTCTCTGACTCCTCCTCTGAACTGTCCCCCTGGTCATCTCCTCTACCGGGAACATACGTGCTATCCGTATAATCGTCATCATAATCCTCCTGGCCAGCTGCGCTTTCCTCAGACACCTCCTCAAGTGCACCAACTTCAGGTGGTCCACCATCATCCCCATCCACACACGTTACGTCCATACTATCGCCACCTAACTCAGACGTATGAGGTGGTGTACCTGCGCCTTCTTGTTGTTGTTGCAGTAGTGGCTGGGAATCAGTGATTTCACCACCACCACCAAATAACTCCTGCGAAGTGTCAAATGCAGCGGATGTGGTGCTTGTTGTAGCGCTGGTGGCTGCGGGAGATGAGGTGTTCTGTGTTAAATCCTCAATCACCTCCTCACGATTTTGGGAAGTGATGGCACGTGCCTTCTTCTGAGCACTGTATTTTGGGGCAGGTCCGCATGAAATCACAGCAACACCACCTCGCACAGCCACAGACCTGCCGGTGCCTGGTGGCCTTCCTCTGGGTCTGCCTCTACCTCTTCCTCTACCTGGTTTGTCCATTTTGTCCATCTCGGGGGTATGCTAGCTATATGCAGTGAGGTGGGTTCTCACTCAACACAACAGGTAGTTAGATGCAGTGAGCTGGGTTCACTCAACAGTAAAGGTACTTAAGATGCAGTGAGGTGGGCTCTCACTCAACACAACAGGTAGTTAGATGCAGTGAGGTGGCCAGGTGGGTTTTCACTCAACACAACAGGTAGTTAGATGCAGTGAGCTGGGTTCACTCAACAGTAAAGGTACTTAAGATGCAGTGAGGTGGGTTCTCACTCAACACAACAGGTATTTAGATGCAGTGAGGTGGCCAGGTGGGTTCACACTCAACACAACAGGTAATTAGATGCAGTGAGCTGGGTTCACTCAACACAAGGCTGGGTATATGCAGTGATGAGGTGGGTTAAGTAAATACAACAGGTACTGGGTAGTTAGATGCAGTGAGCTGGGTTCACTCAACAGTAAAGGTACTTAAGATGCAGTGAGGTGGGTTCTCACTCAACACAACAGGTAGTTAGATGCAGTGAGGTGGCCAGGTGGGTTCACACTCAACACAACAGGTAGTTAGATGCAGTGAGCTGGGTTCACTCAACAGTAAAGGTACTTAAGATGCAGTGAGGTGGGTTCTCACTCAACACAACAGGTAGTTAGATGCAGTGAGCTGGGTTCACTCAACACCACGCTAGGTATATGCAGTGATGATGTGGGTTAAGTAAACACAACAGGTACTGGGTAGTTAGATGCAGTGAGCTGGGTTCACTGAACAGTATACAGTAAAGGTACTTAAGATGCAGTGAGGTGGGTTCTCACTCAACACAACAGGTAGTTAGATGCAGTGAGGTGGCCAGGTGGGTTCACACTCAACACAACAGGTAGTTAGATGCAGTGAGCTGGGTTCACTCAACAGTAAAGGTACTTAAGATGCAGTGAGGTGGGTTCTCACTCAACACAACAGGTAGTTAGATGCAGTGAGGTGGCCAGGTGGGTTCACACTCAACACAACAGGTAGTTAGATGCAGTGAGCTGGGTTCACTCAACACAACGCTAGGTATATGCAGTGATGAGGTGGGTTAAGTAAACACAACAGGTACTGGGTAGTTAGATGCAGTGAGCTGGGTTCACTCAACACAAAGCTAGGTATATATGCAGTGATGAGGTGGGTTAAGTAAACACAACAGGTACTGGGGTATATGCAGTACTGGGTAGTACAATGTGCAGCTCCCTGTCACACACACAGGCAGTCAGTCACTGAATGTGCTGGGCTGCTGGCAGTGGCACACACACTATCAATTAGCAAGGCTGTGCATGCAACAAAAGTGTCAGAAAAAAAAATGTACAGGTTGAGCTCTGAAAAGAGCTGTTGCTGGGTGCTTTAAAAGCAATATTAATCAGTCAGGAACAAGCAAAGCAGCCTAGAACCTAACTAATCTGTCCCTAAGAGAAAAAGTCTGCAGCAGCTGTCCCTTTCCTCTCTCTAGCAGGCACACGAGTGACTGTAATGGCCGCCGGAGGCTGCCTTATATAAGGGGGGGTGGGGCTCCAGGGCTTACTGTAGCCTGAATGGCTACAATGTGCCTGCTGACTGTGATGCAGAGGGTCAAAGTTGACCCTCATAGTGCATTATGGGGTGAATCGAACTTCCGGAAAAGTTCGCCTGGCGCAGGCGAACGCGAACCCCCAATGTTCGCCTGGAACCGTTCGCCGGCGAACCGTTCGGTACACCTCTAGGTTGCACCTGAGTCAGGGCCAGCTTCACCATAAGTGCCTTGTAGGCACGTGTCTGCAGGTGCCTGATGATGGAAAGGCAGCTCGCACCCCTCCCTGGGTGCCTCCCTCTCTTCTTTCCTGTGCAGAGGCCCAAGTCGAGTTTAAATGAAAGGTAACTCACCTGACTCTCTCAGCATTCCACTGATAAGATCTGCCTTCAACTGGAGAGAGAACCTCTAACCACCTAATACTTTGGGGTCACCTCTAGCTACTGAGAGAACCTCTGGCTACCTCATACTATATGGCACCTGTAGCAACTTACACCAGGAAAGGGAAGTAAGGGAGAAGTGACAGCTGGGCGGAGTCTTGGGGGCCAGGACATCTGTGCCTATATTCTACTGTGATGTAAATCCGGGCCTGACCTGAGTACCGGACAACAATGGAGAAGCAGAGGACGTTCTCGATTATGGAAGTGTAGAAGCTCGTCATCAGTTATCGGGTCACATTGCCGCTAATCATGCAGCACTGATTGGGAGGAAGGATATGGACACACTTCATATAAGATCCTGAAATTTCCGTATGAGATGAACAGCGGCGGAATTGCTGTAACCGCAGTTTTTATGATGCCATTATCTCTGGAAAGAACACATTGTCTTGCCTATTTTATGTTGTCCTGCTCGTGTTTGTCAATAAATTATCAGCAGCATTGTTATTGTGCATGGCTGTGAATGTTTGGATATTAATCACATATATTCATAGCTGATATCGCTCCCAGCCATACCGCTCTGGTCAGGGCCGGATTGTACTTTTTACCCTCCAAGGCCCACGATCGCTAGCTGCAGTGGCGTACGTAAACAGCTTGAGGCGCCGTTGCAAGTTTTGCCTGGGGCCCCAAGCACTCTATTAATATGGGGCCCCAAAACCTACCAAGAAAAGCTGCAGTGTCAGAGAGGTGTAATCAGACTGTAATCAGAAGCATTTAGTTAAAGAGGAACTCCAGCCTAAACAAACATACCGTCATTAAGTTACATTAGTTTTGTTAATTAAAATAGATAGGTAATATAATCTCTTACCCACACTGTTTTAAAAGAACAGGCAAAGGTTTGATTTCATGATGGCAGCCATCTTTTTGGTTGAAAGGAGGTGACAAGGAGCATGAGACACATTTCCAACTGCCCTGTGTCCTGAGCACCTTTCCCAGTTGCTAGGCAACGTGAATAACAACATAGGAAATCCCATCATGCTCTGCACAGCATCAGGGAAAAAAAGCCTGTGCTTTTTTTTCTTTGATGGGTGGAGCTTAGCTAAAAATGCAGCTAAAAATGAGGCTTGGGTATGAAAAACAAAGTTCTGATGCTGTGAAACTGTTGAAGAAACACCAAGCCTTTTCAGTTCTGCTGAGTAGATTTTTAGTCCGGAGGTTCACTTTAAGGATTACCGCTATGCAATGCACGTATAGAGGTATTCATTACCAGCATAGCACCGGTGCAAAGCTAATAAGATGGATGGAGGAGGGCCCCTAGTGGGCCCCTCAGGACAGGGCCCTCAGTGCGGTCGCAACCTCTGCAACCCCTATTGCTACGCCAGGATTTTTTTTTGGGGGGGGGTGCTATGCAGGTGCTGGACCAATTTCTGGGCCTGCGCCGCTGCAAAGAAATGGACGTGGCCATGACCAGATGAGGGCGGAGCTAACTCATTTAAAGTGAACCCGAGGTGAGAGTGATATGGAGGCTGCCATATTTATTTCCTATTAAACAATACGAGTTGCCTGGCAGCCCTGCTGATCTATTTGGCTGTAGTAGTGAACTGAATTACACCAGAAACAAGCATGCAGCTAATCTTGTCAGTTCTGACAATATTGTCAGAAACCCCTGACCTGCTTTATGCTTGTTCAGGGTCTATGGTTTAAAGAATTAGAAGCAGAGGACCAGCACGACAGCCAGGCAACTGGTATTGCTTAAAAGGAGATAAATATGGCAGCCTCAATATTATTCTCACCCCGGGTTCCCTTTAAAAGTGCAACGCAAAGACAGTGAGCCCAAGTTTTGGTGACCCTTTCCCCAGAAAATTCACATAATTGTGCAGGTTTTCTCAAGAAAATACACATAATGTCGGCAGATATGCCCAGAAAATACGTTCAATCATGTCGGCAGATTTGACCAAAAAACACGTTCAATCATGTGGCAGATTTGACCAGAAAACACATTCAATCATGTGGCAGATTTGACCAGAAAATACGTGCAATCATGTGGCAGATTTGACCAGAAAATATGTGCAATCACGTGGCAGATTTGACCAGAAAATACGTGCAATCATGTGGCAGATTTGACCAGAAAATATGTGCAATCATGTGGCAGATTTGACCAGAAAATACATGCAATCATGTGGCAGATTTGACCAGAAAATATGTGCAATCATGTGGCAGATTTGACCAGAAAATATGTGCAATCACGTGGCAGATTTGACCAGAAAATATGTGCAATCATGTGGCAGATTTGACCAGAAAATATGTGCAATCACGTGGCAGATTTGACCAGAAAATACGTGCAATCATGTGGCAGATTTGACCAGAAAATATGTGCAATCACGTGGCAGATTTGACCAGAAAATACGTGCAATCATGTGGCAGATTTGACCAGAAAATATGTGCAATCACGTGGCAGATTTGACCAGAAAATACGTGCAATCATGTGGCAGATTTGACCAGAAAATATGTGCAATCATGTGGCAGATTTGACCAGAAAATACATGCAATCATGTGGCAGATTTGATCAGAAAATATGTGCAATCATGTGGCAGATTTGATCAGAAAATACATGCAATCATGTGGCAGATTTGACCAGAAAATATGTGCAATCATGTGGCAGATTTGATCAGAAAATATGTGCAATCATGTGGCAGACTTGATCAGAAAATACATGCAATCATGTGGCAGATTTGATCAGAAAATACATGCAATGATGTGGCAGATTTGACGAGAAAATATGTGCAATCATGTGGCAGACCTAACCAGAACATACACCTGCTAATATAAATAAAAAAAAACAACATTTACTCACCTGCAGCAGCAGACCTCCTGTCCCGAACTCCGTCTGGAGCGCAGCTTTCACGATCCTCTGCAGCCAGCAACTGAAACTCCCACGCTGAAAGCAGGGCTATGGGAAAATGGCGCCCGAAGCCCTGCACTGCAGACTCAAAGTCTCCAGAGCAGGGCTCCAGACGTCATTTTACCGTAGCCCTGCTCTGCGGCTGCCGTAGCTGCGGGCTGCTGCTGCCGGTGAACTGACACGGTGTCTATTAGACGCCGAAAGTCAGTTCACCTTGGGGAGTGCTTTAGGGGTACCGCCACTGTACGCCACTGACCACCACATCCTAAAACCCCCCTTAACATGGCAGGGATTAGATTGTTGGCTCCTCTATGGACATTTAGTGACAGGATGGTAGGGATTACATTATAAGCTCCTATGAGGACAGTTAGTGGCATGATTGATGACATAGATTAGATTGTAAACTCTTTGTCGAGTGGCACATGTGGTGAGTGACAGGCAGCTCAGAGATCACTGTAAGTGCCCATTCGCTGCCCCTTCACCCCCGAGTGCCAGATCTGGCTGCGTGTAACCGCCCACCGCTATGTGTAAACTCTGAGTAGCAGGATGTATGTTCATCAGGCTAAGTGCTACTGCCACCCTGCTGCCCACAGCCGCCCCTAGCTTTCCTGGTGCCCTAGGCCGTGGTCTATGTGGCCTTACCTAAAATCCAGCCATGTCTCCAGGAAGCTTCACTACAGCAGCGCAAGAAATGCCGGCCAGGTATTGCGGGAAGCACCATCGGGATTATCTTATCTTGTCTTGTTTTAGAAAAATAAAACATAAAATTAGGAAGATATAAGATTGATATCAAATAAATAATATCCAGGTTATTTTCTCCTGCAACTTTATTAAAAATATATTTTCATTTAAAGGATACCCGAAGTGACATAAGACATAGACATGTGTATGTACAGTGCCTAACACACTAATAACTAGGCTGTGTTCCTTTTTTTCTTTCTCTGCCTGAAAGAGTTAAATATCAGGTATGTAAGTGGCTGACTCAGTCCTGACTCAGACAGGAAGTGACTACAGTTTGACCCTCACTGATAAAAAAAAAATCCCCTTTTTACCTCTTTCTTGCTCTCAGAAACCATTTTCTGCTAGGAAAGTGTTTTATAGTTGGAATTTCTTATCAGTGAGGGTCACACTGTAGTCACTTCCTGTCGGAGTCAGGACTGAGTCAGGTATCCTTTAAAGTGGATCCGAGATGAACTTTTACTCATTGCATAATTGTCAGGACTGAGTCAGCCACTTACATACCTGATATTTAACTCTTTCAGGACGAAACAGCATAGTTATTTGTGTGCTAGGCACTGTACATACACATGTCCATCTCATCATGTCACATGTCACTTCGGGTATCCTTTAAGCCGACAACCATAAATGATTTTGTAGACATGCAAATCCTCATATCAGGTACTTTTCTTCTGAATCCATTTATTAGCAATCACATGTATATGTTTAACGCATATAAAATTGTATTTTTTGTACGATTTTATTTTAAATATTGTATTTTTTTTTAAAGGTAAATTAAAATGCCTGGTGCAGCAGTTTGTTGCTGCTGATCTCTTTGCTGCAGATGTCCACCTTCCTGTTTAGGACCTCTACCCCACCCCCATCAGTCAGAGTCCAGCCCCTTGCAATGAACACGAGTAGCAGGGGGAGGGGGCTACTGCCCACCGTCCTGAAGCCACACCTCCTTAATGAGTTACATCCTATGCTTGTGGAACCTGCGGGACAGCAGACACACCCCTTCTGCTTACATCACTATTGGGGCTGTTCTCTAACGGGGGGGAGGGGAGGGAGAATTAGGATATCTTCAGTGGGAGCATCAACAATAAATGGCAGCATCACGTAATTATTTTTTTTATGCAAAACTGAGACTTGTAAAATAACATTTATATATATTACAAATATTATTATTGATTAATGAAGCTCCGACATATTCAGTGATGCTTTGCAGAGTAAGAAAAAAACCACGGGTTATATAATAATTTGGAAGACATAGTTATTACAGTGATACATTTAACATGATGAATATAATGTACAGCAAATTCCAACCAAGACACAAAAGAGAGTAAGCCTTGCCCTTGCCAGCTCACAATCTAAAGGAATGTGGTGGTGGTTGGGAAGTGGGGACAGTATACCTAGAGGCATAGGGCTTGATTCACAAAAGAGTGATAACAACTGAGTTATCACGCCTAAAAGCTTTGCACGTGCAAACTTGCGTGCAAGCCACTTTGTGGTCGTGTTGCACGTGCAAATTTTAGTCCACTTTGCACGTGAAAACTACGTCGCTTCGCGTGCTAACCTATTAGAGTGTGTGTAGCACGCCCGTACTAAGCTGGTATGCTCGCGATGTAATGCGCACAAAACTTTACGCACGTAAACTTATGACTTCCCAGAATGTCATTAGTTTACGTGCGTAAAGCTTTACGCGCATGATATCACGTGCAAAGCAGCTTTGCACGGGCGTGCTAAGTGTTAGCACTCTTTTGTGAATCAAGCCCATTGTGTTTTTTTAGGTTATAATTAGTAAAGAGTACAATTTGAAATAAAAAAGAGAAACAGTAGGGAAAATAACGTAATAAATACATTTTTTTTACAATATTGATTTATAAATCATTTAGTCAGCGTTTGCCCATTGTAAAATCTATCCTCTCCCCAATTTATAATCTGAAATATATCACACATGCTGACATATTTAGTCCTGTCAGCTGCATCACTACGGAATGTCTGTTTTTTTTTTGAGAATTCCGAAGCCAGTGAAAATAATACCTGGCGTCCCAGGGTGCTCTGGGAGGAGAATTCTGCATAGCTAAACAGCCTAGGCTAAGCATCACTGGGAGGACACGGCTACATACCAATATACAGAAATATAGAGACACTAGCCGTCCCGCGTCGTAGCATACGCCGCATCTTCTATCTATCTAATAGAGTACGTGCCTCAACCTTGAAGCAAGAAGAATAAAGGTGGGTACACACATCAGATAAAAGTCTTTGGAAAAATGAAAGATCACAGACCAATTTTACCCCCTTCCATGTAGTATCAGAGCCATACTCTACACAGTCTATTCTATTGAGCTGCACTCCCCATTAGATAGAAATATTTGCAAGATGCTGTACACATTCAAAAGATCATTATCTGCAAAAGATCCGTTCCTGCAAAAGATCAGTACCTACAAAATACATTCATAGTCTATATTTCCATGCGGATTATTGTGGACATTTTTCCGCATAAGGGCATAAGCATCCGCATACAATGAATTTTCGATGCTGGTCGAAAACACAAATATTTCTGAAGATTTTCGTGAAAATTCGCCAAAAAACGAAAACAGGATTTTCGATGCGAAAATGACTTAGGCGAAAATTCGCAAGGAACACTGCTACATGCTACATAAGCACTATCCAGGAGCGCCACAGGGAGGATTCCCAATGCCCCCTTTTTATACAACCGGAGGGACCGCGGGAACCACAGCGGCACCCCGGAGGGGGAGGCTAGGTGCCGCAGGCGACCCCCCCCAAGCGTGGCCAGCGCCAGGGAGAGCCGTCTGCACCCACCTCCCAATATTAAAAACAGGCACTTACCCTAACGTCCATTGCGTTCTGCTACATGCGCATTAATTTTCTCATGGAAAGCATTTTTTGCAGTTTGTATCCTTTGGAGGCAGGTGGTGGATGGCTTGCTCCGGTGGTGTGAGCTCTGGAGTGAGTTGTCTGCGCCTGTCCTCCCCCCCCCCCTCTGGAGTGCTGTATGTGAGCCAGCCCTGAGCTCTAAAGCTCGGGGTGACCCATGCTTCACTCCTTTCTCATGTGGTGCCCCCAAGTTAATGCGCATGTAGCAGAACGCAATGGACGTTAAGGTAAGTGCCTGTTTTTAATATTGGGAGGTGGGTGTGGACGGCTCGCCCCGACGCTGGCCACGCTTGGGGGGGGGGGTCGCCTGCGCCTCCCCCTCCGGGGTGTCGCTGTGGTTCCCAGGCAGTGAGAGAGCCTGGGACCCTGTGGTCCCCCCGGTTGTATAAAAGGGGGGTATTGGGAATCCTCCCCGTGGCGCTCCTGGATAGTGCTTGCGAATTTTCGCCTCGAAAATCCCGTTTTCGTTTTTTGGCGAATTTTCATGAAAATCTTCAGAAATATTTGCGTTTTCGACCAGCATCGAAAATTCATTGTATGCGGATGCTTATGCCCTTATGCGGAAAAATGTCCACAATAATCCGCATGGAAATTCAATCTATGCGGACGTTTATACCGAAAATTGCCCGCAATAATGCGCAAGAAACTTCTCTGAATGCGGGCGCTAATGCCCTTATGTGGAAAATGTCCGCAATCATACGCAAGTAATGCGAAAATGACTGGCCTTAGGCGAAAATTAACGTGAAAAAATTAGATGGAAAATTTGCCTGTCAAAACGAAATTAGGCGAAAATTCGGTAAAAATTTATCGAAACAAATTTTTGCATTTTCGCTCATCACTGGCATGTAGCAGGGCGACCGCTTTGCAGTATTGGTTTTTTGACCCTGCATAGTTTGGCATGCAAAAGCAAATGCATATTTGCATGAGCATTGCCTCATGAATAGCCAATTAGGCCAGATTTGCAAAGCCAGACTTGCTAGGGTAGGCCTCTTTTCCACGGACAGTTGATAGGCAGTAACATGCCTCTCAAACTCTTACAACTGCTCACTACTGCCTGGTAACAGCTTGCTGCTGCCTGGAAACTGCTTGTTGCTGCCTGGTATCTGCTCGCTGCTGCCTGGTAACTGCTCGCTGCTGCCTGGTAACTGCTTGCTGCTGCCTGGTAACTGCTTGCTGCTGCCTGGTATCTGCTTGCTGCTACCTGGTAACTGCTTGCTGCTGCCTGGTAACTGCTTGCTGAGCACACAGCTCAACAGTCCGTGGAAAAGAAGCCTAAAACTTGGTGATTGAGCACGCATACATTTTCTCATGCAAAGTACTTCTTCTTCTTGCTCGAAGGTTGAGGCACTTACTCTATTATATATATAGATAGATGGGAAGTGTTTTTGATGCTGAAACCAGGGAAATTACACTCAAAATGGGCATTCTGGATAATTTACTGCATTCTAGTATATGTCCCTACAGGGCCTCTTTAATAAATATATTCAGATAAAAGTAATGGGAATACAGACTGGGAAATAGGGGCAATCGGGCCAAAGTCAATCCTTGACCTCACCTTTGTTAGCAGACATTTCTCAACCTATAGCTGAGCATATGCGGTACATCGTTAGTAAACGCATTTACAGAAATGGTCCCTGAAGCAGTAAATGGCTCAGAGTGTCACTTATGAACAATGAGCAGCTCGTAAGGAGGACTGAATGGGGAGAAATGTACGCTGTGTGACAGATAGTGGTGACTCCAGTATACACCGCACAGTACACAATGGAAGCACTTTACGCATAGAATGTCTATAAGGCTGCATTGACAGTCCTCACAATGAGAGCCAAACCTCTGATGACGCTCTCCAGATGTCCTCTACGCTCAGCCGCGAGGAATTCAGGTGTAAACGCTTGGCTGGCACATAATAGGGGCTGGGCACATGGCGGGGGGGGGGGGGAAGAAGAACGGGCAGCACTGGCACTTTGCAGGGAAAGATCCCAGCTGAAAGTTACATCACCAAAGAGCTATTTTTGTGTTGCGTTTTGGTGGGGTAAAAACATCAGTGATGAGCGAAAAGGCCAATATTCTTTTCGCATTAATGTTTGTGAAAATGTTTATTCAACTTTCGAGCGAAAATGCCATAGAAAGTAATTTTGTAATAAAATTGTGTTTTTTTCCCATTTTTAGCAAAAAAGATTTTTTTTGTGTTTTTGTTCTAAAAATAATAATTTTTCACATTTTTGCTGTTAAAATACTGATTTTTCGCACATTTTGATTTCTTAGAATCAAAAGAAAATTTGATTTCAAGAAAATTTGGAAATCCAGATAGCTATGTAAACAATCAGGCAGCTACATTAAAAAGCCACAGAATTTAACTCACAGCCCCTTCATGAAAGGCAGATCCTTTACCTCTATGTTGGCTTCTTCCATGGTGGCTGGAAAGAAAAAGTATCATTCATTATTTTTTAGCCCAGTAATTAATCACATTCAAGTCCGTGAAAGTGTGCTGGTCTGTGTAGTTGCTTTGGAAATCCAAAGACCTATGTAAATGACCAGGCAGCTGCATTAGAAAGCCCCAAAATTAAAATCACAGCCCCTTAATTAAAGGCAGACTCTTTACCTCTATGCTTGGCTTCTTCCATTGTGATTGGAAAGAAAAAGTTTTACTCATTGTTTTTTAGCCCACTAATTCAACACATGCAAGTCTACCTCTGAAGGAATCATTCAGCACATGTAATTCTCTCTTCTACCTCTGGAGGGCCCTCCGGAGTTAAACTTACATGTGTTGAATGACTGGGTAAAAACTTGTACCTTTTTACACTCAGCACATCCAGACAATTAAAAAAAAAAAAGAAGAAGAATAAGAGCTTGCCAGATATTTTCATGCCACTTTTTCAATCCCAAAGGGCACATTGCAGATCCTTGTGTGCAGAAATCTTTGGCTCTCTAAATTTCATGGCTTTATCTCAGCCCAGCGATGGCAGCTGATGTTTTGTAGTACGTAGCTTTCTGTGTAGCCACCGATATATAATGGTACATCCAAATGCATGAGATATATACTTTTTGGACTACCAGGTTAGGCAACAATGGTAGATTCAGAAGGAAGAAATGGCAGCACATCCAAAACCAGGCTGCATCTGAATGACTTAACAGCAAGAACCCATTGGCAGCTTCAGTTGAGTTATCTGGTTTGAGATAAGTGCACTGCCTTTGACCTAAGTAGGCAGAACTTGCGCTGTAAATTCTTGGAATGCTTTGATCTCTCTCTGCTAGAAGAGAATATAGAAACTGAAAGCAGAAGTCCTCTATTACTGTCTCACACTGCCCCCTAGTGACAACTGGCCATAAATGCACATTACAGCAGTACTATTTAGTAGCAAGCAAATGTAAAAAATAAGAAATAAAAAGTGCTAAAATAAACTGGCCTGGACCACTTCAAGCCTCTAAATCATACATGTCAAACTCCGGCCCGTGGGCCAAATCTGGCCCTCAGAGCCATTAAATTTGGCCCTCAAGGGGTTTCCCCACTTTGCATTATGTTTGGCCCACTCTAGACCACCAGGTCAAAATGTTGTACTATACTACACTGCAGTGAGGTCATCCTATTGGAAGGGACCCTAACCTCTATTTAAAAACAACCAGAAAATGAAATGCAAATGTCCATTTGACCTGGGAGCAGCTAGCTATTAAAGTACAGGAAGGGGTGGAGCGTGGTCTGCCCATCCAGGTATTTTACACAATAGAAAACTTAAACTTACATTTTTGTACACGATAGGAAGAAATGTCAGCGCATTCAAAACCAGGCTGCATCTGAATGACTTAACAGCAAGAAGGTGTGCAGAGCCTCTTAAAGGCATAAATGCACCCAATGGGAGATTGACGTGACAAATTCCGCCAGGAAACGAGCTTACTAGACTCTGCCGCTCAGTTCGCACAGCCTCAATCATAGTACTTGTCGGACCTTCTTAGTTTTCACTGCTGACAGATAAACTGTGTGATCTTAAATTAAAGAGGAATGCCAGTGAAAATAATGTAATAAAAAAGTGCTTCATTTTTTGCAATAATTATGTATAAATGAATTAGTCAGTGTTTGCCCACTGAAAAATCTTTCTTCTCCCTGATATACATTCTGACATTTATCACATGGTGACATTTTTACTGCTGGCAGGTGATGTTAGTGGAAGGAAAAGCTGCTTGCTTTTTTTGGCACTTGGAAACAGCTGTAAGCAGCTGTTATTTCCCACAATGCAATAAGACTCCCACAGTGTGATGTCAGGACCTTGATCCTGACATCACACTTTGGGAGTGGTTTCACCACAATATCAGCCATACTGATGATCTGTTTGAGTAAAGGACTGAATTTCTCATGGAAAAGGGGGTATCAGCTACTGATGGGGATGAAGTTCAATTCTTGCTTACGTTTTCTATTTAAATAAGCCTCCTGAACAGCACTTGTGAGGTGACTGAGGCCTGCAGGAGAAGTTAGCAACTGAGAGAAAAGAAGAACGATGTCAAAGATGTCAGCAAAAGGTGATCAGAGAGTCCGAGTGAGGCACCAAAGAGAAGGCAGTAGTGTAATGAAATGTGAAGCAGGCTCAAGTCGTTGGTAAACTCAACAACAAACAGTCATCCAGCCAGAAGGTCCACTGAAGGTTAAAATAATGAAAATGTGTGTGTGTCCTCCAGATAGCAGGCGCAGCTACACACTGTTTACACTCAAATAGTAGGCAAGGCCAGGTTTATTCTTTTAGTTCCCCTAGGCCAACTTTCTTGTTGATATCCTTCCATGTGCAGCAGTGTCCCCCATTCCATATGCAGGCAGCCCCCTCATCAATACAGTATATAATGTTGATGAACATCAGACAATCGCCTTTGTATACAGCTCTTTTCGGCAGCAGCACCCCTCTTCCATGTGTTGTTTCCTGTTTGCAGCCTCCTCCTCCACATGCAGCAACCCCCTATTCCATGTCCAGCCACCCCCTTAAGCTGCAGTCGCCCAAGGCCCGTCTTTTGTTCCCAGAAATTCATCCCTGAGTAGTTATGAAGGAGGCTTAGGAACACTGGCACCAGAGGCAGTGACATAGAAACAAGTACTGGGTTTAAATTGTTGACCTAAAACAGTCACCTACAAAGAATAGTTTATTTAATACAAAGCAACATGTTTCGGGGATCTATGACCCCTTCATCAGGTTAACGTGTGGTGAAAATCTATGAAGAGCTCAAAGCAAGATCAAGGGGTGATCTTACATTCTTTGTGGATTACCAAAGCCTTGTGACCTGTTGGAGGAGACAGAGATACTTGAAATACGTTGTGTGGAGTAAAATAAATAATTATGAACTATTGCAATGTGGTATTTAAATTATTTCATATTTATATAGTGTCAACATGTTAAGTCACTTAGCTGTCCCTCAGAAGGGCTCACAGTCTAATCCCTACCATAGTCTTATGTCTTATGTATGTATTGTAGTCTAGGGCCAATTTAGAGGGAAGCTGTGAGAGAACGCGGAAAAGCCGCCGCGAGTACTCAGAGTAAGGCGGCTAATTCCGCGTCCAACATGGCATCCACTAGCCTGACGGAGCACGGAGAAACCGCCGCATGCCCAGTGTACAAGGCGGTGGATTCCGCGTCCGACACGGCGGTTTGCACGCATGGGCCTACCACTAGCAGTATGGCTGAACGCGGGGAAACCGCCGCATGCTCTGACAGCGGTGCGGCTGGCCCCGCGTTCAAACCAGCAGATACATTACAACACATGTCTGGTGTGGCTGGGACTGATAGTCCACACAGGTTTAGAAGGACGCGCGCGCTGAGAGGCAGAGCCTTTAAAGAGAACCAGAGATGAAGCACCCTCTTGTATTTTACCTTATAAATCAGTGGGAACATGACAGTAAACACCTAATCTGCCCTTTGTTTCATTGTTCTCTGTGTAATCTGACTGTTATCACGTCTGATAAGAATCCCCGACTGAGAAGTCAGGCTGCTCCGTCTAGCTTTGCTACAGAAAGATTATAGCTAAGTCTGTCTTCTGTGGTGTTATTTCAAGCCCAAGCCTGCCCCCTTGTGGCTTTGCTATAATGACTCAGCAATAATCATTCCCAGCAAAGCCAGATTTAATTGCTCAGTCTGGGATTCTTGTGACTGCTGTTAACAGACACTTTTAGCAGTGAGGGTGAAACAGAGAGCATGGTAAGTGTTTTCTCTAATGTTCTTACTGATATATATGGTAAAATACATGAGGGGGCTTTGTCTCTGGTTCCCTTTAAGACAGTCAGAAGGGTGTCAGCTGATCCAGCCGATCAGCTGACAATTCTATCAGGTTTCATTGGTCCAGCACTTAGGGGAGGCGCCGGAGAGCGCTTGTGTATATATACTGGGTGCTGGTCATTTCTCTGGTGTCTGGCGTTGCGATCACTACGTGGTAGCACTCAGACCTTGTCAGTATCTGTGATATTATCTGTGTTATTACTTCAGGCTAGTTCCAGGGTGTTGATGATCAAGGAACTCACACCCAAGACTAGGGAACTGTATTATCACTCTGTTATATATCAGACTAGTTCCAGGGTGTTGATGATCACGGAGCTCACACCTAAGACTAGGCATTGTTATTATCTGTTATGACTTTCTGCTTTCCTGACCACTCTCTTGATCTCTGATTTGGTACTTCGCTATATCTGATACTCTGTTGCTGAACCCTGCTTGTCCTTAGATTCCGAATCTGTCTCCTGTCTCTGTATCTGATCTGTCTGTCTGTTGCCGACCTGGCCTGTCCGACCTCGAGAACTATCTTCCCTGTTTGGAGATACTGTAGTTCACAGACCTGTCAGTGACACTTCACCATTGGTGTCACTCACTCTCTGGTCCTTCCCACTCTCAGCCTGGTTCTGCCCCTTGGGGAGCATCGGACCATTGGAAGGAACCTGTTCTCTGAGCAGTATCTCTTACTGCCTTGCACCCTGTATACGGGTGCTTTCCTCAAAGTATTACTGTTGCACAAACACTCATATTACTCAGGTGTCCAGAGGTTAGAGATATATCTGATTATCGGTGATACTGCAGATCATCAATAATCGGGTATATATCTGTATTTCCGGTGATACTGCAGATCACCGATGATCAGATCCTCTCTTTATTACACTGATCGTTACAGAAGCCAATTAATTTATCTGTATGTTTTTGGGATTTGGGAGGAAATCGAAGCACCCGGAGGAAACCCACACAGACACAGGGAGAACATACAAACTGCTTGCAGATAGTGCCCTGGCTGGGATTTGAACTGGGGACCTAGTGATGTAAGACAAGAGTGCTAACCACTACGCCACCGTGCTGCACCTTGCCACCATACTGAACGTGGTAATCCTGATTTAGGACGAAAGTGATATCAAGTGATATTTACTACCGGTATATGTCTTTAATCAATTCAGTGCTTTATAGCCACAAATGGACAAACGGATGTCACCTGAGTGAATAGGATGTCACGGAAGCAATCTTCCCCCAACTCCCATTACAAACAGGTTCTGAAGCATTGGTGCGGAGGATACAATATTGGCAGTTTTATAATGAGTCTCTCCATCTTCCTTATCGGAACACAACGGCAGGTTTGTGTATTTATATTAATACTTGACTTCATTAAAATTACACTGATGTTCAGGACTGATTCCAGCTAAAGAGGAGGGGGAGGAGAATTGACGTAACCGAGATGCCCAGGTCTCTGGCGCATCCATAATAAGGTAGATAATTATCAGCAATTGCAAAAAAATTACCGATGGAAGTCAGAGGTTAAACAGAAAATGCACTAATTACATTCAAATGACTTCCTAATGAGGTTGGGAGAAGGGCCTCAACAAATATCGCAAACAAGTTCATCCCTCACTAGGCCACACGTGTGTTCCTGAATGGGAAATTAGATATTCCGCTGTTGGCGTACAAACGTGCAGCTCTGCAGAGGAGAGTATATCACGTGGCCTACAGAATGTCATGGAGATTGCACAAACCAAAAAGCTGAGGAATAGGAGGCCACACGGCAACTCAGAAGATCAATTTTCCCAAGAGAATTAGTTCTGCAAAGGGAACTCACGGAAAAGCATGTGCTTCGTTGATCAAATTTTATTTCTTTCATTTGGTCACAATTGGCCTGAACAAGCAAAAAGGAGAAACTACATGGTCCTGACCACCAATTTTAGAAGAACAAACTGACCACCTGATAAATTGACAAGGTGCTTCTTCATGGATTTTTTTTTCCGCTTGATAAATTGTCCTGGAGATCATCTTGACTTATACTGGGTTTCTCGTGTCCAGGTCCGGAGCTGACCTGGTGTGTTGCCTCGCAATTCGCTTTATGGGTTCCAAAAGTCTTAGGATTGTCCCCTGTAATGATCGGTGTCAGTAAGCAGAGTGAATCTGATTATTAGTGATCTGCAGTATCACCAACAATACAGATGTCACTTGATTATTGATGATCTGCAGAATCACCAATAATACAAGTGCGTCTAACCTCTGGATACCGTATGCAGAAAAAATGACAATCAAACTGTAACAATACACAGATCGTGGAAATATCCACCACACGGTAATTCCTCAGAGGTGTGGTTACCTCTGAATGGGAACCCCGTGTGTGAGATCCTCAGCCCAGGCGAAGATAGGGATCTCAGCTCCTGGCAGTAATCGTCTGCTAGGGCAGACGTCTCGGAGAGGCAAGCCTCAGAGATATCCCTCCAGTGGGAGACGTTCCACTGGAGGAAAGGAAGGTCAGACAGGCAAAAGTTCAGCAACAGAGAGACGGTAGCAGTACAAGAACAGAAGGCTGATTCAGAGTCAGTTAACAGGCAGGGTCGGCAACTTAGAATCAGATAGGCAAAGGTACAAAATCGACAAGAGGAGAGAGTAGTCAGGGATAGCCAAAGTCAAGACACATAAATATACAATACAATCCTAAACTGAGGTGTGACGTCCTTGATATCAACACCTAGGAACTGAGCTAAGGTCTGAGCGTTTACACCTAAGTATTCACAACAGCAGACAAGGAGCAACTGAAGACCAGCTCCTTATATGCTGGGAACGCATCTGCAGCACCACCCAGCCAATCCAAAAGCCTCCTGAGGTCAGCTGAATGGAGAGTCAGCTGACCCTCCTACGTAGGAGGTAAAAGTCCTGCCTCCTTGCGTGCGCGCGACCCTCTGCCTCTGTGCACTGGAGAGGCCAGGCCCAGGGTCCGCGCGCGACCGCGAACCGAAGTCCGCCGGCTGTCCTACAGGACCCGCCGCCATGTCGCCAGCCGCGGCGGCGGTGTCCCCATCAACCTGCGCCAGCAGTTCCGCATGTGAAGCGGAACTCACTGGCTGGGAAGCGGAGACCGCCGCCATGTTGCCCCGCGCGGCGGCGTTGTCTCCACTGATTCTCACATCCCCCTACCATTTGCAAGTCAAAGGATGTTGGTTGCTCTCTTGATGCCCCCTCTCGCTACAATGTTGGGGGACAATGGTAGTAGCAAAGCAGTTGGTTTCAGCTGCTCGCAATGCTCAGAGCTGAGCAAGCACAGCAGAAATGTTATACTGCACGGGGCCATCGCCAGACCCTGAATTACATACCCTTCCGTGTTGTGACAACTTGGACGAGGAATAATATTTTATGTCACCCGGAACTTGACGGGCAACAGGGTGAGCCATCATTCGGCTCACTCTGCGACCAGCTCGCCAGCGGCGTTCATATACGTACGCTGGTAGTAGGCCCCAGCTGATGGGGTAGGTTATCAAACTCTAGGAACTAGGGAAACTATAACTGTTTTTTAGAATTTGTCAAGAAGTCCTCAGATGGTGAAAATGTTGCCAGTACTGCCCTAAATGTAAACCTTATTGACCAGTCTAAGCACCTCTCGTCTTTCTGGCCAGGTACCTCTGAAAATTGTTCTTGTAAATCTTTTACCGCAGTTGGGAGCTGGTAGGTTTTTTTTGCTGTTGTTGTTGTTGCTGGCCCTAGAAAACTTTTTAGTAATGTCTAATACCTGGAAAACCCAAGCTGGGGCCGGCAAGTATATATTGGCGATTGCAATTCTTGTATCCCCCTTTGTGAGTATAACATTCAAATCAATCACGATCTCAATCCAGTCGTTTTGACGTACTGCACCATTTAGCTCCTGGTTTTTCTTCTGTTTTTACAGTAATTCCAGGAGTTCTTGAAAGCCCCAGGAAACCTCTTCTCTCAATCTGGATGGCAATAAGGATCACTAAGCAGTCTCACCGCATCCCCTGAGTCTTGTTTAAAAGCGAAATGTTTACGTACAGCTGGAGTATGCCCTTAATACCGGACTTAAGCTGCCATGTCAGCATTTATATATCTTTATTTGTACAGACAGCATCAGGATACCAGGCAGAAGTTGCAGCGCAAGCAGAATACGTCCCTGCCTGGTCTAGTCCTGGTTGGATCTCCCGGTACCTGATTAGGAAAGAAAACAACTTCATCTTTCTTTATTATGGTTGCAGAGTTAATATTTTCCACTTGTTAGGAAGCTACAACAGATAATCGGGCTATAATGCTCCCGTCTACAAGCTTACTGAGATTCAGGGATGGGTAGAAGTACTGGAGGATTCATTCTAGAGTTGGTACCATTCGAACCGAGTAATAGAAACTTGTCACCATACAAGGACATTGGTTAGCGGGAGCTGCAGGCTAATTGGCTGGCAGGCACGCAACTACACTGAACTGAAGAGAGGAGGACCTGTCCCACCACTGGGAACAGGTAATGTATATGCTATGCTATCCCCGCTCTGCATTTCACTCTTAATTTGCTCACAGGCCTGTGAAGGCGAGGGTCGGGAGGACGCTATACTCCTGCATATAGGGATGGTCAGTGAGATGTTAATTATTCTTGTTGATACAAACTTAAGGTTAATTTTATGGAAATTTAGGCAGGTTGGAAATACAGCTGCTGCATGTGATTGGTGAGTTTTCAAGCTCCCTCCATTTGCCGAAAATTAGCCCACATTTGCATCAACTCTAAATAAGGGCCAGTTCAGGGGTGTTCATCTCAATCTCTCTTCTAGAGATTGCGGAAATGTTGCAGTCGATCGAATGTTCCGAAGACATATGTGGAGTCAACCATCGGCTGCATTCATGGCTCCGTGTCCCCTAGGAGCTCAAAACGTGATGCGATGATGGGACGATGGGAACCAATGCCAATCGCTTTTGTACGCAATAGTAGAAAAAACATTTAGCATCGGCTAAATGAGATGCCAGTAGTAGTCTGTCTGAACCAGCCCTTACTGGCATCTAATTGACCACCCCTTATCATTTAGGTGACAATCTACCCAGCAACAGGCATCCTCCTACTGTGAGCAAACAGAACACAATTGGCTGATAAAACAACAACCTGATTACTACTCTCTCATGTTGTGACAAAGAGGAGGAGGATGGGGGAAAGGGGATGTGTGTAGGAAGGACCTCAGAAAACAAAGATAAGTTCATACATTGACTTTAAAAAAAGTGGCTGTCAGATCTCTCGTCTTCCTTCTGCCTCGATATCTTAATCTAACACCATGCTCTTCTCCTATAGCCAAACCCCAGCATGAACAGGAGACAAGTGCGCTTACCTGACTACGGTTACCCCAAGTACTTAGCGTACAAGGTATAGAGGCTAAAGACAAGAGTACCATCAGAACCCACTAGGCAAGGACAGATAAAGACAAACACTTATATCGCACTTTTTTCCTGGCAGACTCAAAGTGCCAGAGCTGCAGCCACTAGGACGCGCTCTATAGGCAGTAGCAGTGTTAGGGAGACTTGCCTAAGGCCTCCTACTGAATAGTTGCTGGCTTACTGAACAGGCAGAGCTGAGATTCGAACCCAGGTCTCCTGTGTCAGAGGCAGAGCCCTTAACCATTACACTATCCTGAAGTTGTATGGGATGCACTGTGAAGGAGCCAACTCAGATCACAGCAGGAGTGGATAGACAAGACACAGTGAGGAAGATTGTTTGGAGCAACTGCAGCTCTAAGCTGTAAAGTTTATGTATGATTTGATTCGCTCATTTGATTACATGAGCAATTTAAAAGGTAAAAGAACGTCAACATTGTTTTTTACTGTATTGCTAATTTAAGCACTAAACAGATGTTGATCTGCATTTTATTCATAACAGTCTAAGTTTGCTGCTTTACTGTGGATAGGTTTTTATGCTATGGCTGCCTTGTTAGATCTTCTATGGGCAGTTTGTGGTTCGTGGAGGTCGGTGGGTATTCCGAGCAGCGATAAACAACATACTGATGACTTCATAGGTCCTCTGGCTGTGTTATCGCCTCGCTTGCCTCATTAATAGCAATACATATAATGATCGGATTTATAATAATCCGCAGCAATAACACTCACAGCGCTCATGGAATTATCTTCTGGGGCCTCACAATGGATTCACATTAATCATCATTAAACAATGCGGAAATGTTCTAGTTCTGAGAAATGATTTGCTATGAAGGATGCCCAGTGGGGAGCTGGCAGTTTCCGGGGAGGAAGAGAGTTGGGGGGCGCTGGGTGCTGCTGTGTTCAGGCAAACCAGGCAGTTGCCTATGGCCACAATATTCTGGGCTACCTGCTATTATTTTACCATAAGTAATCTAAAATTCTTCTGAACTGAAAGGAGTCATCTGCATCCACCATAATCATCAATCAAACGACTCAGTGTCAGTGTAATTATCTGTATTCTTATATTCCACTACCTTCTTCCTTCTCTCTCCCTCCCGCCACCCCCCTCCTTCCCTCTCCCTCCTCCCTCCTTTTCTCTCCCTACCCCCACTCCTTCCTCCATTATTTCTCTCTCCCCTTCCTTCCCTCTCCCCCCCACCTTCACCCCCTTCTCCCCCCCACCCACTTCTAGTGTTGACATGTTAAAATTCAGAACCTCATTACAAATTTTCCGGATCAGAACCTGAATCTTTACACATACGTTCTGTGGCAGGGGTTGTCAACTAACCCTTGTTGCCAGCTCCAGCCACTGCGCTCCACATTGTGTTCCAGCTCTCCAATACTTCCTCCTTCCAGCTGCAAAGGAGGAAGTATCCGAGAGCTGGAACGTGACAGTGACAAGGGTAAGTCAACACCTCCTGCCATAGTCCGCATGTGTAAAGACTCATGATCTGATCTGGAGACTTCAGAAACTGAGTTTCCAAATTTGAATGCGTCAAACTCTACTTACTAGTACTACTTCTCTCTCCTCCCTTGCCTTCTTTCCTCTCTTTCTTCTCTCTCTCCCGCTTCCTCCCCCCTTCTTTCCTCCCTTTCTTCTCTCTCCCGCTTCCTCCCCCCTTCTTTTCTCCCTTTCTTCTCTCTCCCGCTTCCTCCCCCCTTCTTTCCTCCCTTTCTTCTCTCTCCCGCTTCCTCCCCCCTTCTTTTCTCCCTTTCTTCTCTCTCCCGCTTCCTCCCCCCTTCTTTCCTCCCTTTCTTCTCTCTCTCGCTTCCTCCCCCCTTCTTTTCTCCCTTTCTTCTCTCTCCCGCTTCCTCCCCCCTTCTTTCCTCCCTTTCTTCTCTCTCCCGTTTCCTCCCCCCTTATTTTCTCCATTTCTTCTCTCTCCTTCTTCCCCCCTTCTTTCCTCCCTTTCTTCTCTCTACCCCTTCCTTCCCCCCTTCTTGCCTCTCTTTTCTCACCCCCTTCCTTCCTCCCTTTCTTCTCTCTACCCCTTCCTTCCTTCCCTTCTTTCCTCCCTTTCTTCTATTCCCCCCTTCCTTCCTTCCTTCTCTCTCCCCCTTCCCTCTCCGCTTCTTTCCTCCCTTTCTTCTGCCTTCCCCTTCCTTCCTTCCCTTCTTTACTCCCTTTTTTCTTGTTCCCTTTCTTATCTCTCCCCCTTCCCTTTCCCCTTTCCTCCCTTTCTTCTTTCTCCCCTTCCTTTCTCCCTTTCTTCTCTCTCCCCCTTCCTTCCCCCCCTTCTTTCCTCTCTTTCTTCTCTCTCCCGCTTTCCTTTCCGCCTTTCTTCTTTCTCCCCTTCCTTTCTCCCTTTCTTCTCTCTCCCCCTTTCTTTTCTCCCTTTTGTCTCTTTCCCCCTCCCTACCATTATTTATTTTATTTATTTATTGTATTTATAAAGCGCCAACATATTACGCAGCGCATTCTTTCTTTCCTCTCTGAACTTCCCCTATCCCCTAAATCTTATTTCCTCCCTTACTTTTACTTTCATTTTTTTACTCTCTTACTTCTCTCTCCCTTCCTTTCTTTTCTCTTTACTTCTCTCTCCCCTCTCTTCCTTCCCACCTTACTTCTCTACTCTCTTCTTTAATTCCTTCCTTCCATTTTTTTCTCACTCCCCTTCCTCCCTTTCTTTTTTTTCCCCCTTCCTTATTTATCTCTCTCCTTAATTCCTCCCTTACTTCTCCCTCCATTTGTAGTCCTTTTTTCTACTGTTTCCTCCACTTTTCTACAAACGTCTTTCGCTGAGTGACTCCCAGACATTTGGTTATTGTATTTTTTCATCAGACACGCTGTAAACTCTTACAAAACCGCCCTTGGGTCGGAGAAGCTATCGATCCTGATGGTTGCTGTGACCTCATTATTTCGGAAGCCCGGCTGTACAGCGCTTTTATCGCCGGTGCATAGAAAGTTTAGGAGCCTCGGTTTTTGTGTGAAGATTGCGAGGAGCGGGTACAATGTGTCAGCAGGCATCCAGACTTTTGTTGAAGCGAGGTGGGAATCCCGTGATTGAAGCAAGCTGAGAGCAGCGGCCTACGTAAAAAAAAAAATACACGTTACTCCGCGTATAATGACTGATCCAGACTCAAGCAACAGTGTTACCATGGCAACCTCAGCAGTAGAGCAGCGAAAGGGACAGAACAGGCGGAAAACACAAGTCTGTGCTAATAATGGATAAAAATGTATCCCTGACAGTTGCTAATCCGAGAGGCTATCTTTAACGCCTAGCACTGAATCTACACAAAACGGACAGAAGCCACAATATCGTCTCATAAAGATCAATACGCTATTTTGTATCTTCGCTTTCTTTATGCGGTCCCCCTCCCCCATCTCTGTTAGAAACATGCACCGTATTTGGAATTTTCATGCAGAGTATTTTTAGTCCTCCCCAGGATGATGTAGACTATGTGTGATCTGATTTCTCCCTCTTCTGAGACATAACATCAACTATGCATGCATCCTGTCACCTTCATGTCATGAACAGGCTGGTTTTCTGCATAGGCGACATAGGCAATGACTTGTATGTGCTATTGGGCAAGGGGGAAGGAAGTGTATGAAAAGAAAGAGGCTATTGCACATGGGGAGGTCAATGTACATGGAAGACGGGCTGCTATACTCTATAGGTGCTCAGTCATTACTTGATTTTCCTGTACGATCGACCAGTGATGATCTAAAATGGTAATATTCTTTTCACATTAATTTTCGTGAAAATAATGTTAAAGAGACACTGAAGCGAAAAACAATTACGATATAATGAATTGGTTGAGTCGTACGGATAATTACCAGATCATTAGTAGCACAGAAAATATTCTCATATTTTTATTTTCAGTTACAGTATATAGTGTTTTTTATTACATTGCATCATTCTCTAATATTTGCAGTTTACACACTACTCAGCATTCTAAATGATTTTACAGAGCAGCCTACTGAACTTTTGAACCCTTCTATGCAGAGAAAAATAAGATACAATGACTGACAGTTGAGATAACAAGCTTCAGAAGACAGAGCTCTCTGCGACTTTGAAAGTCGTGGAGCTCACTGGCTCTTTTGCATAGATAACAACTGGAGTTTCTTAACTCTTCCTGTACTGGAAACAATATTAGATTTATGTCTCTATTCCTAATGTTTTATTTCTTAGCTGTACTACACATACAAATCGTTATATCATCATTTTTTTCCGCTTCAGCGTCTCTTTAAATTCGACTTTAGAGCGAATATGCTAACGAAAATCATTTTGTAATAAGTTTGTGATTTTTCACATTTTTCGTGGTAAAAATAACAGTTTTCGCTAATTTTCACAGTAAAGAATGTTTTTGCAGTAAAATATAGATTTTTCAAGTTTTTGCGAATTTTTGCCATACTGGGAAAATACAATGTACAATACAAGTTTTTCAAAACTGAAAATGCCATTTTCAAGGCTAAAATGGCTTTGGCGAAAATTTTAGAGCAACACAGCGATTGATTGACCAATTCAATCATTTTATCAGATCACGGCAGAATTGATTGTGTTCCATTCTGCTCGACGATGGAAATTGGTCAATATCTGGTTGAATCCACTAATTTACTCGATAGAGCAGGATGTAAATAATGGTCGATTGTTAAAGAATCGGCTACTGTTCACATGATTTTGATCAACACTGAATCGATGTTTGGTTTCAGAGCATGGAGGCCCTGTTGACCCACCTAAATGCCGATTTTTGGTTTCAGAGCATGGAGGCCCTGTTGACCCACCTAAATGCCGATTTTTGGTTTCAGAGCACGGAGGCCCTGTTGACCAACCTCAATGCTGCATTTAGGAAAGTCTATTTCCCAAAGTGTGACATAGCTGTAGATGAGTCCCTGTTACCGTTTCATAGGACATTTGGACTGGCTACACGCTACGCCTTCAGAATCTACGAAGGCAAAAACAGCGTTTTACAGCTTGGATATGGCAGGCACATGTTCTTTCATCATGCTTGCACTTTATGTAATACGCTGTCCAGAGTGAGCACTGCACACCAGATATAACATCAGCGTAGTATTGGAATATAGAAGCACACATGTACATGTTATTTTACATGTATATGTGCTTTATTTTTATTCTTATTCTTATTTTCCATTTCTCCCCTCCTTTTTACCATGACCTTTTTGTAAATCATGCTTTTTAGGTTGATCTTGTTATACCTTAGTCGCTCTCTTTTATCCCTCTTATGTTTAGTACCTTTTTCTCCATCCTTTTATATATTACTCATCATTATTAGTAGTACTACCACTTTTATAAACATTTTTTAAAAAAAAATTTTAAATTTTTTTTTTTTTTTTTTTTTTTTTTTAATGTATTTTTTTTATGTATTTTTATACCTTGATGCGGATATCATAACCAATTTTATACGGGGTAACCGTTACTGGGTGCTAGCCCAT